>NC_056737.1:1722127209-1722389709 GCF_019279795.1 Protopterus annectens | reverse complement strand
TTCATTGGTTATGGTTTATTATTAACATAGTACACACACACACACACACACACACACACACACATGTACACACACACACACACACACACACACACATATATATATATATATATATATATATATATATATATATATATATATATATATATATGTATATGTATATAAAAACACATTAACAACAATTCTAATCTACACTAGGCAGAGCTCCCCACTAATACTCTTCAAGAGAAACCTTGATGAGTGAATGGGAAACAGAAAGTTTACCCCGGTGATCACTTCAGTGGCTCTGGTGGACAGAGGCACAGGAACTAATCTAAGGGGGCGGTGAAAACCAACACATTCTGGCTAGGCTTATAAATGCCTTTGGGCAGATAGCCTAGTACCTACCTACTTATATGTTGTTACTTTAAATGTGTTTTGGGGCATGTGTTTTATTATTGTTATTCATTATAATGGTTGCATATTAACATATCTTGTTAAATTACCTATGTTATTGATCTTATGCTGTAACTGTTACTAGCATGCTGTTATACTGACTGTTTTGTTATTTATTATTGTGTTTCACATAATATGCATTGATATGTAAATGGGTTATATCCACTGTTCTGGAATGCTATTATCACTAACAATGGTTTGTTCATAACTAACCTATACTTGTTGCTATACCTCCATCACCACAGCACCTCGCGGTAGGCCAGTTCCCGGTGATCCACTTACCTTGCCTCAACTGGCTGTTGAACAGGGTCCTGGCATGTCTGGGACCCAGGTTGGTGGTGCCCTCTGCTGTCCCTGCACCACCTGCAGTGTCAGGTGGGACCTCCTCCTCCCTGGCAGCAGTGGCAGAGGGGCTGCAGTCACCCAACAGGAACTACTGGTCATGGTGTGCAGGATCATTCATCAGACCTATGAATGTCACCTGCACCAGAATGAGGGTACACTGAACAACCTGGTGGGGCAGGCTGGCCCTGGCACCCTGCCTCCAGCACAGCTACCTTTGAGCAGTGAAGGAGCAGTGTTGGTTGCCCATGGGTGGAGATGTCAGTCATGCTGCTGCAGTCTGGAGGCACATGCAACTCTGATTCCACAACACCCACCCCATCCAAGGTGTTTACCCCCTCATGTGTCACATACCGCCCCTGTCTGCAGTCTTGTCTGTCTGCAATTGCATCCTCTCCTACCCGACTTACCTCCCCACATGTACCTATATACCTTCCCCAACATTCCACTCTCACCTTAATAAAATGGGCACCTGTCCTACAAAAAAAATATTGCTCCATACATAACTCTATTTCACACGTGTCCACTAAACACAAGTAATTTGCTCCAATTGGCTTGACAACATATTTAAGTTGTCCTCACCCCTGTCTCTGGGGTTTGAGATTCCAAATTCATCTATAAAACCTGTTAAAATGCATATCTGTTGGTGTACAAGAAATTAATAGATATGGTTCTTTCCTACACCCTTCCTGCACATCCCTAACTACCTTTCACTATGTTTTTCACCCTGCTTGCCCCCATTTCACCACTGTTTTATTACCTTTGCTTTCATTTCTTTTAAATTTTTTTAGTGCAGATTTGCGCAGAGCTAAGTGAAGTGACGTGACACGGCACGCCATGCTGCTTTGCTTAGCTGAGTTTAACTGAGTTCTAATGAGCTTTAAAGAGCTTTAATGACTATATGTGTCTAGTACATTGTTACTCACATGGAGAAAATAAACACCACTGCCAAGTGTCATACCCAGGTCCCTTGCAACTATAGTGCACTGCATTAACCCACCATGCTACACAGCCTTAAGATAAACAGATGTTTCCAGCAAAACATACTGATTGCTCCTTACAATCATTATGCATGTAACCGAAATAAAAAACTAATGTTACACTGCTAGTGTACCCTGGACTCTGGTGCAATAATAAATAACAATAAGAACATACTGATCAATATAAGTGAGGCCTGTGATAGCAGGTATTTGTGCCCTTTTATAAGCAAGTTGTCGAAAGACACCTGCTAAGGCAGCAATACCAATGTACATGTACAACTGGGAGCCTGGTGCAGAAATACAACCATATAAAGCCATGCACATACTCATGGATGTAGAAATGTTTCTCACAGTCTGCATATGTGCACATATATCTTGCAAATACACATGCTTTTTGCAGTGCCTCAGTAGTGCAGTCTGTTAACTGCCTTTCGTGCAGTACGTTTTGTCACACACATTCCTGGGTTCGAATCCAGTGTTGTGTCGCACTTCAATTACATTATTGTGAAAACAGCAAGTAATGGCTGAGTCATGCAGTGTTAATCCCCACAGGTTACTGCTACAGAATTAACTGCTACCCAGTTTCAAAAGACAAAGACCTGCAGGCAGAGACACAATGCACATATCCATATAGCCTAAATATATGTCACTTACTACTCTGTTATTCGCACTGTTGCATAACTAATTTAGCACAAGCACATGCCCGATTGGACTGTATAGACTACCTTTACCCTGGTGCTGCTGTAATGACAGGCATGACACAGCTGCCATAGTTACACATACAGCCTGGTGTCCACCAAAGTGTTTACACTCCCCCTATGTGCTCTAGGCTGCAGGAGTAGCTACACCCTGTAGCATACACAGCTGTATGTAAATGTAGCTACTACAGACCTAGCATACCTCCCAAGCCCCTAGATCAAGGGATGTGGACACAGCCATACTAAATGGGGGGAAGGCTCAGAGATAGGGATATGTTTAACAGTTTACCCCTACAAAGATAGTAAGTTGATAAAACAACAGCTATTGCAGTAGCACACATAGTCTGATGGTTAGGAAGTGTGACACACACATGTATCCCTTTCTTACTGACCTCAACCCACAATATTTGCCTGTGAACTGCCAGATGACCACAATGTCATGGGACACTGACCAAACTTATAAGGCAAAACTATGGACATACTTCATAAATATCTACAGTGGAGAGGATTTGTACCTACCCACTGAAATGCTGTAGTCTCCACACCTCAGTAATGTCCATCTCAAAAACTGAGAAAGGGGTCAAGGCCTACATGAAGGCCTTATATATTGCACTGTGGTGGCATATCATTGGCTAATGATAGTGCAATTCAGCTGTTTTAGCTGCAGTTAGCAATTCTGAGCCACAGATTGGTGCAGAGGCAATTACCTGTTAATGAGCATTACCTTCAAAAGGCAAGCAACTGCTTAGGGGTAACAGGTCTATAAGAGATTTCAGTCACACAGACAGCATTCATCAAAAGCATTTCCACAGGAATGATTCAAAAAAGGAATATTGCATTCCACCAGATATGTAATACATGTCTCTATATAACGGGATGCAGATGGGAGGATTGAGGTATGGGGAATAGGGATTAAAGCAGAGGCTTGTCTTAGATCTATGGTATTGACATGTCATTGATACTTTTCTGTCCTACACCTACAGCCACGCCTCTCAACTGTCTCTGCTTTCAATCACATCTCAACTCTGTCCCTGTCAATCCCTCCTACAATGGTTGGCTGTTGTTGGAGAGCTAGTTGATTACATGTAATACACAGTGACAATAATTATGGTCATTCATCTCCTCTCATTCTGTCAATGTGACACATACATAATTCTAACATTGTAAAAATGTCCCAGAATGTCCCTGATGTACTCTGGCTAAGTCCCTGTTTCACTGACATGTGTCCCTGTTTGGTTGAGGGCTATGCACAACATACCTGCCAACCTCCTACAGCAAGAAATTAGGACAAAGCCATAGTTAATGGGGGGCCAAAGTGTCAAACTCAGAGACAGAGTATAAATATTGCCTGTACAAAGTAAGAATGTGAATAGACTAAACAGATATTACTTTAGCATAGTTTTCTGAGGGGTATGACGTTTGAAAGTCAGACTCTGTCTTTATTTTCTGACATCACCCATCAAGGATTGGCCAACCATTTGTCAGACATCCACAAGTCTGTGTGTAATGAACCACATTTATGAGTCAAACATCTTGACATTCTGCAAACATCTGTATAGTTGAGAGGTAGGATGCCTACAGGGAACATATACTACAGCAGGTGTGCATTGCTTTCTGTCACTGTGGCACACTGGTGTTGCTGTACTGTCCTCATACAGTTGTAATAGCACACTGCTATTCATCTGACACTGGCTGTATGACATATCAGTGGGAATTTGTTCACAGGGGACACACCACAGTAGACTGCAGTGATGGGTGTAGGGACATACAGCAGAATCTGTTATGGCACACAGGAACATTTTTATTTATTTATTTTTTATTTTTTGTTTGTTGGGCTAGTCCAACTGGATACATGTCCATTTTCAGTGGAGGCCCGAGGAGAAAATCTCCACTATCTAATGCATAATAACAAAAATACATTCAAAGTACATAGGTAATTTAACCCAGTATTGCCACTATCCTGGTGACAGCCACACATGTAGTGTGTTGTCAGACTGTGAGGTATGACGTATCAAGGAGCAGTGTATAGTGCAGGCCATTATGGATGTGCAGAGACTGTACATAGTGGATGTCCATATACCTGGTCCTGTTCCCCTCTTGTTGTCTTTCAGGAACCATGTGCCACAGGACACACCCACCATTCTTGACTGTGGGAATGATATTATACTAGATGGCCCCAGATACCACCATCACATCTTGCTTTCCAGGGGTCAGAGCAATCATGAACAGCAGACAGCATTGTGTGCCGACCTTGTGTGGGCTGTTAATCAGATTGGCCAACAGGACAGGACCTATGAGCAGGTCTGACACCGGGCTACAGATATGATGAATGCTACATGGAAAAGAGCAGCTGCTGTTGGCAGGGATTGTGCTGCCACCATTGGAGGACCTGCAATGAAACCACTCTCAGCCACAGAGGATTTCCTGGTGAACCTAGGATCAACCAATAGCTTCCAGGCATCCATCATGCCATACATCCTAGAGGTGGGTACCACAGCATCCACAGAAGATGAGAGTCTAGGTACGTTTACTGTGTTCACCAGTGTAATACTGTATCAGTCATTGTGGCAGGCTCTACATACCCGTACATGGGTGTCAGGTCTATCTGCATTGGGGGTGGTTGGGGTTTATGCACAGTTGTGCACACATACTCAGAATGTCAGCAATATAGCCATGATCACAGTAGCTACTGTACATGTAGATATATGCACATATTACCTTGTAGTGCTGCAACATTTGGTAGTGCTGATAATAACTCTCCATCACCTTTTCATAGGTCTGTCAGGTGTGGCTGATGTCTGTGGTCCTGTACCTCATAAGTGTGTTACTGTTTTTTATGGATCATATTTACCCTAAGAAAGTTAAGGGCTGACATTTTCCCCTATGTACAACTGTAGTGCTTAGCCAGAGTATAATATTTGTATGTCCCATTCTGGAACAGTTAACTACAGTGCATAGACTTTATAATCACAGGTGTTTATTTGTACAAACATTAACACATTTGTGCTTATAGTTATGAGTGACTATGCAGCCAGCTATACATGAGGCAAGTACTCCAAGATGCTTGTTAAAACACAATAGAGAGATGGTACATAACCGAGGCAGTATACTACAACTGGCATATCATTCTCAAGATAGGTGCACTGGGTTTTATGTGTAGTTCTATCACATACACTATCATATTGCATACCTCACAGGTATATTTCACTGGCAACAATAACTGTATGTAGCTGAAGTGCATGTTATAAAATGCATGACTTGTCTGTGTATGTTGTTGTGAGTTTGTGTGTTGTGCATAGGATCAGAGATGAGAAGATGTGGGACATGTATTGCAGTTGTGGATCCTCATCTGTATGAGTCTGTGTGGATTTCCATACATAATAGTGCAGGTAGTAATATACTGCTTTTGTCTTGCTTCTTGCAGGTGATTGGGGGAGGTTGGAGTCTGTCCCCCTCACAACTTGATGTCAGTGTCTTATAGGACTGTGATGATGATGGTGGCTATAGTGAGGCACAAGTGGAGTTATTGGGGGCTGAATATGTCCCAGAGGTTGACTTCCCTCTTCTGCCCCCATTGCCCCTGCATACAGTCAGTATGCCCACACATACCCAGTCACCAGAGGCCACAGATATTGGACAGTCAGAGGGTGGAGACATCGAGCAGAACAGTGTGACAACAATACCATCAGTGAGCATAGACACTGGCCATAGCCAGAGAGCTGGTGAGGTCCCACACAGGCAGATTGACAGGGGTACTTGAAGAAGGAATGCTGCCCATCTACCACCAGTCACAGGTGTCACATCATGGGTCACTCACTGCATGCTGGGGGCCATCATGGAGGCGCAGGCACATTTTGAATGCACCACCAGATGGATGCTTAAGGTTTTGTATGCAAAACAGTCTCACGTCTGTGACTGCCTCCACCACATTGGTGACACCCTGGATCAGTTCACTGATGTATTGGATAGATGGTGGGCTGAGACAGTGTCTGTCTTTGACCACACATTGTCTGTGCTGGAACATCTGGTTGGAGCTGGACATCAGACAAGTGGACATAGGTCAGCAACACCATCTGGTGAGAGTCCACATGGCCATGCATACTCATGCTCCTGTTGTGGCAATACCTCCAGCACTACAGATGGAAGTGTGCTGTCCACACCACAACATGGCAGACCATGGCATATGGTCCTGGGTTGTCCTGTGGGGGACATGGGGCCAGCAGACAGCAGTCACTATCAGGTACTAGCACCGCATCTGGCCTTGGGCATGGTGGTGCCAGTGCTACTCTTGGTGGAGCCAGTTCCCATGTTTGTGGATGGGGATGGTGAACTGTCCACTCTACCGTGTATGGTCCAGGACTAGCACTGGGCTTGACTGTGTACACTCACACACTCAAACACCACTGTCACATGTAGGTCACCAACAGACACACACAGCACCTCTCCACTGGCCATCTAACCAGGACCCCTCCCTGACCGCACACATGCTCTCAACTGTTTGGCACAGCCTAGGCCTCTGGAACCTCCACACCACACCCTGTGCATGTGATGATACCTATGCCACATCCCTGTCATCGGTGCCATCAATGCAGGTACATGCAAATATGTGTCTGAAGCACTGGGTAACTATATTATGTTACATGTACTTGTGTAGTGCAGTATTGTTATGCCATGGTAGTTATTGTGGGGCCATGACAGGTACTGTATGCTGGCATATGTCATAACTACACATTAAACTTTGTGTATCTTTGTTGCATGATGGTAGACTGGCAGTAGTATTACAGAATGACAGATGTGTCACAGACCTTTGTATGTTTCTGTTCCAGGAGTTCCAGCAGTTAAACTGTGGGCACATAGCAGCAATACAGAAGCACAGGATGGCATAGCAGCACAGCAGTAATATGATGTCAGCAAGGTAAGGTGGTACATGTGCATGGCTCCCTAAGTGCATATGTGTAGAACAGTGTGTCAGGGACAATGGGACAGTCAGTGTAATCATGCTTTCATACTTTGTGACAAGGTCTGCTACCATTGATATGTGTCACCTGGGTTTTCTGAATGTACAAATCTAGATGGTGGCAGACATTAGTTATGCTTATGTAAATTAGGGCAATTTAGGGCTGGCAGCTAGTCACAGGACTATAAAATGCATAACCATTGCTCAGAAATAGCCTATATGGGCATGCTCAGAGTGCTGCAAGGTGATTGTGTGTGTCACACACACACACACACACACACACACACACACACACACACACACACACACACACACACACAGTTTGATGATGTGAGATTAGAACCCCTACCTATCTAGGTATTACAAACTACTGCTTATAGTACTTATCACATGTGCCACAGAGCTTATTTGATAATAGATTACCAGCCAGCATTCTTAAGGTGAATGGCATCAGCAGGCCTTGTAAAGGAGGCCAAAGTTGAGGCCAGCAGCTAGTCACATGGCTGTAAAATGCATAACCATTATACAGAGATAGTCCATATGGCCATGTTTGCAGTACTGCTAGTGAATAGTTTTACATACATACAAGTTGGATGATGGGAGAGTAGAACCCATACCTATCTAGTAGTACACACTTTAGTTTGCAGTACTTACCACATGTGCCACAGAGTTTATCTGATATTAGATTGTCAGACAGCACCCTTAAGGTGGACGGCATAAGCAGGCCTTGTAAAAGAGGCCAATATTGCAGCCAGCAGCTAGTCACAGGGCTATAAAATGAAGAACCATTACACAGAGATAGTCCATATTAACATGTCTGTAGTGCTACAAGGGTATAGCTTTATACACATGCACACAAGTTGGATGATGTTTGATTAGAACCTCTACCTATCTACTATTATACACTATAGCTCACAGTGCTTATTGCACACACCACAGGTTATGTCTGTTGTATATGTGGTGTAGGCACAGTACTTGTGGAGTACACAAAGTAGCCTTGTGTTAGACAGAATGTGTGGCTGTAGAGTGATACTGCTTGATACTGTCATTGTATGTAGTGTCTATGAGTGGGATACCTGTTAATATCCCTGGTATGTGTGTACAATTACCAGCATGGCCATATGTGGCTAGTTGCAGTTTGATAGGCAGGCATGTGACCAAGGACAATATGGCCTGTCCAAGGCATGTGTTGCAACCAGTGTAAATTACACCACCTGCTTACCTGTGTCTGTTTACAGGGTGACATTCCGCAGGCACGGGGGTCTGTGTTTGAGTGGATTGTGTATTGTTGCGGCCTTTGTCTGTTTCTTTTGGACAACTGCTGTGCTGTGTAAGTGCAGATAACCCCAGCATTCTGAGGGTATGTGGGGACATAAGTCACACATACATGTATGTAACAGGGATGTCACCTTAACTGTTGCTGTGTGTTTACATTATGTGTATGTGTTATTTAGATATATGTGGAGAATCTATGTATCATTGTGCTTTATATAGCTATATATCTGCCACATACTGAAATAGATACACTAATCATGTGTGAGGGGGATAGGGAGAGACAGATATGTTTAGATAGCTGTCTGTATGTACAAACACATTTCCCCATAATGGGTCTTTGGGCGGAAGAGGCAACAGACTTGGGCTCAAGTTAGCCAAGTGTACGAGCATGCCCATTGTGACTGTCAGTACTTACAGAGTGACTCCAAGCCACAGCTACCTGTACTAAAGTCTGGGATTTTGTGTGCTGCAGACCATTGGCTGCTGCACCTGTTTCCTCAGTACAGCACCTCCCTGATATTGTCCAAGGTAATCCCCAGCTGTTTGCTGAACTTAATATGTGACTCATACCTCTCAGCTGTACAGATTGTAACAGAAAGTCCAGATTTTTGCCTCATTATTTTAGTCTGTTTTACATAACATTGCAGTTTTCTTGCACAATAGTGGCAAATCATTAAAGATTGACTTTAAGAAATAATGACAGACATTTGAGTTTCAGACATCATACACATCAGGAGATTCATGCTAGTGCAAGACCTTAGAAAAACGGAAGGAATGCTCAGCAGTCAGAGAAGTCACAAAGCCTTAACGCAATTTTATTGTAACCAAAAAATAAATAGCGTTTTCGCTACTGCACCAGTGTAGCTTCATCAGAGGCTAAAAACACAGTAAAAAGGCGCCAACTACAATTTATACTGTAGTCAGCCTCATTAACATCAGCTGTAGTACGTAGTACATCACTTCCTTAAAGTTAAATAATTATTTTTTAAAAACACATTCGATCACTATATGTATGTGATATATATGATACCCTTCAGATAATTAAAAACAAATACATTCTAATAAAATTAATGTATACCTGTAGAAAGATATACATATATATATATGTGTATAATATAAAACTACTTGCACACTAAGGTAAAAATTAAAAAAGCATCTAACAAAACAACCACATATGTGTTAACTAGAAAGTTTTTTCAGTATAAGTGAAAATAATATATACTGAATATTTTGGAATGTCATTTGATATCTATGCTCAACGTAGAAAAAAATATCTAATATAGGTCCTACTATATTTTATTAACGTAAAAAGGACTTATATTTCAACACAGGGGCTATGTTGCAGCTCTCGTTTAAGCCTGGCATGTTAAAGGCATCTAATTTAAGTTGCCATTGTAATTCTAAAATCTCTAATGAGAGAGAAATAGGTCCTCCCCTGACGGACTTGTGTTTGCAGTCAATGCCCATAAACACAAAGCTATGCCCAGGATTAGATTCCACATGCTTTGCAAGTGCGTTTTCATTTTTGTTGTTCCTAATGGCATATGTGTGCTGATATATGCGCTCTCTGAATTTTCTATCAGTTTTTCCGACATAAAATGCCAGACAACATACACAGAGAGCAACATATATAATAGATTTGGTGTCACAGTTTATTCTACAATTTATCCAATATTTTTTGTGACCTATACAAAATGAATTACCAGTCCGCAGGACATGACACCAGTTACAGGAGCCACAAGTAAAACACCCTTTAGTTCTCTGAAGAGCTTGACTGGGTGAATTTGATTGTAATAATTCCTTAATGTTGTTACCTCTCCTAAACGTGATCCTTGGTTTAATGCCAAGTTTCTCAACTAACAAAGAATTATTTGTAATGAAATACCAATTCTTATCAATGATCTCAGATATTTCTTTGGAATTCAAGCTAAAACAGTTGAGAAAGACAAAGTAAAATCACTTCTAGGTTGCTCAATCCCAATTGCAGGGCTAAGTCCTGTACCTGTCTCCTCAATAAGAATGCTTTGATCTCCCAAATTTGTAGTTATTTGGTTGTGTATTAAGGGACAAATGGTGCCGTTCCGTCTTTTGTTGGTAACTTCTAGAGTTAGTTCTTCTATAACTGGAAGTGGGTAACCCCTGTTCAAGAAAAAGTCAGTCAGTACAGTACATTCTTTTTCAAAATCTTTGAAATCACTACACATCCTAACTGCCCTAACTAGTTGCCCTTTGATGATTGCTTTTTTTAATTTAAATGGGTGGGCACTTGTGTAGTGTAAGAATGAATTGATGTAGGTGTCCTTACGGTGAATAGATGAAATGAATCTGAGGTTCCTTATGTCCTTTTTAAGTTTGACATCCAAATAGTCTATCTCACAGGTGTCAAATTTGGAAGTAAACTTAAGAAATGTAGTTGTGTTGTTAAAATAATTAATCAACAACCTTGCCTCTTCTTCATTGCCCTTAAACAGAATAAAAATGTCATCAAGGAATCTAGTGTAGTGACATATTCTGTCTTTCCATGTTGGATGGTTCAGGACAAACTCTCTCTCCCAGTGTGCCATAAACATATTGGCTATGATGGCACCACAAGGAGAGCCCATTGCTACGCCCTGCTTCTGGATATAATAGTCCTTTCCAAAGACAAAGAAGTTGGAGGACAGAACTATATCTAAGAGTTCTGTAATGTTGTTGATCTCATCTCTTGGAGCTTTAAATTCGACAGCAATAACTCCAGCCATTCTATGGCCTCCAGGTGTGGTATTGAAGTATATAATTAAACGACGTCGACTGTCAAAAGTTGTATCTGTCGAACTCAATGTTGTTGATGCTGGCAAGAAAACTCAAGAGTCCTTACAAATACTTGGAATGAGTTCAAAGTATTTGCTTAACAAAAAGTCTATATATTTTGCTGATGGGTAGGTAATAGAGGATCTCCCATCAACTAAAGCCCTCATAGGCGGATCCACAAGATTCTTATGAATCTTGGGTATATAACATGACGGGCGTCCTGGGTTGTGTAATGTTAATGTATTCGTAAGTGTCAAGGTCTATTCTGCCTTCTATAAAAAGGTCTCTGTAGTAACCCTTAATCCTATGATTGTTAATATTCATTTCATTAAGAGATGAACTATTATAGGCAGGTGTATCCAACACTAATGACATTTTTTCATTGTACAAGCTGTTCTCAAAAACTACCAGACCCCCACCCTTGTCGGGTTTCATGACCCTGACAGAAGATTCTTTTATTTGGTTAAGGGCCTGTAACTGTTCCTTTGAAATGTTGAAGATACTTTTCCTAGCCCCCTTTGTTTTATCTAGGTGTCTAATATCCAATTCGCAGGCATTTTCAAAAATACGTAAGCCTACATGCAAAGGGGGATTGAAGGTGCTTGGGAGCTTTAAAACAAGATTATCTTCTTTACTGGAATTGTTAAACAGTAATTTTAAGTTAAGCTTCCTGACAAAGCACTTAAGATCAATAAGAACTTTAACAACATCAAAGTATTTTGAAGGAACAAAGTTGTTACCTAAAGAAAGCAGCTCGACTAACTCTGGTTCTAGAGTAAGTGATGAAAAATTGTAGATGGTAAAATCCCCTTTTCTATTCTTAACAATGACTGGGGGATAAAGGGCACCAGGGGGTAGCGTCTCAGCAATTAGTTCTTCCATTTCTTGTTCTTTTTCCTGTGGTCTTGGTTGGGTGCTTTCCCTAAAAAATGTTGGCTATCATTTTTAACATTATTCACTAAGTTAGTAGCATTTGTAGGTTGAGTGTCAGACCCCCCTACCTTATTCCTATTCCTATTGCTTCTTCTAACAACATTCCAACTACCTGTAGAATTTGTAGTGTTCCCCTCATTTAAATGCTCGGTGTCCATCCCTTGGTCCTCATCTTGCCCAGGGACCGGAACTTCCTCATGAATTTCAAAATTCCTTAATTTGGGGTAAGCTGTATTAGATGAATAAACCTGCCTATCCCTAAAAAGCTTCCTTGTCTTTTGATTTTTTAACTTTCCCATATAGGTGTCTATGCTAGCAAAAATGCGTTCATAGTCAAATTTGAACTTTTCAAAATAAACATACATCCTAATATCCTCATCTATTTGGTTAATTTCCACACTCAAAGTGTCAATGTGTGCGGAATAATATTTGACAATCAGTTCTAGAAGTTCAAGTCCTTGTTTCTGAAATAAACCCTTTAAATCAGACAAAAAAGCATTATCCATGATTAAACCTGAGGGTGTGAAGTTATTCCTTAAACCCTTAGGTATCATGTTCTCAAAAATACATTGTTTGAAATAGGCGACTTCCAGCTGTAGTTTACGTATTTTTAAAGTCTTACTGTCCAAAGTTTTAAGCTTCGCCGAAATATCAAAGTTGTCTCCCTTAGAAGGCCCTGTTATCTGCACCAGCGGTCCATCATTTAGTGGCTGCAAAAAAGAAAAAAAGTCACCTGTGTTCTTTATCCAGTCCATGGCTGATGTAACGCCAGTAAGTGCCCTTCCATGTTCAAATCGATTGGTGGAAGAAGGGTCTTCTAAAGAAAACCCGGTAGGACCATTTGTAGGAGCCTGCTGTGTCCTTTGCTTTTGCCCCGGTGGTATAGAATCCTGCACAGAACTACTGTGAGAACGATCCTGTGTTTGCGTCGTGTTGTTTCCGGTGGTCGTTGTGGTCCATGGCATCCGGGCCGCTAACAAAGTCACAGAACTGGTCTCAGGAACCTGTTCGCTAACGACAGCTGCTCCACGGCTGTCCAAAAAGTCAGGACCGACTACACCACAGCTGTCCAAAAGGGCAGGAGCGGCCAATCCACTGCCCTTTTCAATGTTGATAAGCCTAGAGTTCAAGGCATCTAATCTTTGCGAAATGCTCACCAATAAGGAAGAAATGTCTGTGTTTTCGGGAGGACTAGTCCCGAATAAGTTTGGACTAGGTGGACTAACCAAGCACTCCGAGGCCATGACAAACTTGTAAAAAAACGTAAGAACAAACTTTAGAAAAACGGAAGGAATGCTCAGCAGTCAGAGAAGTCACAAAGCCTTAACGCAATTTTATTGTAACCAAAAAATAAATAGCGTTTTCGCTACTGCACCAGTGTAGCTTCATCAGAGGCTAAAAACACAGTAAAAAGGCGCCAACTACAATTTATACTGTAGTCAGCCTCATTAACATCAGCTGTAGTACGTAGTACATCACTTCCTTAAAGTTAAATAATTATTTTTTAAAAACACATTCGATCACTATATGTATGTGATATATATGATACCCTTCAGATAATTAAAAACAAATACATTCTAATAAAATTAATGTATACCTGTAGAAAGATATACATATATGTGTGTATAATATAAAACTACTTGCACACTAAGGTAAAAATTAAAAAAGCATCTAACAAAACAACCACATATGTGTTAACTAGAAAGTTTTTTCAGTATAAGTGAAAATAATATATACTGAATATTTTGGAATGTCATTTGATATCTATGCTCAACGTAGAAAAAAATATCTAATATAGGTCCTACTATATTTTATTAACGTAAAAAGGACTTATATTTCAACACAGGGGCTATGTTGCAGCTCTTGCAAAACGCACTTGCAAAGCATGTGGAATCTAATCCTGGGCATAGCTTTGTGTTTATGGGCATTGACTGCAAACACAAGTCCGTCAGGGGAGGACCTATTTCTCTCTTATTAGAGATTTTAGAATTACAATGGCAACTTAAATTAGATGCCTTTAACATGCCAGGCTTAAACGAGAGCTGCAACATAGCCCCTGTGTTGAAATATAAGTCCTTTTTATGTTAATAAAATATAGTAGGACCTATATTAGATATTTTTTTCTACGTTGAGCATAGATATCAAATGACATTCCAAAATATTCAGTATATATTATTTTCACTTATACTGAAAAAACTTTCTAGTTAACAGATATGTGGTTGTTTTGTTTGATGCTTTTTTAATTTTTACCTTAGTGTGCAAGTAGTTTTATATTATACACACATATATATATGTATATCTTTCTACAGGTATACATTAATTTTATTAGAATGTATTTGTTTTTAATTATCTGAAGGGTATCATATATATCACATACATATAGTGATCGAATGTGTTTTTAAAAAATAATTATTTAACTTTAAGGAAGTGATGTACTACGTACTACAGCTGATGTTAATGAGGCTGACTACAGTATAAATTGTAGTTGGCGCCTTTTTACTGTGTTTTTAGCCTCTGATGAAGCTACACTGGTGCAGTAGCGAAAATGCTATTTATTTTTTGGTTACAATAAATTGCGTTAAGGCTTTGTGACTTCTCTGACTGCTGAGCATTCCTTCCGTTTTTCTAAAGTTTGTTCTTACGTTTTTTTACAAGTTTGTCATGGCCTCGGAGTGCTTGGTTAGTCCACCTAGTCCAAACTTATTCGGGACTAGTCCTCCCGAAAACACAGACATTTCTTCCTTATTGGTGAGCATTTCGCAAAGATTAGATGCCTTGAACTCTAGGCTTATCAACATTGAAAAGGGCAGTGGATTGGCTCCTGCCCTTTGGACAGCTGTGGTGTAGTCGGTCCTGACTTTTTGGACAGCCGTGGAGCAGCTGTCGTTAGCGAACAGGTTCCTGAGACCAGTTCTGTGACTTTGTTAGCGGCCCGGATGCCACGGACCACAACGACCACCGGAAACAACACGACGCAAACACAGGATCGTTCTCACAGTAGTTCTGTGCAGGATTCTATACCACCGGGGCAAAAGCAAAGGACACAGCAGGCTCCTACAAATGGTCCTACCGGGTTTTCTTTAGAAGACCCTTCTTCCACCAATCGATTTGAACATGGAAGGGCACTTACTGGCGTTACATCAGTCGTGGACTGGATAAAGAACACAGGTGACTTTTTTTCTTTTTTGCAGCCACTAAATGATGGACCGCCGGTGCAGATAACTGGGCCTTCTAAGGGAGACAACTTTGATATTTCGGCGAAGCTTAAAACTTTGGACAGTAAGACTTTAAAAATACGTAAACTACAGCTGGAAGTCGCCTATTTCAAACAATGTATTTTTGAGAACATGATACTTAAGGGTTTAAGGAATAACTTCACACCCTCAGGTTTAATCATGGATAATGCTTTTTTGTCTGATTTAAAGGGTTTATTTCAGAAACAAGGACTTGAACTTCTAGAACTGATTGTCAAATATTATTCCGCACACATTGACACTTTGAGTGTGGAAATTAACCAAATAGATGAGGATATTAGGATGTATGTTTATTTTGAAAAGTTCAAATTTGACTATGAACGCATTTTTGCTAGCATAGACACCTATATGGGAAAGTTAAAAAATCAAAAGACAAGGAAGCTTTTTAGGGATAGGCAGGTTTATTCATCTAATACAGCTTACCCCAAATTAAGGAATTTTGAAATTCATGAG
The DNA here is from genome assembly GCF_019279795.1 of Protopterus annectens. Lineage (NCBI taxonomy): Eukaryota > Metazoa > Chordata > Ceratodontiformes > Protopteridae > Protopterus > Protopterus annectens. The sequence goes on along the minus strand of NC_056737.1, from coordinate 1,722,373,592 downwards.
GAAGTTCCGGTCCCTGGGCAAGATGAGGACCAAGGGATGGACACCGAGCATTTAAATGAGGGGAACACTACAAATTCTACAGGTAGTTGGAATGTTGTTAGAAGAAGCAATAGGAATAGGAATAAGGTAGGGGGGTCTGACACTCAACCTACAAATGCTACTAACTTAGTGAATAATGTTAAAAATGATAGCCAACATTTTTTAGGGAAAGCACCCAACCAAGACCACAGGAAAAAGAACAAGAAATGGAAGAACTAATTGCTGAGATGCTACCCCCTGGTGCCCTTTATCCCCCAGTCATTGTTAAGAATAGAAAAGGGGATTTTACCATCCACAATTTTTCATCACTTACTCTAGAACCAGAGTTAGTCGAGCTGCTTTCTTTAGGTAACAACTTTGTTCCTTCAAAATACTTTGATGTTGTTAAAGTTCTTATTGATCTTAAGTTCTTTGTCAGGAAGCTTAACTTAAAATTATTGTTTAACAATTCCAGTAAAGAAGATAATCTTGTTTTAAAGCTCCCAAGCACCTTCAATCCCCCTTTGCATGTAGGCTTACGTATTTTTGAAAATGCCTGCGAATAGGATATTAGACACCTAGATAAAACAAAGGGGGCTAGGAAAAGTATCTTCAACATTTCAAAGGAACAGTTACAGGCCCTTAACCAAATAAAAGAATCTTCTGTCAGGGTCATGAAACCCGACAAGGGTGGGGGTCTGGTAGTTTTTGAGAACAGCTTGTACAATGAAAAAATGTCATTAGTGTTGGATACACCTGCCTATAACAGTTCATCTCTTAATGAAATGAATATTAACAATCATAGGATTAAGGGTTACTACAGAGACCTTTTTATAGAAGGCAGAATAGACCTTGACACTTACGAATACATTAACATTACACAACCCAGGACGCCCGTCATGTTTGGCATACCCAAGATTCATAAGAATCTTGTGGATCCGCCTATGAGGGCTTTAGTTGATGGGAGATCCTCCATTACCTACCCATCAGCAAAATATATAGACTTTTTGTTAAGCAAATACTTTGAACTCATTCCAAGTATTTGTAAGGACTCTTGGAGTTTTCTTGCCAGCATCAACAACATTGAGTTCGACAGCGCATACAACTTTTTGACAGTCGACGTCGTCGACTTATATACTTCAATACCACACCTGGAGGCCATAGAATGGCTGGAGTTATTGCTGTCGGAATTTAAAGCTCCAAGAGATGAGATCAACAACATTACAGAACTCTTAGATATAGTTCTGTCCTCCAACTTCTTTGTCTTTGGAAAGGACTATTATATCCAGAAGCAGGGCGTAGCAATGGGCTCTCCTTGTGGTGCCATCGTAGCCAATATGTTTATGGCACACTGGGAGAGAGAGTTTGTCCTGAACCATCCAACATGGAAAGACAGAATATGTCACTACACTAGATTCCTTGATGACATTTTTATTCTGTTTAAGGGCAATGAAGAAGAGGCAAGGTTGTTGATTAATTATTTTAACAACACAACTGCATTTCTTAAGTTTACTTCCAAATTTGACACCTGTGAGATAGACTATTTGGATGTCAAACTTAAAACGGACATAAGGAACCTCAGATTCATTTCATCTATTCACCGTAAGGACACCTACATCAATTCATTCTTACACTACACAAGTGCCCACCCATTTAAATTAAAAAAAGCAATCATCAAAGGGCAACTAGTTAGGGCAGTTAGGATGTGTAGTGATTTCAAAGATTTTGAAAAAGAATGTACTGTACTGACTGAATTTTTCTTGAACAGGGGTTACCCACTTCCAGTTATAGAAGAACTAACTCTAGAAGTTACCAACAAAAGACGGAACGGCACCATTTGTCCCTTAATACACAACCAAATAACTACAAATTTGGGAGATCAAAGCATTCTTATTGAGGAGACAGGTACAGGACTTAGCCCTGCAATTGGGATTGAGCAACCTAGAAGTGATTTTACTTTGTCTTTCTCAACTGTTTTTAGCTTGAATTCCAAAGAAATATCTGAGATCATTGATAAGAATTGGTATTTCATTACAAATAATTCTTTGTTAGTTGAGAAACTTGGCATTAAACCAAGGATCACGTTTAGGAGAGGTAACAACATTAAGGAATTATTACAATCAAATTCACCCAGTCAAGCTCTTCAGAGAACTAAAGGGTGTTTTACTTGTGGCTCCTGTAACTGGTGTCATGTCCTCTTGGACTGGTAATTCATTTTGTATAGGTCACAAAAATATTGGATAAATTGTAGAATAAACTGTGACACCAAATCTATTATATATGTTGCTCTCTGTGTATGTTGTCCGGCATTTTATGTCGGAAAAACTGATAGAAAATTCAGAGAGCGCATATATCAGCACACATATGCCATTAGGAACAACAAAAATGAAAACACACTTGCAAAGCATGTGGAATCTAATCCTGGGCATAGCTTTGTGTTTATGGGCATTGACTGCAAACACAAGTCCGTCAGGGGAGGACCTATTTCTCTCTTATTAGAGATTTTAGAATTACAATGGCAACTTAAATTAGATGCCTTTAACATGCCAGGCTTAAACGAGAGCTGCAACATAGCCCCTGTGTTGAAATATAAGTCCTTTTTACGTTAATAAAATATAGTAGGACCTATATTAGATATTTTTTTCTACGTTGAGCATAGATATCAAATGACATTCCAAAATATTCAGTATATATTATTTTCACTTATACTGAAAAAACTTTCTAGTTAACACATATGTGGTTGTTTTGTTAGATGCTTTTTTAATTTTTACCTTAGTGTGCAAGTAGTTTTATATTATACACACACATATATATATGTATATCTTTCTACAGGTATACATTAATTTTATTAGAATGTATTTGTTTTTAATTATCTGAAGGGTATCATATATATCACATACATATAGTGATCGAATGTGTTTTTAAAAAATAATTATTTAACTTTAAGGAAGTGATGTACTGCTACAGCTGATGTTAATGAGGCTGACTACAGTATAAATTGTAGTTGGCGCCTTTTTACTGTGTTTTTAGCCTCTGATGAAGCTACACTGGTGCAGTAGCGAAAACGCTATTTATTTTTTGGTTACAATAAAATTGCGTTAAGGCTTTGTGACTTCTCTGACTGCTGAGCATTCCTTCCGTTTTTCTAAAGTTTGTTCTTACGTTTTTTTACTAGTCCAAGACCTGATATTCTATCAACTTTCTACATTTGTTACAGCAATATGTAAAACTTGTTCTTATTTTTGGGCCTTTTTCCCTCTTTTATTCATGGCTTTGGATAGATTTCTTGCTCTAAGAGGTTGAGAGGTATGATGTGACTAGGCTACATGATGTAACACCACACACAGGGTGACAGTCTGCATACCTTTTACTGTATATGTTTTAGCAGATTGTCCAGCATTTCACCCCATATGTCTGCTCTCTTCTTCATGCAGTTGTGGTATTCCAGCAATATACTGTAAAATGCAGTCACTGAATTGTTGTAACTACTGACACATTTAAGTGATTGCTTTTATATCCTGCATCTAATCTGACTTGTTGCTACCTGTTGTTATACTAGCCACCTTCTAGGTTACTCAGAGCATGCATAATGTCTGTCTATAGGTTTTCCCTTTATCACAAATTGTCTCTGGCCTTGTCCAGCTTTCTTGCAGTAACAGATTGAGCCATTATGCCAGTCTGTGGAAATACCACCATACGAGTGCCTCACATGTAAGAGATGTAGATGCTGCCAGATTCAAACCATCAACACCATCACCCATGCTAATGTCCCTAGCCCAGTGTGCCACACCAGCCACCAGAGAGGTTTCATTCCTCACACTATCAACAGCATACAGACATACACTGTCACCCCTGCATTATGCGGGAAATACAACATGTGGCCAGGTTCTATGTCACAGCCCTGGAATTGTCTGGTCTGCTGATATATCATTGCACACTTACTGCTACAGCAGTTGTATGGGAACACTGATGTGTTGGGGGTGTGGGATGACCAGCCCACACTCTGCAGGCATATACAGTCATGTGACTACCCTGTGTCCCCACTGTTTGGCATCTCCCTTAAATAATGCAGTGGAATGTCCAGCCATGTGGCCTAGTGAAAATTATGGGACACACACTATTGGACAGAGTACCTGTTGTCCCAAGTGGCTGTTAGATCTCTGCAAGTATCCCAGTAGCCCACTATATTTCCCTGCATACATAAGCTACCATAGTCTAGTACCCCATACAAGTGGTGTATAGGAGAGTGACTTATCTTAAAAATGCAGCAGTTGACAGACCTGCACTTCAGGGCTGACTCTGATGCACATAGTACATCGCCAATACATGGTTAGGTACAGGTTGTGTGGGCTGGCTGGCATCATTTTTCATATATGTATGTGAGTCAGAGTAAGGTGTCAGTCCTGAAGGCCCTAGGTTGTCAGTGCATGTGCTGTGCATTTTCTCTTGGCCAAGGCCAGGGCATACTGGGCATGTCTATGTCTGCCTACAGGGACAACCTCAGGGGGTTCCTCCTCTGAGTCCCCCTGTGGGTGTGGCTGTGGGGACCTAGGCACTGGTGGGGGGATGTGTATCCATTCCTTTTGCTGATCCTGCTGCAGCTGTTCCTGCAGGATCATATTGTGTAGCATGGCACATACTGTGAGCATCTGTGCATATGTGGCTGAAGAGTACTGCAGGGCTCCAGCACATATATCGAAGCACTCGAACTGTGACTTTAGCAGCCCAAGCAGACGGTCTATGATGTTCTCAGTTTGTGTGTGTGCCTCATTATGGCATTCTTATGTAGGTGTGTGTGCATTTCTGATGGGTGTCATCATCCACAGTTCCAGTGTGTAGCCAGCATCCCCCAGTAAATGGCCATGTGGGATGTCCCCCTTAGCAAACATCTGGTACAGCTGTGATGTGTGACAGATATGGGAGTTGTGATAACTGCCAGGGCTACCAGTACATACATTCATGATAATGCCCTGGACATTGCACATGACCTGGCAGTTGATGGAGTGACACCCCTTGCAGTTGATGTAGATTCTACCCTCCTCACTGGGTGGTGCCTTGATATGTACATGAGTGCAATATGGCACCCAGTACCTCACAGTTGTGTGCTACATGGTAAAAGTGTTGCATACTGGTGGCCCTCACTTTAGAGGTGAGGGGAAAATACATTTGCTGACTGGCATGTGGTAGCATGGCATCAAGGAACTGGTGGAGCATCCTGGATGCTAATGCCTGTGAGACCCCCATCATTTCCTCAGTTGGTCTTTAGAGAGTACCTGTAGCTAGTATCCTAAGGGCTACACATACCTTTGTTTCCACTGGGATGGGTTCCCTTCTTTTGGTTCTGGATCTAAGTTGAGGGCAGCAGAGCTCATTGAGTTATTGTAGTATGTCCCTGTCCACCCTGTAGTGCTTACAATATCCAGCTCGTGTAGCTCCTGGAAGGTTACCCTGGGCTGAACACTCTTCTCCTTCTCAGTCTAGGCTTATTGTCAGCAGCAGCAGCATCAGCACTGACCTCAACATCTAGCACATACAGATGTAGCAGACCTGCAGCAGCCCCTAACATTCCTTGAGTTAAAAATCCCATGTTTGAACTCCACTGGTGCAGAGTATGGGGCTGAAATCAGATTGTAGGGTGTATGCAACCATTATAGTGCTCTGCTGTGGGTGCAGCCTGTTTGATTGGCTACCTATGATGCATTCCACTTGCCAAGTACATCATTAAGGAATGTTAATGGTGTTAGTTTAAGTGAAACAGGGGTCTTTCTCAGCCAATTTTTTTTGATAGCCATCCTTGGTGAGCACCACGGCCCACCACTCAAACCAGTGCTGCACAGATAAATAATGATTACTAGACACACCCCCATGTAAGGTCACATTCAGCAGAGTGGCATGCTTATATTTAGCTCCCAATATTTAGCATTATGCCAACAATGTCCATGTTTTTATGTTGGTAAATCAACAAGAAGGCTAAAAGATAGGCTCATGGAACATAAATCGGAAATAAGAAGGAAAGTAACTACAAATTCTCTAGCCCAACATATACAAGAGACAGATGAGTCACATTATTTTTCTTTTTGTGTAATAGACATTCTAACTTCTAATATTAGGCATGAGGATTTGGTAAATAGAGTGGATACCAGGGAATATGAGTGGATTATTCATTTACATGCAGACACATACCCTGGTTTGAATGAACAGGTCACAATAAAACCTATTTTGAAAAGGAAACAACAAGTAAAATAATTGATAGTTATGCTTGCACCCATAATATTTGAATACACTTTAAGTTATGAAATGTATGTCTAAGTGGATATTTACTTAAATATATATGATTATTCAATTCACTTTAGCAATGTATGCATACAAATATGTCTTGTTGCAACCTAAGTACAATATGAATATATCATGCTCTGCAGTAGCCAATAATCTTGAATTTTTGTGTATAAATATGTTGAGTTAGATGCATAACTAAATATTCACTGTTAGATACAAAGTATACACGAACATTCATTTTGATTTAGCAATGCTCAATATATGTACGTAACTAAGGTATTTGTAAGTGCAATGTGATTATATCGAGTTCTTTAGTAGCTAATAACCCTAAAGATTTTAACTTAATGGAATGTAACATATTCCTTTAAAACTTTTTAGTGATAAATCTCACTAATTGTTGTTTCTAAGTATTTGATCAGGTTTAGTTTATGATAGGTAGGCTGTGTCATGTGTTTATTGGATTTTTAGTATAAAGGATGTGATGTCCTGATAAGAATTTTATTCAACACTGAAGAAGGACTTTTGTCTGAAAGCTTTGTTTTAATAAAAGAATATTGGTACAGTGCTGTGGAACTTTCTTTTGCTTTGGTGCTTTTGATTTTGTCTGTTGGTTCCACTTTATCATGGTTCATTTTATGTCCTTTTGAAATACTACAAAAACTCACTGAGCTCTGCTGCCCTCAACTCAGAGCCAGACCCAACAGAGGGGAACCCATCCCAGTGGAAACAAAGGTATGTGTAGCCTTTAAGATAATAGCCATGGGTACCTTCCAAAGACCAACTGGAGACATGATGGGGGTCTCAGAGGCATCAGCATCCAGCATACTCCAAAAGTTCCTGGATGCCATGCTACCACATGCCAGTGAGCACATTTATTTTCCCCTCATCCCTGATGTAAGAGCCAGCAATATGCAACACTTATACCATGTAGCAAACTACCCTGAGGTACTGGGTGCCATAGATTGTACTCATGCAAACATGAAGGCACCACTTAGTGAGGAGGGGAGAATTTACATCAACCACAAGGGGTACCATTCAATCAACAGCCAGATCATGTGCAATGCCAAGGGCAACATAAATGTGTGTGCTGGCAGGTTGGCAGCTATCACAACTGCCATATCTGGCACTCATCACAGCTGTACCAGATTTTTGCTTGGAGGATATCCCACATGGCCATTTGCTGGGGGATACTGGCTACATACTGTAACCGTGGATGATGACACCCATCAGAAATGCATACACACCCATGGAAGAATGTTCTAATGAGGCACATGCACAAACTAGGAACATCATAGAGTTTGTGTTTGGATTGCTGAAGTCACGATTCCAGTGCCTCAATATATATGGTGGAGCCCTGCAGTACTCTTCAGCCACATGTGCACATATGTTCACAGTTTGTGCCATGCTACACAATATGATCCTGCGGAAGCAGCTGCAGCAGGATCAGCAAAGGGAAGGGATACACAGCCCCCCACCAGTGCCTAGGTCACCACAGCCACACTCTGAGGAGGACTCAGAGGAGGAGCCCGCTGATGATGTCCTTGTAGGCATACATAGGCATGCCTAGTATGCCCTGGCATTGGCTAAGAGACAAAGAATAGCACATGCACTGACAACCTAGGGCCCTAGGGACTAACACCTTACTCTTACCCACATATATATATATTAAAATAGTTGATGGCAGGCAACCCACACAACCTGTACCTATCCATGTTTTAACTGTGTACTGCTTGCATCACACAGAATCAGCCCTGAACTACAGTTTTGTCAACTGCTGCATTCACAAGATAAGTCTCTAACCTACACACTAATTGTAAAGATTACTATACTAAGGTATCATATGTGAAGCAAATACATTTTACAGTACTGTATATTTACAGTATACAGTTTGTTAGGCAGCTGTTGGTGAGTGAGACTTCCTTTACTAATGATAGAACTTGTCGATTTACAAAAGAGGGTTCTATGGCATTGTCAAAGCCACATGGTTAGGAATATTAGAAATAGTGTCTTGGGGAACAAGATATACCAATAGTGATAATTTAAATTCTTCTGTTGTTTTTTAGATAGGATATTGATTGTATTATGGAACACTTCTTGTATGCAGGTGCATACTTGCTTTAAAACAAAGATTTAATTAATGTATTGATTGATATTTAATTGAATGATTTCCCGCCCTTGGATATATTTAAGTGCTTGCTTTTTGTGCAATGTTATCTGATGCTAATTCAAGAACAAGGTATCATATGTATGGATTGCTGTTATGCAGGTAAATATAGTGGGCTATTTGGTCAGATTTCACATCCACATGGAACTACAGATACCCAGTCCAGTAGTATGTGTTCCTTAATATTTACTAAGACTCATGGTTGGAATATTCATGACATCAGGCAAGGGAGATGTTAAACAGTGAGCACACATGATAATTGGAAGGTTGTCTACCCAAACTGATTATGTACTGTTGTTCCCCCACCCCCCAACACAGCAGTGTACCCATATAACCACTTTAACAGAAAATCATCTATGGTATATCAGTGGAACAGGCAATCTCAGGGCTGTAACACAGATATCGCTCACACATTGCATGTCTCTCTTTAAGCAGGATAGCAATGTACATATGTATGGTGTTGATTGTGTGATAAATGATGACTCTCTCTCTAGTGACCTGTGTGGCTCAGTGGACTAGGAAAACTAGAATGGGTGATGGTGTTAATGGTTCTAATCTGGAATTACTTACATCTTTTGCATGTGAAGTGGTAATATGTTGGTGTTTTCACAAAATGTCATATCTCTCAACCTTTTAGTGCAAGAAATCTGGACAAAGCCAGAAAGATTGGGGGACAAAGGTTCAAACCTATGGACAGATTTTAAATATTGGCCACATAAACCTAGACAGTTGCTGAAATTAAAGGTGTCGCATTATCACATATTTTCTGAAGGATACAAAGTCTGAAACACAAATGTTTGTCTGTAGTTAGTAGAATGTATTGACATCAACATTCAATAAAGCAGCAGAAGACCACAAATGTATTAGGAACTGACCAAACATATGAGGCAAAACTTTAGACATTCTGTGAAAATCAGGACAGTTGAGAAGTATGCAGACTGTCAGTCTGTCGGTGGTGTAACATTACCAATATTAGTCACATATTAAGTACAGCTGACAGCTGGGGAATGCCGTGGACATTCTGAGTGAAGTGTAGTACTGCAGAAACAGGGGTGGATGTTAATATCTGTAACATAAAAAATCCTGGACTGGAGTACAGGTAGGTGTGGCCTGCAATCACATTACTAGTACTCACAGTCCCACTGGGCATGCCTGTACACTTAGTAAAAATGAGCACAATTTGATTGCCTTTTCATTGAAATGACCTGTTATGTATAAATGTTTATACATACAGACATATACTTATACATATTTGTCTGTCAGTATCTCTCTCTTACATGCATAGTATATCTATTGCTATGTAGTGTTAAAGAGATGTCAATATATATAGTTATATATATTTAAATGATACATAGACACCCCTATATATATATATATATATATATATATATATATATATATATATATATATATACATAACACATATAACGTTTACACACACACAGCTACATGTATGTATACATCCCTATTATATACAGAAATATGTGTGTGGATGTCTGCATTGGCCGACATACCCTAGTAATGGTGAGTACATCTTCACTATCACACAGCCATAATGTTACCGAAAGGATCCAAACTAAGGGAGCAACAGTACATAATCCACTTACCTACAGACCCCTATGCCTGCTGGATGTCATCACATAGACAGACACAGCTGAGCAGGTGGTGTAATGTGTAATGTATAATGGTGCCAATGCATGTATGGACAGGGCACATTGTCCCTGCTCAATGTTTTGCCTATCTAACTGCAAACAGCCACATATGGTCATACTGGTAACTATACACACATAGCTAGGATAACAACAGTTACCTCACTGCTAGGATACTAGATGCGGATAACAGTATGGAGCAATATCACTCTGCAGGCCAGAGATGCTGTTCAATACAAGCCTAGTTTGTGTAATGCATAAGTACAGTGCCTGCAGTCACATATACAACAGACTTAACTTGTGGTGCATGCAATAAGTACTGTGATCAATAGTGTATAAGCCTAGATAGGTAGGGGTTCTAATTTCACTCCAGCCCACTTGGTGCATGTCTGTGTACCTATACCCCTGCAAAAAATGGACATGCTACCATACCATACCTACAGTTAGATAGCATATGCAGTTCAGCATGGTCACACCTTGCAAGGCAAAGATCACCTCTGAGTAGTCTATATGCTACAGATGGCAATGACACCCATTGAAGATGATCAGCAGTGAGGACATACTGAAGATGTGTAGTGGCCTTGTGAGGGACCATACTGTTGTGTCCAAGTACCAGTACAGCTTGGTAAGGTACAGCAATAAATGGTAGTTGCACTCAAATATTGGCGTGCTGAGGGCAGAGTATGTGGATGTTGAGTATGTCACCTACTGGTGACTGTGGCCTCAGCTATGCCATATGACACTTGCCATACCATTGTAGAGACTTGGTGATCTGATGCAAATTAGGTGTAAACCTGTGTGGTCAGGTCTGTGTGCCCACTTTTCAACCCTAGGTATGTACATCACATGTTGAGACAGATGTGCTACTAACTGGGGACATAGGTCTAACTGATGGTAATGATACTACATATATATTTGCTTGGAGTTTATGGCCATTAGTATGTCACCAGTGTTTGTGTGTTTGCAATTGCCTCTTGCAGGATACTAACATAACACAGAGACTCTACAAGTGCTCACAATTAGCAGGCAGCAGGCAACATTGTTAGCCATGGTCATTCAGTACTCACATGTACTTTGGTGACATTCAGTCCAAGCAGTACAGGACCCAGGACCACTCCCTGTTGAGCACTGTTGCTTACAGATCAGCTATTGGAGTCGGATTTCCCTTTGTTGCCCATGTCTGCCATCAATGGGCCATGTAGTGAGCTCTACAATGACAGTATCATAGATGCCTATGTGGGTGCTTTGTACACGTTGCCTGAATAGATGGTATAGTCAGATGACTTGGCTCAGTCTGGGGGTTGTACGGCCTGATGTACCCTCACCCATGGCCCTGCTGATTGCCTTAGAAATGTCCACAACTTGTAACAGTCATGCACCTCCTGTTATACATCCAAAATGTATACACTCAACTTTGCACCACAGATATGTGTGCTGATCAGCTCCAAGATGATCGCTCCTACCAGCATACATTTATGGATATTTACACAAGGAGTTTTATAGTTATGTTGTTCAGTGGATGCACCACCTCTGTGCAAGGGTAGAACAAGTGCCATAGTCCACTCAGCTGGTGTGCAGACAGTGGCGTTAGTATGATTGCAAGGGCTTCCCAATGGTGTTAGTAACTCTTGTCAGATCACAGGTGGAATTCAGCCTGGAATGTTAGCATTAGATGCTGTGTGCCTTCCATTGTGGGGCCAGTTATAAACTGATCTGTCAAGATGGTGGTTATGGGACAGGTTATAGAAATGTCATGTGTTACATGTGGTGGGGACTAGGAAGTGTACATGATGCAGACAGTGTTGGAGTACAGGTTAGATATGAGTACAGACACATCATATGTGGCATCATGACGTCTGTGGTCAATGACTATCTGGGCCTGTCCATTGAGGTTACACATGTCACTGCACTGCGTGTTCCAGTCCTGCTTTGTGTGAGCGACACCTGTTGCCACTCACACATGTCACTACACTGTGTGTTCCAGTCCTGCTCTGTGTGTGTGGCAACAGGTGCCACTTACCATGTCTAGAGAACATCACAATGACACTATGTGCTGCTGTTACTTGAGGAGGTTGTGCCACCATATTAGGGGGGCACCCCCACCATGATTGTTACATAGCAATGTCCAACTATTACTGCACAGCCTGCTAGTGGCACTTGTCCAACAGTCATTGTGCTGAGCCATGATGAGCCCATGTCCATCCTGTCTTGTACAGCCAAGTTCATGCAGTTGTAATGCTGATTACATAATGCATGGGTGTAGAGTTCTGCAGACATGCTGGTCCCATCTGATGGGGGAGGTACACTCACATTATGTCAAGCACCCTACAGGAGGTAATCAATCACCTTCTTGACATATATGTCTGTATTTTCTGCAAGGGGGTATGTTATAGTAGTTCTAAGGAGACTGTCATGTGGCCTGATCCCACCAGGGTGGACTTCACATTGGGGGGGGCTGTAGTGCTCACCCATATTGCTATTCACATGATGCTATATGTTGGTTCCCCATATGGTGATGTGCACCACTCCAGGCCCATGAAGGTATGGACCTGGACCATGCTGCAGCACGAATAGGCAACACAGTATCTTTCACTTCCCTAGCATGTTTGTCTGTGGTCTGTACAGACATATTGCATGACTCTCATCTTGCAACATGATGGAAGTAACTGCAATACTTACTTGCACAGAGGACAAATAGCATGTAGTGCCAAGTGGTGTCCCCAGATCTCTGAACCATGTCACCTGAAATGCCATGATAGGGGTTAGCATGGGTACTAGCACTAACACTGTCATACAGCTACTGGCATTGAGCCAAACACTGTTAATGTTGCTCAATGCCAGATCATGCCTACCAACTGTGACAGGTGGAGCTCTATGACTGTAACACTATGCAATGGATGCTGGGCAATAGTCTCACTCCACCATCCTTGGCTGACAAAGCTTATGTCTATATTAGGGCAGCAGGCCATGCTGGAAAATGTTCATGTCGTGTTCACAGTGGTATGTCAGCTGGAGTATAGGCATGTGTCTGAGAGTCATACCCTGGGAACATAGCACTGGGAGACCTATACTGCACTGATGCCACTCACCAGTGGGATTCGCCATCCGCCATTAATGGCATACTCCTTTTAGGTATTTACTCCCTGTAGTCTCAGCCACTGCCAGTGACCTCTGACAGGTACATTGGTAGGTAGTTGTATACTGGTAGCCATTACTGACTCCCAACACAGACCCAAGACATGTCCAGGATGGCCTATGACACAGTCAATTGTTGTCTGAGCAACTGATACAGACAACATGCCATCCACTGCATGATACTACCCTGTGGGATGTCATCTACCCCAGCAGAATAGCTTAATGTTCACACACTGCACACACTAGAGCCATTACACATGAAGGCACGGACACAGTGTACCATACCCTTTGACAGTCACTGTTCATTCAGATCTATATCAACAGGTTTGGATCTAAATGTCAGACTGCCACTGCTATACTGACTGTGGCAGCCAGCACACCTATCATATCATACAATTGTGACAGCCCCACAGGTGTCATGGTACGCCAATACACAGTGTAAATAACATGTCCTATGGAGTGCATGTCATGACCGTACAAATGAGGTCCGTCTCCTAAATGCTTTGAAGAGGATGTGTATGTCCCCATACAGGGAGGTGCCAGATCCCACCATGTACCTCCCATGTTGCCATGACAGGAGTAACATGCCTCACATGTTCTACACATGTACAACATCAACATGGTATAAATAGTACATACTGGGGAGACTCCTCCGTAATACACACAGTGCACCCTACATGAAACAGGTCCCCATTGCATGTAAAGCACACATCTGCTGTGACACGCATCATGTGTAGATTACACAATAGGATGAGGAACACGACAATCATAACTGATGTTGGCCAATTGTCTGAACCAGACACAGGATATTTGTAGATGGGTATACTCCATCACCACAGTTTGTAGATGTGTAAGTTCTGAAAACCCAAGTGACACATCAAGGGTAGCAGACCTTATCACAAATTATGAATGCATGAGTACAGTAACTGCTGCCATTGTCCTTGTCATACACATATACACATATGAAACTATGGAGCCATGACGTATACTGCTGTACCTTGCTGATGTCATATTTCTTCTGTGCTGCTATGCCATCCTATTCCACTTTACTGCTGTCGTGTGTCCATAGGTTATCCCCTCAGACTCTTGGAACAGAAACATACACAGGTCCATAACATATCACTGTGTAACAATACTGCCTGCACATCATACAGCATAAGATACACAAAAGAATGTTAGGTACTCATGACACATGCCAGCATACAGTATCTGTTGGTGACTACTACAAGAGGCATGGCAAAACAATACTGCATTACACAAATACATGTCAAGAAATATAGTCACCCTGTGCATCAGACACATAGCTTAATTTCCCTGCATCGATGGGAAGGATGACAGGGATGTAGATGTGGCACAGGTATCATCACTTGCACAGGGTGTTGTGCAGGGATGCTGGAGGCCTAGGCTGGCCCAAACGGTTGACAGTATGTATGTGAGTCAGGAAGGGGAGCAGGTTAGATGGACTATGGAGAGGTGCCGTGTGTGTCTGTAGGTGACCTGCATGTGATAGTGGTGTGTAAATGTGTATGTGTGTACCCAGTCAAGCTGAGTGCTAGCTCTACATGTGTGCATGTTGGACAGATTTGGACCATACATGGTAGAGTTGTCAGCTCACCATCTCTAGCCCTGAACATGGGAACTGGCTCTGCCAGGAAATGCACTGGCACCACCACACCCAAGGTCAGACACAGTGCTAGTACCTGATGATGACTGCCATCTGCTGGGACCATGTCCCACATGGGACCACCTTGGACCATGAGCCCATAGCCTGCAACATCATGGTGTGGACAGCATACTCCCTTCTGTGTAGCACTGGATTTTCTGGCATTATGAGAGCATAACTGTGCATAGCTGCATGGACTCTCAGCAGATGGTGTTGCTGACCTATGTCCATGGGTCTGACACCATACTCCAACCACATGTCCCAGCACAGACAATGTGCAGCCCAAGACAGACACTGTTTCAACTCACTGTCTGTCCACTGCATCAGTGAACTGATCCAGGGTGTCTCCAATGCGGTGGAGGCAATCATGAATATCAGACTGTACTGCATCCATAACACTAAGCATACATCTGGTGTTCCATTCAAAACATGTCTGTGCCTCCATGGTGGCCTGAAACATGTATCAAGTGACCAGTGATGTGACCCCTGCAACTGATGGTGGATGGACAGCAGTCTTCCAAACATCACCCCCTGTCAATCTGCCTGCGTGGCACCTCACCAGCTCTCTGGCTATGAACAGTGTCTACAGTCACTGACGCTATGGTTGCCACACTGTGCTGTTCAATGTCTCTACCCTCTGAATGTCTAATATCTGTGGTCTTTGGGGACTGGATATGTGTGGGCATACTGACTGTGTGCGGTGACAATGGGGGCAGAAGTGGGATGTCAACCTCTGGGACAAATTCAGTCCCCGACAACCCCACTTGTGCCTAACTGTGGCCACCATCATCATCAGAGTCTGAAGACCCACTGACATAAGGTTGTGTGGAGGAAAGAATCCAACCCACCGTTCACCTGTGAAAACCAAGACAAAAGCAGTACATTACTATCTGCACTATTATCCATGGAAAGTTCACAAAGACCCATAATAATGGGAATACACAGCTGCATTACCAATCTCACATATTCTCATCTTCGCTTTTATGTACAACAGACTTCCTCACAACAAAATACACATTCAACTCAAGGCCTTTATAACAAGCACATCAGGTAACTCAAGTGAAACTTGATCAGTGCACTTTTCCTTTCAGTTATGCCATATGACACTATACTTGATAAAACAACACATAAAACCAAGTACACCTGTCTTATCAAATAAATTCAAATACAAGTTTCAATGCCTAAGGTATGTACCATCAACCTTTCGATTTTTAAAAGGCATGTCAGATTACTTGCCTTGGGTAAACCAGGAAGCTTATTTGCTCTTAACTATAACTGCAAAAGTGTTTCTGTTCATTCAACTACACTCCTGTGATTACCCACTCTAGGAATCTTAGGTAAATGTTTCAGACTGAAGCATACAGACATTCTACTCTGGTTACGCACACAATTAAGTGTACATACGTTATTATTAGTCTAGCTCTTAACTTTAATAGCATTTATATGTTCCATTACAAACAGTATTAAGCTTACCAGGAGCAGGACCGTGGCTTGGACAATTTCTGACAGACCTGTAAAAGGCGAGGGTGAGGTAATTTCAGTACCAATGCTTGTTGCTGCACCACAAGGTAATATTTGCATATATCTCACATGTACAATAGCTACTGTGTTGCTTGATGTATTGGTGACATTCTGAGTATGAGTGTATAACTGAGTTTAAATCTCCCAAAAGCACATTGACCTGACACCTATGTAAAGATATGAACAGCCCGACAGACTGACTGCTACAGTATTACAATGGTGATCACAGTAAGCTTACCTGCACACTCCTCCGCTGTAGACACTGTGGCACCCACCTCTACGATTTATGGTGTGATGTATGCCTGGAAGCTGCTGTTTGTCCCTAGGTTCACCAGGAATTCCTCAGTGGCCATGAGTGGTTGTTCTGCTGCAGGCCCTCCACCCATGACGGCACGATCCCTGGCTACATCAGCTGCTCTTCATCATGCAGCATTCACCATGTCTGTAGCACAATGTTGAATCTGCTCATATGTCCTGCCTGGCTGCCACTGGCATCTACATCCCAGACAAGGTCTACCCACAATGCAAAAAAACCCAAATAGCAAGCTTCACAAGGCAGAATCACAGATTTTTCTTTACCACTTTATTTGGTACCTCGGCCTTGTGCCTTCAAAGAATAATTACATTCTAGTGTTCCTTTCCTTTATACCCCATTCAATATACACACATATAATTAATCAATTAACTTTTTAAAGGCATATGCATATTCAATTTCATTTAAATACATTCTTATGAATAACTGCATTTAAACTTGTAATATCAGGTTACTATCATGTGCATCATTATAGGAAGGAACCTAGAGACCCCAAATTCTTTGCACTGCCCAAAATACATAAGAATTTACAATGTCCCCTGGGGAGACCCATTGTCTCAATGTTAGGCTCCTACATGGAGAATTTTCCAATTGAAAATATATTTAAGTAGAGTGATATCACATATACAGAATACCAAAGATTTATGTGATAAAGTGAGCAAAATAAAGTGGAAAGAGGATTATTTTTGGGCTACAGTGGATATAAAATCCTTGAACACTAACATTGAGACTAAGCAAGGTCTGGAAGCTATTGGTAAAGTTATGGGGGAAGGACCACGTAGTTCTTTTCTGCTATTTTTGCTTGAATTCTACTTAACCCTTAATTATTTTAGATGGGAGCAAATTATTTTTGCAGAAAAAAGGTACGGCAATGGGGGTGGCATTTGCCCCCTCATATGCCATAATATACATGGGGGAATTTGAAAAGGAATTTGTATATCAGAATAAATACTTTATTGAAAATGTGATATTTTTTGGAAGATTTATCGATGACTTGATATTTATTTCTAGGGGTGATCAGGGGAAATTTGATGAGTTTATGGTAGAACTGAACAGAACCAGCCATGGGTTGGAATTTGTATATGAGGTAGACTCTAGGAATATTAAGTATTTAAACATAGAATTGTATGTGACGGAATTAGGTCAAATACAATTCAAGCCTTATAGGAAAGTCACAGCTGTAAATAACTTCTTACATGCAAAGAGCATGCATCCTCCTCATCTAATGAAAGCATTACCTTTAGGTGAGATGAAGCGGGTATTTTGGAATACTTCTGAGGAAAAGTTTAAATTAGATGTTTTGCAGGATACAATATTCAGATTAAGATCTAGAGGATACCCTGAAAGGGTTATTTTAGATGCTTAAAGAACTATTTTGGGAGAAAGAAAGGAAAGAGACAGAAGTAGGGGGAGAAGGAAAAGTTATTTTGTGGATAGGAAGAATATTCAGAGAAGGGTAGAACAAGAACAGGAACAGGAAAATGTGTTCTTTGTTACAAAATTTTCACCTTTCAGTTTAAGAATGGAGAAAATAATAAGGAATTTGTGTAGATGGTTAAGGAGGATGGTAATGTAAGGACTTTATTTCCGTAACATATAACTTTTTCTTATGGTAGATACCATAACCTGAAAGAAATATTAAGTGGGGATGACAAGAATGCAGACTGAAAAGATGGGAAGGAAAGGTATGTGGCCATGTGGAAACTGTAGTATATGTGGTAGGGTTAAAAACCTGGATGGAACAAAGATTAATGAAAGGTTATAGAAGGCAAAAGAAGGGTATACATGCAAGTCACAGGTTATTGTTTATATAATAGGCTGTGGATGTGAGAGGGAAAAATGGTACATTGGTCAGACTAAGAGAAAGGTGAGGGTAAGAATTCTGGAACACCTTAAGGACATTAAAAATAGAAATATGTTTAGTCCAGTGGCTGAGCACTTTTGGTCCACAATTGGGGAAATAATGCTAGTCTGTCTTACAGTGTTTTTGCACAACCATTTTTAGAGATGGGGGAAGTTTTAAAGATGAATTGGATAAGTTAGAATGTAGATGTATTATCAATTATAAAACTTTGCAACCTAGAAGTTTGAATATTAATAGTAATTTGACACTATAATGTATTTAATATTTATGTAAAAAATAAACTGTGTTAAAATGTATAATTATAATGATGCACATGATAGTAACCTGATATTAGAAGTTTAAATGCAGTTATTTACAAAAATGTATTTAAATGAAATTGAAGATGCATATGCCTTTAAAACGTTAATTGATTAATTATATGTGTGTATATTCAATGGGGTATACAGGAAGGGAACACTAGAATATAATTATTCTTTGAAGGTGAAAGACTGAGGAACCAAATAAAGTGGTAAAGAAAAATCTGTGATTCTGCCTTGAGAAGCTTGCTATCTGTGTTTTTTTTTTTTTCAATAAACATTTTTTATTGTTTTTCACAACCATATTACAAATTCACACACTATGTACAATATTTACAAAATGCTTCCATAGGTTAACTTCACATTATATGTCAATCTCATATATTGGTCATAAGTACAGTACTAATAATCAAAAAAAGAGAGAAAGAAAAAAAAAAGAAAACCCACAATAACAAATCAAGCCAACGAACTGTATTGTCTCCACCTCTTATATCTAATCTAAGATTGATTTTACATTGTACTCTAAGTCCCGAGAAAAAGTGGATAGGCACCTCTACGCCAACACAATATTGAAAATTTGCTCCCATATTTTTATATTGTTGATATTTTTCTTATGCTATCTGTGTTTTTTTGATTTATGAGACTGTGAGCGTTTTTCTACACACAATGCAGCCTGCTGTTCCCTGTTATGCCTCCCCCTGGATAGGAGAATGTGGTGATGCTGGGGTAGTCCTTCAAGTATTAGTTCATTCCCCACATCTGAGAAGGAGGAATGGAATCTACAATACATTACTCCTGAAAGACAACAAAAGGGAAACACATTTCAGAATCAGATACATGGACTTCCACTATGTACAGATACAGCAAGAACAAAATGTCTGGCACTTTCCACTCTTGCTTACACATGTCATACCACACTGTGACAACATACTATGTGTGGATACAACTTAGATAGTATCATTATTGAAGTATTTCCCTGTGTGCCATGAGATATTCTGCTGTATGATCATAGACCTAACACTCTGGACCACTGTGGTGTGTCCCCTAAGGCCAACCATCCAATAATATGTCATAAGAGCATTGCCAGAAAAATAGCAGTGTGCTATTACAACCACTATAAAGAGAAAGTCCAACAACATCAGTGTGCCACAATTACAAAAGACAATGCAACCCTAATATATTGTATGTCCCATGTAGGAGTAAGACAGCAGGGTATCGGTAACATGTCATTACCACAGGTCTAAGGCAGGCTTGCTGCTGTAATCCCCATTCCCCATACCTCTATACTCCCATCTGCATCCTCTTATACAGAAAAAACAGCTACATACCTGCTGGAGTGCAGTACTCCTCTGTTGAAATGTGCATCTGGTAATGTTTCACAAATGCATGCGCTGTATGAGAAAGTCTCATACAGAGTGTTTCCCCATAGCCAACTGCTTGGATTTTTAACATGGTTCTCATTAGCAGGTAATTGTATCTATACCAATCTGTGGCTCTGATATGCTAATTGCAGTCTAAACAGTTGAACTGCAGTAGCATTAGCAAATGACATACTACCACTGTGCAATATATAAGGCATTTATATTGGCCTGGCCCATTTTCTTAGCCATTAACATGGACATTACTGGGATGAGGAGACTACATCATTGCAGAGGGTAGGTCTGTAGCAAAAACTTTTATATAGAACTGTGTGTACCACAGGCTGCTGCTGCAGGTAACAGACATAGGCAGAGGGTGTGAACACTTTGGAGAACAACAAGCTGTAGGTGTATCTGTGTCAGCTGTGTCAGCCTTGTAGAGGCAGAGCCAGGGTGAGGGTACCCTATACACTCCAATTAAGGAATGTGCTTATGGTATGTATGCTAGGCAGCTGTGTCACTAACAGAGTACTAGGTGACATGTAGCTATGTTATACGGATATGTGAAGTGTGTCCCTACCTGCAGGCCTGTGACTTCCAGCACTGAAAAGCAGTTATTTCATGTACAATTCTTTGAGTGAAAGAGTGCATGAGTAATTCATTAACTGCTGTTTTTACAAAAAATGTAATTGAAATACAGCACAACACTGGATTTGAACCCAGGACTGTGTGTGACAAAATGTATTGCATGCAAGGAATTTAACATACTGAATTACTGAGTCACTGCTATGGCAGGTGTACTTGCAAGATACATGTGCACACATACAGGCTGTGACAAACATTTTCTACATCCATCAGTATGTGCTTGGCTTTCTATGCATGTATTTCTGCACCAGGATCCCAGTTGTACATGTACTTTGCCATTGATGCCTTAGTAGGTGTCTTTCTACATGTTGCTGATAAAAGGGCACATTTACCTGCTATCACAGGCCTCACTTATAACCATAATCATGTATTTGGCTGTCTAGTGGTGTACTACTGCACCAGAGTCCAAGGTACGCACAATTTTTTTCCATTAGTTTTTTTCCAGTTTGTGCTGTGTGGTGCAGCGTGCAACTCCACTGAAACACACCTAATGACTGTAACTGGCAATTACTATGTTTTCTTTAAACCACCTATTTTAACATTGATTTGTGTGGTGTGGTGGGTTAATGCGATGGGCTCAGGTTCGAAACATGGCAGAGATGTTTATTTTGTACATATGTCTTACAATGGTATAAACACATACAGTCATTATAGCTGTATTTAGCTGAGCTAAGCAAAGCTGCTTGATGCAATGCGTTGCACAGTGCCTCACTAAAAAAATTAAAGAAAAGAAAAAGGAAGCTATGAAAGTGGTGAAATTGGGACAAGCAGGTAGAAAAACATAGTGAAAGGCAGGTAGAGATGTGCAGGAAGAGTGTAGGAAACAACCATAGCTATCTATTTCTTGTACGGCAACAGCTGTGCACTTTGACAGAATTTGTACATGACTTTTACTTTGAACTCTACACCCCAGAGAGAGGGGTGAGGACAACATAACTACATTGTCAAGCCAATTGGACCAAGTTGTATGTGTCCAGTGGACAAGTGTGTGAAATGGAGAGCTATGTATGGGATGATTTTTATTTGGTGGGGCAGGTGGCCATTTTTATTTTAAGGTGAGAATGGATTGTGGGGGAAGGGACAAAGATATGTGTGGGGGAGGTAAGTTGGGTAGGTGAGGATGTATTTGCAAACAGACAAAACAGCAGACGGGTGGTGTATGACACATGAGGTGAGGTGAACAACTTGGATAGGGAGGTTGTTGTGGAATCTGAGTCCCATGTGCCTCCAGACAGCAACAGCATGACTCATGCCCCCCCATTGGACTATTGGCACTGCTCCATCACTGCCCCATGGGTGGTTGTGCTGGAGGCTGGGCACCAGGGTGAGGCTGCCCCACCACATTGGCCAGCATGTCCTCAAGCCGGCGCAGGTGGAGGTTATAGCCACCGTGGATTATCCTGTGCACTAAGACAAGCAGCTCTGCCCAGGTGACAACTCCACCTCCACCAGCAGTTCCAGAGGCAGCCCATCATCATCCCATGGGGATGTACTACTGAACACCACAGGTAGTGCAGGGGCAGCAGATGGACCAATACCCATCTGGGTCCCAGACGTGCTGGCATTCCAACAGTCATAATGGACATGTCCAACCCCTGGTCCATGTTTCCTATAGAGACTACACCAGAAAGAGCCAGGGAAAAGCATAATGACCATAGCAGAGTCACCCACCTACAGCTGAAAGAATTTAGCAGCCTACTGTGGTTGCAAAGTCTGTCAAGTAATTTTCTTCTTTTTGTATCTGGAAGAAGGAAGAACAGAGGAACTGAGAGGTTGGTCAACGATTAAGCCAGAAAGGATGCCCGATTCCCAGGGAAACCTAAAACAGGTAAGTTGAAAAAATACTTTTCCCCCACAAAACTACTGCAAAAAGCAATTTGAACAATTAACCCAGCCCACAAAAGTAAAACAACACAACTTTTACCACAGAGAAAAGGAGTTTTTAGCAACTTTTAACCAAAAAAAGTAAAAATGTTACACTCTCATTTAAAGGTAAGTCATGTGACAGTCATTAAAAAACATTTCCTAGCTTTAAAATTGTTGTTTTACAGAAAAAATATAATTCTGTCATAAAATGTAAAGTGAAAGTATTTTGACCATATAAAACGTATCTGTTCAGCACTGAAACAGCATTAGCTGACCATTGATCCTTGAAAGCATGTAAGAAGAGTGCACTTTTGTGGCAGGAAAGCTATGAAGGGCTTGTCACCCAAGTGTGACATTTTAGTTCGCTTGGCTCAAGGTGACTATGGTTTGGGCAATTTAAAGGTGCCTTGAAATCTTTGGAATCTGGCCGGCTGTAATATCCTTGACAGAATATAGTCCATACATCTAAGGCTACTACAGCAGCAGCACTGAACTGTTACTGCTGGTCCTCTGCAAACATGGCATACACCTCCTGGGCATAGCTGCAGTATGTAGACCAGGTTTGGCAAGGACTGGAGCAGGATGTGAATGTTGTGGGTGGCCACCATAGATATTTGCAACAGGTAAAGTGAAGGGTTGCTGATGTTATACTCCATGTAAAGGAAAAGGTGCAGGACATTGTGAAAGATATTTTCCACCAAAAGGGTTGGACCAGTAACAAAAAGGCATCTCAGTGAGGTTGAAGAGGTTTTGATCTTATTTGTTGCCCAGAGCAAGTGGCCCCCATCATCTCAGTGGTGACTTGAGTGTGGGAGCAGGGCTAATGCCAACTATATGTGTGTCAGTTAGAGATGTGCCAAGTTAGTAATCTCCTGACCTGAGGGGAAGGACTGATCAAGTTCCAAGCCTGTTTGGCCTACAGCTGCAACAACCTGCATGACTAGGTAAAGACATCAAAATATGCTATAGCAGTATTTTAATATGCAGTACTATGAATACTAAAGAGCATTACAGGGGTGCATGTGTGTGGGCAGGCAGTGTTCTCATATTTGTTCGTACTGTCATTGGTTCTGTTTCTTGAGAGTCTAGCACAATAGGCCGATATAGAGCTGATGACAACAGCGTACATGTGGCAGGTGATTGCAGCATGCAAGTGACATGGACTGATGACATAGTGGCACCGTCTGCAGCACTACAGGGGGAGGAGCCACACATGTCTACCATTATGGAGGATTCTGTTGATACACAACTGAGCAATTGCCCTCAGCAGGGCATAATAGACAGCTTCTAAATGAGAATCCCTAACAGCATCTACCTGTATGCTCAGTGCGCACAGTATGTGAAATGCATACTTCCTCTGAGGTGCTCATTCTCTCCCATAGAGGGCAAACTGGGGGAGAGAGTTAGACACTGCCCTCTGTCCCTAAAGTCTACCTCCCACTGTTGCATCTAGTCAAGCTGATGCTACCTCCAGCACCATCTATTTCATACCTCTCAACTGTACAGATTTTTGCAGAATGTACAGATTTTTGCCTCATATTTTTGGTCTGTTTTTCATAAAATTGTGTTTTTTCTGGCAAATCATTAAAGACTGAAGTTAGAAAATAATGGCAGATGTTTGAGTTTCAGAATTCATACCCTTCAGAAAATTCATGCTAATGCAAAACCTGATATTCTATCAACTTTCTAAGTTTGTAGGAGCAATATTTAAACACATATCCCTATTTTTGAGCTGCTGTCCCACTTTTATTAATGACTTTGTCCAGATTTCTTGCTCTAAGAGGCTGAGAGGTATATCTGTTACATGGCTGCAACACTAGACTATAACAGTACCAGTCACTGACAAAAGCACCACTGGGTGTCTCCCACAGTATTATGGAGAGGCTGAGTGTGCTCTATAGCTTCCAAGATGATAGGTATAGACAGTGTAGACAGTGCTACATGGTCATTAGTCACAAATGTCTTCACCACCACCTCTATGATTCACAGTGCAAGCACACTCCAGTCTGCCTCTAGAGGCCACTTCTTCTGTGCTATAGGAGATTTAGCATACAAGGAGGTTGCACATAGACTTTTCTGGTATCTGATTTTGGAGATGGCTGAAGAGACAGCATCACTGCTTCCTCTGGGCACACAGCTGCCATATCCATTCATGGGAATTATTCAGATTGTACAATGTGTCCAGTGGCATTCCTCTGACTTAACACCTGGGATGTCTCATCATGCTGTGTGTGCAGGCTTACCCCTTCACTGTCATATGTGGGTACACAGCTTGCCACTGACCTCTTCATGGACAACAAGGCTTATCAGAATCAATACATGGTACATCCCATCCTGGAGAACATAGTCCCATAGTTCTTTCCAATCCCTGCCATGGATCTCCTTGAGCCCACACAACATAAGTGAGAACAGTGGGCAGTTCCAATAGTCACATCATGGCTGCTTGACCACACCACTGGATATACAATTCACCTTCCATGACCATATTCTGTCTTAGTGTTTAAGTCACCTGTTGTTCTGTCCCTCCAACTTACGCAAGTGATGATGTCTGTGCTTTGACCACTCCTTACATATGAGGGTATGCTGATTTCTGACCCATGGCATCTACTACCCTAATTAATCTTCTTGTGATAATTCAGACATCATTTTCTCTTTGTTGTCAGTGTCATGGTCCATAGCCCATAGTTATGGACTAGACATTGCCTCTTTGCCAGTGTTACAATGTATTGCACCTACCTCTTCTTTGATTTTGGTACTGCTGTTCCGTGTGCTTTTCCTGACTCTTCACCCTGACTTTCTACTACTGGTTTTACTAGTGCAGAAGGTCCTACCAAGATTCTGACCTGCTGATGTAGCTGATTTTGCAATGTCATGTTGTGCAGCAGTGCATACCACAACAAAATTTTACTGAAGATTTCATGAGAGAATCAATGCCCCCTCTGACATATCTATGCAGAGATAACACAGCAGATGATGCAGAATTACAAACAGAAGCAAGGTACACCCTTGTCAGTGATTGCATGGAGGCTGCTGTGCCTACCAGAATTTGAATGTGTGACAAAAACCAAACCACCCTGGTGAAATCCAAATTTAAAAAGGTTGTAAAACAGAAGAAAATAAGTCATAGCTAAAATTAAGAAGTGTAACACCAAAAAGATACACTGCAAAAAGTGAAATCTATGCAAGATTAAATATCTTAAATCAAGGAAATAATTCTTCTTTTTTTGCTTGACAAGATTTTTCTAGTTTTTATGTAAGAGAAGTTTGCTTGTTTCAAGCCATTTTATCCTTAATTTTCTTAACAAGATTAGTTAACTTGTTACTGAGATTTTATTACTGATTCTGAGTAAATAAATGCTTAAAACTAGAACTATAAGATTTATAACCATGCTCAAACATACAAAAATTGGTTTGTTGTAGTCAGAATTTCTTATTTCAAGTATCTTTTTCTTTCACCTCTTCTTTAATTTATTGCAAACATTCAAACAGCACAACATGACTTTTAAGAACAGGCTTATCTGTTCAGTTTGCCTTTATCAATGTAAGATATTTGAAAAAATAAAGTTTGTCATTCATCTGGTCAACATGAACACAAGCAGAAATACAACATTTTATAGCACCTTTCAAGCCACTCAAGGATCACCATAGAAATATACATATCTACTTAAATTAAAAAATTTGTTGAAAAATTGTTAAACAGCACAAATACGCAAATAATATAATCTTCACAAATAACAACGCAGTTTGTGACAGTAAAGTATGCATCTGCTTGACATGAAGAACATGCAGCTTGGAGTGACATCACCAGAACACACACATTTCAACCATTTGTAACTAAATTTCACCATTTTTACTTGAGCATAGCAACTTTGCACAATGTTTTTGCGTTGGAAATATCCTCAGGGCAGCACTGTTCGGGGGGGGGGTATCACTCATGCTCCCACTGCTGAGGTTCTGGGCTCATATCCCATGTGGGTGGAGTTTCAATGTTCTCCCCATGTTCGTGTGAGTTTATTCCAGGTACTCTAGTTTCTTCCCACAGTCCAAAGACATGGAGGTTAGGTGAACTGGTGATGTAAAATTAACTATGTGTATATTGTGTGAGTGAGTGTAGTAGTTCGTGCCCTGTGATGAGTTGGCGCCTTGTCCAGGGTGTACTCTGCCCAGTGCCCTATGCCCTTTGGAGATGGGGTCCAGATCACTGTGACCCTGCAATGGGAAAAAAAGTATTTTTTGATTGTGTGTGTGTGTGTGTGTGTGTCTGTCTGAAATATCCTCAGTAGCAGTCAATGCAAATTGGGAGATTTTATATCTGGAAACACACTGTGAGTCATTTGAACTGTTGTACAATTCTATTACATCCCCAAGATAGTATTTGATGTCTACAAAAGTTTGGTTGTTGTTGCAAATTGTGTAATAAGAGGTAAAATCAATCAGATTTTCAGCATCTGCAAACTCAGTGGCCTGTACAAGGTGTGTGGCCTCCACTTGATAAGTCATGAAATTTCCTTTTGCTTTTAACTGCTCTACTGTCTTCTGCAAGCCGTAGTAGTGTGTGTGAGCCATTATTTCAGTGGTTTTACTGTATGTTTTTGGATACTTTAGCAGATTAAGGTTGTAAAACTCTACAAATCACCCGATATGAATTTCAAGTAACATCTACACCAAGCTCAGTGCTTTAAATCTCCAGTCTGCAGCAGACCAAGGTAAAGTTGTAAAGTCCTAATCACAAAACATGAATTTCAAGTAACACCTACACCAAGCTCAGTGCTTCAAATCTCCAGTCTGCAGCACACAGAAATAAAATAAATGTTTAAAATTAATTTTATCATTCTCCTGTAACCTATACATTCCTTGTAAGGTTATCTGCACACCACTGGGCACCACATTTACTATCACCCTTCTTGTTCATCTCTATTTCTGGGCAAATACTTGCCCCACCTTAAATTCCCTTCCTTCCTTTGTACTCCTCTCCCTGTTTTGTGTTAACTCTGTGATGTCTAGCAAACCCTACCTTATACTACAGCTCAATACCTTGCATTTTTCTTCCTTTTACCATTTCCTTTGTGTTCCTAAATATTCTATAATAGTCTAAATACTGATTATTATGCTCTACTCACATTTCCAATGATAGGATTCTGCTGACAGATGCAGTCTGGTTTCACTTTATGTATGTATTCCTATACCTAACCTTTTGGACACATTCCTGTCCTGTACTTTCATTTCTTTACTCCCATACTGCCTTGCTACCTTCAGACAGTCTCAGCCAGTGTCTGGTGCCATCTTTTCTTTCACTTTTAACTGCTCAACTGTCTCCTGCAAGCTTTAGTGGTCTGTATGAGACATTATTTCACTGGTTTTAATTTAAGTTTTTGGATACTTTACCAGATTAAGGTAATTTCTTTATCTTTATTTAATGTACATATTGTACTTTTCTTTTTTGAAAACTGCTTTAGTAACAATACTCAATTGCAGGTATTTGTATTCAGCTGTACTGTATGATTTCTAGCTCTACATTTAATGTTTATTTTTGATTGTTTCTATCCATGATTATTTCTGGGATATTTGTGAGTTTGCTGTTTCTGGTGTCTATACAGTAACCTGCCTAGCAGATAAACCTCATACAGTATAAACTGTTTATCAGTTTCTAGGTTTGGCATATTAAATGTTGATTTAGCTACATGAATCACTACAGTATGGTGAAATCTGTTCTAGTTGTCTGCATTGATTATAAAGACTGTAAATGATTATAAAGACTGTAAATTTAACTGGCTGATGGTTGAATGTGTTGCATTTCTCTGCATACAGCTTGTGTCTAGTCACAACTTTGATGGCTTATACAGTATTAGCACTTTCAGGAAATGCATGGTAATAAAAACCTTTTATTCTAACAACTTTCTAAGACATAAAAGTAATATTTCAAATGTGTCCCTGTTTTTTGCCCCCCCCCCCCCATATATTTTGGCTTTTTCCAGATGTCTTGCACTACAAAGTTGAGAGATATGGCTGAGTGTCAAGTGCATTTTACAAGAAAGTGTGTGTCAAGTGCATTTTACAAGGAGATGAGAGCTTCAGGGGAAAGAGAAATTTAGTGCTGCTTACATGCCAAGTCTGTTTACAGTGTGCAACTGTTGTTTAACAAATGATATTGCTAGTATTGTGGTAAAGTATTTGAAAGCATTAGTAGCACAGCAGAGAGTATACTTGTTTTTAATACAGAAGGCTGTGGGTTCTACTCCCACACTATGCAGATTGAGTGTTGGTATTGCAATGCCTGTTTGATTGCTGATTATTTGGTGCATTTTAAGGGGGGTATGGTTCTGCACTCCTGAGTGTGTCCTTCTTTGTATGAGATGCCTATTAACTATGAACTTGTCGGTTTGTCAGTCATTCCATATTGCAATATTACCAGCTTACCATTTTTTTAAATGTTGTTGTTGTTTGTCTTTTGGCTTTTCCCGGTTAGGGGTCACCACAGCGGAACTCTGGTCCGCTAATGATTGGCGGTAGATTTTCATGAACGCCGAGGTGCCAGCTCGACGTTCAAAATTCAACGAAGGAATGCCCATTCACACATGTCTTTTGAATGCCCACCCAACCACGGGGAGGACATGCAGACTCCACACAGAAGGCACTCCCCGCACTCCAGCCAAGAATCGAACGGGAGAATCTCTTGCTGTGAGGCAACAATGCTACCATTGAATTCTTTAAGGGCAGCTGACACAGAATTTGAAGATGAAACACTAAAATGTAAAGTTCCTTGCCAGTAGCAACCTCTTACAGTTCTTTTTAATGTGGAATTATTTAGATGATTTTTACTTCTGCAGAAACTGTGCTTATTGACTGATATTGGTGGATTATTTGTGCTATTTATTTCAGTATCTGTAATTATTGTAGAAGTAAATAAGAAAGCAGTATGCAACAGGTTTGAACAGTGTTTATGGTAACTGTGGAGAAATAGCCAAGTCATGAAAACTGGAATGACTAGAGCTGCTTTAGAGGGGTAGGGGGTTGCTGCAATAGGGACTGCTCTGTGGGGCCCAATGCCAATTGACAGTAATTGCTACTGCAATCAAAAGCTGTGTAGTGGAGCCAAAGCTGTTCAGGGCATAACAGTTGGTTCCTTTATGGTCGATTCTGCACCATTCCGCATAATCCAGAGCACTTGGCTTCTCTTTTATGTTTTAAATGTTTGTGGACTGATAGGTATTATCAGAAAAATCCCAACAGAAAAATCCCAACAAAAGGTATATTTTGTTTTGTGGGAGGGAGGGGCAAGGGGTGGCAAACACAAAAAAATGCACTGGGCAGCACAAACTCTAGCTACGCCACTGGGCCCACCTAGGTGCTAATTGGTAAAGTTGACTGTTAGCAATAAATAACTGCAATGACTCAAGAAATCCAGATTAGTTTTTGAGCTGACACGGCAGGTTTTCTACATTTGAAAAGCAAGTACAGAGTTTTTTACTGGGCCATTCTCACTGGGCCATTCTCATGCCGCAAATGAGCAACAATTTATTCTCTTTCAGATTACAAGGTTGTAAGACGTAGTGTCTTTCCATGTATTTTGAGATATGCTTTTGTGAAATCTTTGACTTTAATGCTTGTGCATACCTGGAGACATTACTGAAGAAGTCACTTGGGGGAAATGTTTTATTTTAGTGCTTTTGCATTTTATGATACATTATACTTCTATTTATTTATTTATATAAAAGTCACCTTAAAAGAAAATGAATAAAAATGTGTTAGAATGTTGGATATTATAATGATGTGCATTACTATAAAACTTCACTTTTAAATTAATTGAAAATTGAAGTTGTTGAAAATAATAAGTTGCTTGATCATTTACTGTGTGAGTAAATGTGTTTTCAGCTGCTAATATCTCTAAGGAGGATTTATGTGATCTATTTCTGGGGCCAGAGCATTTTTTTTCAGAAGGAGAACCATTTGGAGACTTACTCATGGTGAAAGTGAGGTAATCACATTTTTGACACATTTTCACATCGAACAACCTTCAATATAACCATGCAGTATGTTCTGTTATCAAATAATCATTTCATGACCATTATACATTTAAAGACTGTATTTTATTTTATGTTTCTTTGTTCTTATAGTCAGTGTTCTTTGCCTTATAATTATCATTAAATATATGTTTCTCATGTACAGGGCAAAGAATCAGACTTGTGTAGACAAGGCACCTCCTCTGGGACCTATGATTTCAGTCCCTCTCTTAGCCATCATCCCTCTCCATCCACCCAATATTCTCCAAAGCCAAGAGGCCAGCATGGTATCAACAAAATTGTATAGTTTCTAAGCCCGTAGTATGTTTTCTACACAAACACAGAGTTGGAGCAGTCAAGAAACATCTTTTTTGAAAAGTAGTGTGCTGTTCAAGAGAAAGACTACACCCTTTCCAAAAGTCTTCACTGTCAGTGACAAGCATGATTTCCATTAAGAGAGCATCTGGGGATGGCTTCCAGTACCCATGCAGCCGTGAACTTGCTGTTATGGCAAAATATCTCATAGCGTACTCCCCAATGCTGCAGGACAAATCTGCACCCAGTGGAGCTCAGTAGGTATGTCAGTTGTCTGCTATTCATGTTTCCAAATACTGACACAGGTGTTAGGAGGTCTTTTTTATGTAAATCAAGCCAGCATGTGTCTGTTTCTATTAATTTCTGTATTCAATTTTATTAAATGAGATTCGTAACACTAACAATTTTTTGTCTGTTTCTTGTTAGGAATCGATGAAGAAGCAGCTGTTGAAAGGGGTTCAAAATATGACTACCCCCAAAAAGAAGCAGGGTGTGACCCCTTCAAGAAAGAGACCATGATGCCTTAGCTTTCAAAACAGCTAGATGTCCACTGATGAGACTGACTTTACCACATCTGTGATAGAGAAGTCACCACAATGTAGCACCCCAGAGCTTGACAAGTTGAATGGTAAGAACACAAAAGTGAAATATATTGTTTTGGTATAAATGCAACATCTACAAAGAAAACATGAAATTTCACAGTATATGTTAATTGCAATTACAGATAGTCTAAATAAATGGGTCTATATTATAACCGCGAAACCGCAGTTGCACAAATACGAAAACGTCGACACATATTGAGCAAACCGCAAAAACACCTAACATCCTGAAGCACGAAATTCAAAATGTCGAATTGTCATAGTTGGCCCTTCTCCGGTATAGCTCCATAAGGTAAGTGTGCAATAGTTACGGACCTTAGGGTTAGGGTGCAGGTTAAGGTAAGTGCATACACAGTAATATATGTAAGCTTTAGTTTAGGGTTAGAAGTAGGGTTTTGTTAAGTGTATGTATGTGGATTATTTATTTTGTTTGGGTAGGTAGTATGTAACCAGCAGTGGGGTTGGCCAACTATGGCGATTCAACATTTTGAATTTCACTCTTCAGGACGTTCAGAGTTTTTGCAGTTTGCTAATATGTGTCGACGTTTTTGTATTCATGTAACTACGGTTTTGTAGTTATAATATAGACCCTAAAGAAACAGACAAGACATTATACAACTCTACAGGAGATGTACAAAAGCAAGGTCAGATCCAACAAGAAGGATGTTTCACAGCTCCTGGACCTTGAATTCCAAGCAAGACATGCCTTCTTTGACTCTGATGTTACTAAAGGGTAGGGCAAGCCTACCAATCTTCTTCAAGCATATCCTTGCTTCAGAAAACTGGATTATGTAAGCAAATGTGCTCATTTTAAGTAGGCATATATGTAACCAAATTTTAAATGACATATGGTGAAGCAATATCAGCTGAGTCACGATAATGAATGCAGAATGAAAGACGCAAAATGTATTATTTTTGAATACCCACAAAAATATTAAAACCTTTGATTTTTCTCTGGCTAATCCTTACTTACCCTGCTATAACATTTATATATGTCTGACATTGCTCTCTCTCTCGCTCTCTCTGTCTTTCTCTCTCTGGCTGTGCGTGTATGTCAGCTTATGGATGAGCTCTGACAGATCCTTGATTGAGGACACTGCTGTTTAACTGATCTGCAGACCTGCTGGGGGACCTTTTATGAGAAGGCACAGTTTTATGCAGTATTCAGAAAGCTCATGATGCCATCATTGCTGGACAAAGGTAATTATTAGCTGTTATTTGCTTCTATGTTCTTGTTTGCTTCTGCAAACTTGGGCTTATACCATCATACTGTAGGTAACATTCTGAGTATGGATAATAAGTACCTCATACTAGGGTTGCCAAACATATGGAAAGTATCAATTTGATCATGTATTTCAATTCATTTTTCCATAGCATCTATTCTACAACATACACTTCCAGTTCAGTCTTGACTGTTGAGATCGGGCTACCACCACACAATAATTACCTCATATCCATCAAAAAACTAAACTCTGCATAGGCAACTAAACTCTGCATAGGTCTCAAAAGTTTACTGCATGCTAACAAAACTCCAAAGTAAATACACATTGATTTAGATACACTGTTTTGAGTATAGAAAATGGTATTGAATTTCAATACTTTTATTGGCATTGTATCAAAATATAAAATTTCCTGTATCATGACATCACAACCTGCTAAGTGTATAAAAAAATCTGAACTACCATGTGGTTTTGAAACCAGCTGGCCACAGTAAATCAGATGTCTAATTTTGTTTTTAATATTGAAGCACTCAGTTGCCTTAATGAAGGCTTTACCAGATATGTTGCCATCACCTGTGGCACCACCTAAGAAGTTACATGCAAGTTAGGCTATGCTTCACATCCCTGAGGTAAGAAATTTGTAAATTTCTGACCATTTATAAATTACTTCAGCATAAATTACAATTAATCATTTTTGTGGTCATAATCATTTTATTTTTTCTTTGTTTTGGTCAGTGTAAAGAAAAACCCAACACCTTTCTTCAGACAAGGCCCATTCTTCTGCCCTGTCATGATTGTCTGTAAAACCAACTGCTTACTGGCCATTGGAACCATACCTTTGATGACCTACCCAAAATAGGACATTTATGAATGTGTGATGTACCTCATGGCATGTTATTACACCTTTCAACTTACATATCTTAAGTGGATTGTGACAAGTACTGTCAGATGCCATCCATGACTGTGACATGGCCTGTTTATATAGAAAAGCTATGGCTGAATGGAAAAAGTTCCTTGTTGGATAGAAATACACAAAACCTTTTTTTTCATTCCCGGTCATTATTGTGTCCCTTGTAGTGCAAGACATAAACTTCAAATCTGATTTCATCTTTAATTGTTTGGCAGGGCGTTGGTTTAGTTTGCTGCTAGTCTATTCATAAGGTCACTGTATTTGATATATTGCATATGCTGACATTCTCATTTTCACAGTGAGCAATGGCCTTGTTTTTGCATGTTGTTCTGCCATACATGCCTCTGGATAAAGAATTATTTAAGCAGTCAGTCAATTTGTAATATAGTATACTTTTCTCTGTAAATGCCAGGGTATTTTGTCTCATTTCAAGGTATTTAAACCAGCACCGAATATTAAATTCAAGCAAAACATTTCCTACAGTTTTAGACAAAAGGGCTTATCTTTTGCTTTCCATCTAAAAAATATTTGGTTTTAGTCTGGTTGCAGTGGTTTTAAGATATAATTCCTAAACATTTTGAAGACAATGGCTAGCAGTTTCTAAATTAAAGCAAACTTTCCTACATATTCAGAAAATAAATCTTAATTTCTTTTCTCTGTATTAAACAAATTTACTTGTTTTAAGTCTGAATGCACTAATTTATTTACTTGTTTTAAGTCTGAATGCACTAGTTTTAAGATGCCCACTGGGGTTTTGAGGCTATAAATATTTAATTGTTTTAAAATATTCTTGGCAAGTGAAATTTCCTTGTTCTGTTGGTAGATCATTTAGCTTATTTTAAGTAATATTTACATAATTTTCTATTTTTTTTCTTGTTTTTGAGAGCTGAGTTTTTGCAGTGTAAAGGCTCTCTCATCAAATTGAATAAACAACTAAGAGGACTAATTATGTCCAACAAAGCAAATTTTGGGGTGAAGATTGCATCCCAGGCTAGGAACAACCAAAATCCCTTCTTTAACTATATCTGAAACCTCAAACACAGCACATAATAGTGTGGAAAACTGTTGGTAAGTGGCACTATGTTCATAGATCTGAGAGATATAGCAAAGTTTCTGACAAATTCAGCTGCAACTTTACCCCTTCTCATGCACAGTCCCCCCAGGAAATACCACCTAACATAATCTTTCCAATTATCGGGTGTATATCCGAACATCGAATGCAGACTTCATCGAAGTTGACATCATCGAACAAGCATCATTGAATGCTAAAAACATAAATCCCTCTCAGTGATAAGTCCATAAGCCCCCCTGCACCCCCCACTACTTAAATATACCAACAATGGGATTGTGCTACAGTGTAGGAAATGGGTATCTTTCATTTCTGCACTGTAGTGCATCAAAGTGCGATCTCAGGAGTGGTATACCTAAGTGGTAGGGGGTGCATGGGGTGCAGGAGGTCTTGCCCCCCCCCCCCTGCATGGAGCAAGTTGTCGCTCATCTGCACTGCACAATTTTTTTCCCCAACTTCGATGTTTCAGCCTTCGATTATTTCAGTTCAATGATATCAGCTTTGATGAAGTCTGCATTGATTGTTCTGATATAAACCCCAATTATCAGTAGGGAGAAGGTCATTGATGTACTCTTAAGGTCAAAAATACAGCTTTGATGTGCCCCAATAGTATCCCAGGATGCCTCGTAAACAGTCTGAAATATGACCTATCTAGACCATTGGTGCCACTATTCAACCACAGCCTATGCACAGGCTTTGTTCCATGTGAATGGAAGACTGCAACAGTCATCCCTCTGCACAAGGGAGGACCATCAACATATCCCAGGAACTACAGATCACTTAGTCTGACTAGTCTCACATGCAAAGCCATGGAAAGAATTGTCATTGAAATGATTAATAATGATACAGGAAACCTTTAGATACTGGATGCAACCCAGTTTGATTTCATCAAAGGCAGGTCATTTCTATTGACCATGGTGGATTCTTTGAGAAGTTCACCAAGGCAATGGATGAGGGCAAAACAGTGCATACTGCCTACATTGACCTGACGAAGTCATTTGATACAATACCCCACTCAAGCATTGTAAACAAACTCTTGGAATTAGGCATAAATCATGCATAACTCGCTGGATAGCCAGCTGGCTCACAGACAGGTTTCAGGAAGTTAGGATTAGACTGACCATCTCCACAAAGAGAACAGTTACCAGTGGAGTCCCATAGGGCTCTGTGTTGGGTCTGTTTTTCTTTAACATCTATTTTCAGAAGATAATGCCAATGTCAAGGACCTCTGGCTTACCACATTTGCAAATGATTGAAAGCCAGGAGCAATCATGGAAATACCCTAAGACACTAACATGTTACAGGAAGGTCTAACACAGACAAATGACTGGTGCCAAAGCCGTGGCTTAAAACTCAATGCCAATAAATGCATAATAGTACCTATTGAGAGGTTGGCAACCCAGGGAACCTGCCTCATTGATAAAACACTCCTGAAAGTAGGCAAAGTAGTCAAGGATTTGGGGACTCATGTAGGTAGTAACCTAGCCTTCGACCAGCATGTGTCTAAGGTTGTAAGAAAATCATTCTATCTCACTCAGTTTATAAGTAAGGTAATGCCACCCAAGGACAGGGAAGTAATTGTACCCATCATTTAGTATAATGCCCCCTTCTGTATATACCTGAACAGGCACATGCAACAACAGGAACATCCACAGAGGTTCCTCACAAAAAGAATATAGGGTGTGAACACAATGTCCTATGCAGATCACCTCAAAACCCTATCTCTATGGTCTCTTTCTTGCAATCTGCTGAGAGATGATTTATGTCTGGCATACAAAGCATCTTTGGATCCCTCCCCAGTGGACCTTTTGTATATTCACAAAGTAACAGCACCAGAATTACCAGATCTAAGGACTTAACATTTGCTTGAGACTTAAATAGGACATGTTGGGAGGGACAGGTATGCATCTCAGAAAATGATCATTCTCTAGAAGTGGCACCCCATCCATGTGATACACAGCCCTTTCCTAACCCTATTCAAGTGCGACCTGGACTGATTGATAGGAAATTAGAAATTCCCCTCTAGTCTGATCCTTTATGTCTCTGATTGACAGAAGCAGCCATTAAATCATGTCCTAACTAACATATATTCCTTAAAATAACTTGTAAGGCACAATGACTCCTGCCTTAGAGAATAATTTCAAATGTCTCTTACCTATCACTATAGATTACATTTCTTACAGACAGAATTTTCAGTATATTTATGATATACTAATTATAAGTTTAAGTTTGCCCTAGAATGTCTACAGCAAGTGTTGTTATTTTCCAAAATTGGGCATATATCTGACTTACATAAAAGTAATGGACTGTTTTTGTTGCAGAGAGATATTGATTTTAAGATTAATCCCATGACTTTAAGAGCTTTATTTTGAATACAGTTACCTTAATTGGCAGAGGATACATCTGGAGTAATGCTAACGCCATGGTCTTTAGGCACATATTTCCAGTACATTTTCCCTATCAAGTAATACATGAAGTCTGACAATAAGTGGACTGAAATACATTATTTGTCATTTGCTAAATGCTAAATCTTAAGCCAGTCCTTCTGAAATGGATATGTTGTTTTTATGTCTATTAAAGCTCACATTTAATTTACAGCCAGCTTAAAGTATTGCAACAGTTTCATATATTTTTGTACTTTTTAGCTAAGAAGAACAGTGTGATTAAACCTTAGCAAATAGATGATAAATGTTTCTTGTAATCATTTAGCCTAGAAAGGAAGTTATATATTTTTGTAGGAGATAATATCTGCTGAAAGTGAAACATATAAACCATGTCAAGCATGCACAGTATCCTCCCATATGCATACATTGTCATCTGTTTATTCCTTTCAGCCCTGGAAATATGCGTTTGTGTTTTAATCACAGGTTGAGACAGCTTTGAACGTTGTATAAACTAATCTTTCTTTTTCTAGTTGTAAGATATAAAAGGAGTTGCATCTGAGTATACAGATGAATTTCTCTTATCTGGATATTTTCCAGTAGCATAATAAATAATGTGTTTGCATCCAGAATCTCTGACTCTCTGTGTTTGGAATTGAAACGATGCATGATATTATCAGTTAACAAATATTACTTTACACTTCCTGCCCAGTTACAAAACTCACTTAGAAACTCATTCATTATTAAGAACCCTTATTCACTGTTACATAAAAAATATTTTGCAGTCATCTGGATATTTGGAAATTCAACAGTGTCTATTCGTAGGGCATGTTGAATGAACTAGATTGAAAAGATAGAATCTGAGGACTGAGCCTCTAGGAGCTCCTGATCTTATTGATAAGAAATCAGAATAGGAGTCCAGTACTGAGATACTGTATTCTGCCAGTAAGCTATTTTTTTACCCAATTGATTAGGTAGGGAGTATAACTATATAGTTGTAGTACACCACTGATACAATTGTGAGAAAGTGAGCCAAAAGCTTTAGTAAATTCTGTGAAAATTACATCAACAGATAAGCCTTGGTCATTAGCCAAGGTGACATGATCATAAAATTTGGCAAAGATTATTAAAGTAGATTTGCCATGGCTAAACCCATGTTGATATAAATCAGTCAAAGGATCACAGTATAAAAGGGTTTGAGATTAGTTGTAGTATACAATTTTCATAGCATTTGTATAAAATTGAAGTGGCACTGATACATCTATAATTTGAAATTATCAGTTTATTACTCTTTTTAAATGTTTTGAGATAATAGATTGTTTCCATAAAGGTGTAATTACATTCTTTTAATATTATATAAATTATTTGCTAGAGTATGTTTGTTACCTTTTATACTATTAATTAACACTACATAACTGGGAATGACCACATAGATGATTTAGTTCATATTTTATTAAGACTTTAGATATTAAAGTTCTTGGAGATAACTGAATGCTGAGAGTTATACGTAGATGATAATCTGTATTGAATGTGTGAAATACCACAGTCAAAAGATATAGTATTTGATTAATAATAATTAAATTCATCATTAAGAATTGGTAAGTAGTTTATCCATAGAAAACATAATTGTAATTCAATTAAGTTTCTTTGAAATACAATTAACATATTTAAAAAATATTTCTTGTTCAAGATGGAGGATAACATTTTAATTTCAAAGGTGCATTTATCTATTAACTATTTGCCTTATTCTTCTTTGTAGAAGATGGGTTATTTTGTATTTTTGTAAACCCATTAATTTTTTTCTAAAATGTACATAGATTGGTATCCCACCAAAATTTTACCTTGCTGTATTTTCTATTATAGCAAGATTGAGAAATCCCCTCCATAAAAAGTTGTAGACTGTCCTTTAACATTGAATAACCACCATCCTTCTGGATCAGTAAATTAGTGAAGCAGGAACCCTATTAATGCAATTACATAAACCATTGAGAGCTATCTTACTGAAATCATAGCTTTTAGTAATATGACATGGTCATCTTTTAACAAAGGAAATTTTTTTCTCAAAAAAAGTTTATTTTTCAAATACAGCTGAATAAATTCCATAGTATTTGTAAATACATCTTAACTATGTACTCTATTTACATCAGCCTGACATTATAACAGAGCTCAATATATACAATTATTTTTCGAAAGACATGCTTTGAATGGGTGTGTTTATTGAAGGTTGGGCGTCGGGCAACTCGACACCATAAAAACCAACTGCCAATTATTAGCAGACCGGAGTTCCACTGTGGCGACCCCTAACCGGGAAAAGCCAAAAGACAAACAACAACAACAACTTTATAGGTATAACAATCCAGTTAGAGTGTATCTGTTCAGTTATTGTAACGTGTCAATCAATGTAATAAATGGATTAGGATGACTCCTTAATTCTTTAATTTTAATTTCTAACAATGCTGTTGTCTTCAGTAGGCTATAAAAAGCTTCCATAGTTGGTATTGTGTTTGCATTCTATCTTCTTGTTATACATTTCCTTGAGATTGCAAGTATTGTCCATACTAGATGCATATTTGACTCATTCAAATGAGGACCTTCATACACATTTAATAATACTAGAGCTTTAGATCAGTTAAACGATTCATTAAATAAAGTTTGTAAAAAGTTTTTAATACCATTCCAAAGTGGCTTAATTTTAACAGTCAAAATACATGTGATTCCAATCTGCATTGTGTATTTGCTCACACTTCCAACATATTTCCTTTGTGGAAGAATTAATTTTAGTAATTCTATCTGGAGTTAAGAATGCTCTGTGCAAGCATTTCCAATTAAAAACTTTTCAGTATTATGTAAAATATGTATGTTTTATTGATAATAAAATATTTGATTTAATGTCTTCAGTTAGCTGTAATGAGTGTCCTTTTGTTATATAATTCCAATATGAGGATTTGGGTGTTGTTTTATAATTTATCAATATCTTGTAAAAATTTGAAATACTATTTCCCATGTCATAATCATTATATATGATTTCATATAGGTATTTTGTAAGTGTAGGTATTTCTTTAAATGAAGAATTACTAATTACTCTGCATAACTCTTGTGACTACATCAAAATGCTTTGCATAGTTAACCAATTTCATTGTGGAATTTTGTATGTTGTTTCTATTGTTTGCATAGATAGAACGTTTAGTTATTTGATACATTGAAACCAAAAAACAAATCCTTTCTGTTCCCAGGAATTAATTATTTCTCTGTATATTTCTCTGTATATTTTATGTGGATAGCTCTTTGTAACTATGAATGGTGTTAAAAGATCAAACCAGATTTTTAAATCTATATTCTATGTTTGCATTAATAATTCCTAAATTAGTCAATGTAATAATTAATCATACTAGTTTTATTGGGCTTAGTTATATTATATTGCATACTAATACATAATATGTGTCATGGCAAATTTATTTTTATATGTTATTTGAAATTTTTTTGTAAATCAAATTCATTTATTGACATTACAGTTAGTAATTCCTTCCAATTTCCAGAATAATTTGGACTTATCCAATCTGAGATTGTTTTAGATATTGATGCTTTTATATATGTTTCTATATCAGGAAAGTTTAATCCCCCCTGTTTCCATGGTCTGATATGATGTATTAAAGCTATTCTGTTTCTTTTGGGAAACCATAAAAATGTTATTAGGCATGGGTTTTTCTGTTAACAGTTGTATTGCCAAAGCTATATATAGAATCTTGGGTAGTAAAACCATTTTTATTAACTGTAGTCTATCTTCAAATGTTAATAATATTTTGTTCCACTTTTCCACAGAGATTTTAATTGTATTTATGATATTATTGTAGTTTTTTGAGACTATTTCATTATTATCCCTGCATATCTCAATTCCTAGCTATTTTAAGGTAGATTCTTGTTTCCCTATACTGTAATTCCCCTTCATCTGCAGCTCTTTTTTTTTTTTTTTTGTTTAAAAATAAAAATTTTGATTTTGATTTATTGAAATGGAGTTCTGAAGTCCTGTAAAAGGTGTCAATTAAAATATATAATTCTTCTAATGTCTCTCTTCTATTGGATAATGTTAATAATATTTCATCAGTAAAGAGCAATACTTTAGAATTGTATTGTTCATAAACATCTACTCCTTTGATTTTTGTATTGTTATATACTGAATCTTCCAATATTTCAATAGCCAAAGCAAATAGAATTGGTGACATGGGACATCCTTGTTTAGTACCCTTTGTTATATGTATAGATTCAGAGGTGAAAGGACCTAGCTTAACATACAATGAATTATTTGTATGTATATGTATATATATATATATATATATATATATATATATATATATATATATATATATGGTTCTACCTGACATAATCGAAACCCCAGAACACCGACAACGCAATCACCGACACCACATAATCGACAGTGCAGAAACACGAAACCTCACATGCCCAACAACGAAATAACCAACGGTACACAAACATGAAACCGCATACACTGCACACACCACAATAACAATCAACAAACAAAACACATCCCTGTACAAAACCACACACAACACAAGCACACCAAAATCCCTACAAACCTACACTAAACCTCACATACACAACTATCTACAACCCTAACCCTAAGGTCCGTCACTATCACATACTCAGCTAACCCAGCCCCTAACCCTAACTCACTTAACCCACCCCTAACCCAAAGACTATCACTACCACACTTACCTAACCCACTCCTAACCCTAACTCCCTTAACCCGCCCTAACCCAAACACTATCACTACACTTACCTAACTCCTAACCTTAACTCACTTAACCCGCCCTAACCCAAAGACTATCACTACCACACACTTACCTAACCAGCACTGACCCTAACTCACTTAACCCACCCTATCCCCACAGACCATCAATATCCACACTTACCTTACTCGCACCCTAACGTCCGTCACTACCGCATACTTACACAGCCTTTTCCCATGTCAGCATCCTCGGCGTCGGTGTTTTAATCCATCGCGTCGGTCTTCTGCATTGTCGATCTTCTGGTGCTCGCGATTCACTTGTCGGTGTTCTGGAGTGTCGACTATCTCAGGTAGAACCATATATATATATATATATATATATATATATATATATATATATGTGTGTGTGTGTGTATATATATTCTTTAGGAGATGAACAAAGGAAGGTGGAAATTCAAATAACACCAGAATTTTTAATAAATTGTCCCAATTTAGGGAAGCAAAGGCTTCCTCAATATCTAAGCCAATTATTATTTTTTTTTATTAACATAATCTATAAGACAATTATCCTTTTAATATTGTCTTGTGTGTCTATGATATATATATCCAGTATGATCATTATTTATTGTTTTGGATAGTGGTATTTTCATTCTGGTAGTTAATATTGTCATAAATATCTTATAGTCATTATTTAATAATGATATAGGTCTATATGAGGTACATATGTTTGAGGATTTGTTTTACTTTAAGATTGGTGTGATTAAGGAATATCTCCAAGAGGGTGGTATTAAAGTTTGTGATTGAATTTCTAATAGAGTTTTATGGAAGAGGAATAGTATCTTTGAAGGAAAAAGTTTATATATTTCCATAATTATGCCATCCAGACCTGGAACTTTATTATTTTTACCCTCTTTTATTGTATCTGTAATTTCTTTGTTGGATGTGGGTGCTTGCAGATCTAGTTTTAATTTTTATGGTATTTTTTGTATATTAGAACATTTTTCTTCTATATTTATTTGATCGATATGTATATTTTCTTTTTGGAAATGTTCCATATAGTGATTTCTATAGGCATCAAGAATGTCACCTATATTCAAGACATTTTCCCCTTTCTTTTCATGGAAGATACTTTTATTTTTATTAACTTTTGATTGTATTTTGATTCTTGTGGATAAATTATGTAGATATTTGGGAGAAGTGGCCAAGATATTAATTTTTAGTTTTTCTAAAGTTAAACTATTTTTATGTGTTAGCATTTCATTGTATTTGTTGTTTAATACTTCTGCTTTCTCTTTCATCTCAAAATGATTTTGATTTTTTCAACTTTTATGACAAAAGTTTGGATTGTAGATCTAATAATTCAGAATCCCATTCTCTTATTTTTTAATACCAAGTTAGGGTTTTACCATATATGCAAACTTTTAATGAGTCCCATATCATTATTTTATTTATCTCTTTGGTGTAATTAATATCTAAGAAGAACTGTAATTCAGATAATAACCAGAGTTTGAACTCTTTAATTTTAGTTATATATGCTGGAATTCTGGAGTTAAACAAACAAAGGAAATTTTGATTGATAAGGAAGCATGGTCTGAATTACCCAATGAGAGGTTAGCATGTACTTTAGAAAGTGTGTGTTCACAGCTAGTAAGAGGTAAATCAAGAAAATTCTAATCCATTGTAGATAAATGAATTAAGTTATTTAAATTATGAAGCATAACAAAGTCAAGGAAATCTTTTTTGCATCTTAAATTATGAACAATTGATCCCAGCATAATTACAACCCTGATTAGAATCTTACACAGACAGATTATTTTGTGGTACCTGAGGAGGTAAAACAGTATGAAGGGGGAACTGTAGACATAGTTTTTTTCTGATCATAGTGCTATATGGACAAACTCAAATGTGAATTAAGATTGTATTGTATAAGACAAAGGTATAAAAAGAATAAATAAAAACAGATTAAATGAGGAAATGTGGTTAAGGGAGAAAATGTTATGTTAAGATCATTAACTTTGGCTCCAGATGATTGTCAATATTGAAGTGAAACCCCAACTTCATGTGGTAAAAGAGAAAAGTGGTTGAGGGTGGATGGATGGATTTGAGTATGAGATGTTTATTTAAATCTCTTTTTTAAACAGACAAATGAAAAGGATATATGTAAAACTAGAGTTAGATGAAAGGAATAATAAAAATAGTGTGAAAATAATAAGGAAATGGTTTATAATATGGAAATAAATAATTAGAGATATTTTGAAAAGGAGCAGCAGTCATTTAAGTAGAACATGCAGAAGGTATAAAGGAAAACAAAAATATTATTTAAGGTAACTGTGATGTCTGCTCTGAGCCAGTAATCAAGGAGCCTTAATCCTCACCACTGACACTCGAGATGGACAAATATTTCCTGATGCAGCTGTCTGTACCAAGCACAAGTTTCTTTAAGAGCACACAGGGAACACACTCAGTCTGATGGATGGGTTTCTTTCTCTCTCCAGACCCCCAAATAAGATTCCCCACTGACACAGCTGTAGAGTTCAGTCCTCAGCTGACTGTTCTAAGCCAAGTCATTCACCACCCTCTCTGTAAAACCAGTGCTCTGTGTAACTGCTTGAAGTAGCTGACACACACTCTCTGAGATTTGATTTTCACCACATGCACCTGGTAAAGGTTGGCACAGAATTACCAGCTATGCCCATTCTGCTCAAACTATAAGATAGGTACTGCCACCAGAGCACTCCAAAGCCAGCTACTCTAAGGCTCTTACAAGGGCACCAAACTATACTGAGTAAAATTAATACTACTACAAATGG
Organism: Protopterus annectens; assembly: GCF_019279795.1. Taxonomy (NCBI): domain Eukaryota; kingdom Metazoa; phylum Chordata; order Ceratodontiformes; family Protopteridae; genus Protopterus; species Protopterus annectens. The sequence continues at coordinate 1,722,328,776 of NC_056737.1, read as the reverse complement.
TAATGTTTTACCACTGCAGCAAGGCTTTCAGGAGCAGCCACAGTGTCACCAAATAAATATACCTAGCGTCAAAATTTAAAATATTCTCAATGACCAGCCACAATGAAAAGTTTAAATATATCTATTTACAATAAACACCAGCATTTCAGTCATAGGAAATGTAAAAATAACACATACAGAGAAAGTCACATCAATACAGAAAAATAGTACTTAACTAATCTCATTATATTTTCCTGACTGATCTAAAGAATTACTGTTCCCTGGTTACTTAGTAAAACAGGGCAAGATAAAGTAGGTGAGTGGTCCTTCCTTCTTTGTCAGTTTTCAAACACAGACTGCCCTGAGGTCTCTGTCTCATCTAGTATTAAAACATCATTTCAGCGTTGGATTACAGAATAACATCACATACATTTGGTCATCTGACTTTGGTTCTCACACTAATCCCCCTTTACTAGAAAATGAACCAGAATCTACCACATGGATGTTACCATACACACAGACATAGCTTTGCTGAGATGGGTTTTAGCATCTGTAAGCTATAAAAACATTTCAAAACATTCACTCTTCCAGGGTAGCAATTAGTTCACCCCTATAGACAATACAGTAGGATTCCTAGTCTTGGTTTTCACAAACATTTCATCTCTGTCTGCAAGCAGAACTGTAAGATACACTATTTATGTCTTAAACCAGGTAATTTAATTTCAGAGTAATTTTCAAATTTAGCTGGACTGAGATTAACATATTCTCTTCCAGTATCCTCATACATACATAATGTGTCATGGAAAATTAATTTTTATCTGTTATTTGATTTTTTTTTTGTAATTCAAATTCATTTATTAATATTACAGTTAGTAATTCTTTCCAATTTGCAGAATAATTTGGACTTATCCAATCTGAGATTGTTTTAGATATTGATGCATTTATATATGTTTCTATGTCAGTAAAGTTTAATCCTCCCTGTTTCCATGGTCTGATATGATGTATTAAAGCTATTCTGTATCTTTTGGGAAACAATAAAAATATTATTAGGCATGTGTTTTTCTGATAACAGTTGTATTGCCAAAGCTTTATATAGAATCTTGGGTAGTAAAACCATTTTTATTAACTGTAGTCTATCTTCAAATGTTAATATTATTTGGCTCCACTTTTCCACAGAGATTTTAATTGTATTGATGATATTATTGTAGTTTTTTGAGACTATTTCATTATTATCCTTGCATATCTCGATTCCTAGATATTTTAAGGTAGATTCTTGTTTCCCTAATCTGTGATTCCCCTTCATTAGCAACTCTTTTTTTTAATAAAAATTTTGATTTTGATTTATTGAAATGGATATATTGACATTGCTACCTCTTTTACAATGTACTCATTTCAACAGTTACAATACAGTCTGACATACAGATGTATTTCTTTTCTGTCCAGTAAGACCCACTATTGGTATATTTTTTTCACAAGCAGCTTTACAAATAAATTTTCAGCACAAGCATCTGTACAAATCAGTTTGATATACAAATGACATATAATTCTTAACAAAACTCCAATTAGTTATGCTGGCATATGTCACATATCACTGCCCTACTTCTCCTGGCATGGCAGGCAATACCTCACATCATCACATCTCCCCTCTCTTTGAAGACTCAAGCTAGTTTTTAAAGTGACCCTTGAGAAATGTGGCTTGTGGGACATGAGCCTTTCTGGGAACACATTAACCATACCCTGTCTTGAGTGCCCATCTGCACTGGCATTGCTGACCTCAATACAGTGCTACACTGTCATAACACATGCCTGCAATCATAGGCTACACCTTAATAACTTGGAATTTTGCTGGCTGGCTCAATGTAGCCATGTTAAGGGATTGTGGTCTGTAACTACAGTGAATTTCCTTCTATACAGATAGGGTTGAAGTTTCTGCAGTGCCCATAGTATGGCTAGACATTCTTTTTCTGCAGCTGCATAACATGCCTCCTTGGGCTGGAATCTATGGCTGAGATATACAACTGGGTGCTCTTCTCCCTCTGAGGAATCCTTTCTGAGTACAGCCCCCACCCTATGGTTCGAAGCATACACTTGCACAGCAAATTCTTTGCTGTTATCTGGACTTGCTAACATAGCGAGTCCTCCCAAAGCCCCTTTAAGCTTCTGGAATGCATGCTTCTCAGACGTCAAGGTCCATACTAACTTATATGGCCTGTTTTCCTCATCATGTCTATGAGGGGAAACAGCTATTGTACTATAACTGGGTATGAACTTTCTATAGTACCCCATTGTCCACAAGAATGGCCTCACCTGCTTTTTGGTAACAGGGACAGGCCATGCCTGTATAGCTTCCACTTTGGCAGGTTCTGGCCTCATCTTCCCACTACCCACTCTATGTGCTAGGTAGGAGACCTCTGCCATACTCACTTGACACTTACTGGGCTTAATGGTCAACCCTGCCCTTTGCAGTCTGCCCAAGTCCTCCATGACATGCTGAAGGTGGTCATGCTAAGAATAGCTGTAGATGGCAATATCATTCAGGTAGGATAGGGCATAATATCCTGCTAGGATACAATCTACTAGCCTTTGGAAGGTCACTGGGGCAGTTTTCATCCCAAAGGGCATTTTGTGAATTTGTATAATCCAAAGTGAGTCACACATGCTGACCTCTCTCTAGTGTTGGGAGTCAAGGGCACCTTCCAGTAGCCGTTGGTCAGAGCAATAGTTGTCAGAAAATTAGCCCCACCCAGCTGATCTAAGGCATCATCTGTCCGAGACATGGGGAAAGAATCTGACTCTGTGTGACTATTGAGTTTTCTTTAGTCCACACAGAACCTGGTGCTGCCACTGGGGAGACCCAGGAACTGCTGGACTCTTGGATTACCCCCATTTCCAACATTTCCTGTATCTCCTCCCTCAGAATCTGTTTGACTCACTCGGGTACTCTCTAATGGTCCCACTGATAGGCCTTTGGGGTCCTGTATCCACATGGTGCTGTTCCAGGTGGGTGCACTCAGGTTTACCAGTGAACATGTCAGAAAACTCCTGTAATACTCCTCTGGTTTCCTTAATCTGGATAGGAACAGACACTACAACATTGCTACCCCTTTCACTGAGGTGTCAGTCCAAGAGTCACTGAGGAAATCAGTCACCAGATCCCCCTCAGAGTTCTCCTGCCATCCACTGCAAATAATCAGCAAAAGGGCATCCCTATCATGGGAAGGCTTCATCATGTTAACATGTTAGCTTGTGCCCCTGCCTCCTACCTAGCAGATTTATCATGTAGTTAAGATCACTGGCCTTCCTTACCACTTCAAAGGGTCCCTCCCAAGCTGCCTGCAGCTTATTGTGTCTAACAAGAATGAGCACCAGAACTTGTTGTCCCACAGCATGCTTGTGGGCTTGAGCATTCTTGTCATACCAGACATTTTTCTGCTGTTGGGCTCCTGCCAGGTTCTTCAGGGCCAAGCCCATGAGCTCCCTAAGCCTTGTCCTGCGTTTAGGCCATATGCCACAATAGACTCCTTGTGGGATTCACACTCACCCTCCCACTCATCATGAGTCAGATCTTAAAGGGCCCCTCACCCTATGCCCATACTGCAACCGAAAGGGTGAAATATCTGTGGCTTTCTGGGGTACCTCTTTATATGCAAACAGTATTTGGAGCCAATATTTGTCCCACTCTCTCTTAAACTGGTCTTCAAATGCCAGTAGCATGGTCTTTAGTGTAGAGTTTAACCTCTTCACAAGACCATTAGTCTGGGGATAGTAGGGGATGATCTTTAGGTGGTTTACCTCACATTGCTGCCACAGACAAGGCAGCAGATCTGACATGAAATTTGCCTCTGTCAGTGAATATTTCTCTCAGGAAACCAGTCCTGATGAAAATCTCTAGTAAAGCATTTGCCACCTTCTCTGCCTCAGTGGAGGACAGAGCCACAGCCTCCTGGTATCTAGTAAGGTTATCTACTACCACCAGTATATACTTCTTCCCTGTTGAACTTGGAATATTCAGAGGCCCCACAATATCCATAGCTACCTTCTGAAATGTCTCTTGTATTACAGGCAAAGGCTTCAAGGGAGCATTCACCTTGTCTCCTGATTTTCCTACTTAATGGCACTGTTTACAAGTCCTGCAGTACCCTGTTACATCCCTTGCAATCCCAGGCCAATAAATGTTCAGCATAATATGTCTCTTGATGCACTTTATGCCCATATAACCTGCAAAAGGAATGTCATGCGCTATGGCTATAAGTGCCAACCGGTAGGCTCTAGGTACTACCAATTGTTGTATTACCTCACCCTTTAACCTTCCTTTAGGGGTGCACTGTCTATACAGTAACCCTTTGTTCCAGTATACAGACTCCCCTTTTCCTTGAGAATCAGGTGCCTCCCTAGCTAACTCCTTCAAAACTCTTAGTGTAGGGTCCAAGAGCTGAGAATGTCTCAACTCTACCTTTGTGACCCTTCCCAGCTCCCCTTCCACAGGATGTGTGGTATCCTCTGAGACGGATGCCTTGCTGTCAGCCTGGGTTCTATCACTCACCTCTGCCCTTGCAGTCACTCTGTCCAAGGAAACATCAGTACCTACCAGTAGCTGTGGCTCACCTTCAGGCTCACTGCTACAGGGTAGCTCCTTCCCTGAAATGGCCACCTCACCAGCCCTGGCTTCAGGTGTGGGGACCTTCTTGGTCTCCCCAAGGCTACCAGCCCCACATGCCTGTCTCCAAGCCTGACTGGGTATAACTGCATGCATACAAGGTACACATTATGAAAATCGTTCCCTATCAGAACATCTGCAGGGATATCTTCAAACACACGTACTTGCTTGCTTCCTTTTCCACCCTCTCAATCAAGGCGAACCCTGGCCAAAGGTATGTGCAGTGGGGTCCCTACTAAATCACTGACTAGAGTGGATTGCCCAAGAAAGTACTGCTCCTCTTTAACCACTGCAGGCTACACAATGGTTATGAGAGATGTGTCTCTCGTAGCAGTGACCTGTTTTCCATTCACTAAGAATATAAACTCCAGTGATAGTCTGATACCCCTGTTGACTCCAGACAACTTACTACTGGCATACTGTTATTCCCACTTTCTGGCTCCCTCACCTTTTGTTCCCCACCTTGCTTCCATGGACATCTGCATGTAACATGACCCTACTGGTTATATTGTAGCATGCCCACACTGGGTATATTTAAAACATCTAAACCTTGTTCCTGGCTGTGTACCTCAGCTAGTGCCTTCCCCTTTTACTGGTGGACTCTGTTGGGGTAGTTTAGGCTGCCCAATATGGGTTCCCTTTTATCCATATGTAGCACTGTGTACCCCCTTCTTGTGCAGTGATGCTCTGCTTGCTAAATAGAGATCCTGTTTTTTTTCCTAGCTCATCTGCAGAGTTACACTCCCGATCTGCCTACCAGATTCTTGTGTCCTTAGGCATAGTGTTAAGGGTTTGTTCTCTCACCAAAAGGTCATCCCGTCTTTCAAAACTGGATACCCACTCACCCACTTATGAAAATAAGTGCTTAACAAAGCAATGTAAACAAATATACTTTCATCTGCCTTGCATCTATGCTCACAACACTTTTTTTCTGTAAGCTTCAGGTGTTAACTTAAACCATTCCAATAAATATTGTTTACTTTATCATAGTTTAAGCAATCAGTATCAGACAATTTAGAAACAGCCATTACAGCTTTACCGTGAAGTATGAGGGTCAGGAACTGTACCCAGAGCTGTTGGTCAACATTATACCATTTACACACTCCTTTAAATACATGAATAAAACAATCATCACCCTCTGTAAACTGTGGAATAAAAATGTACTGATCTTTATTGCTTCTGGGGTTTGGTTATTCCCTTCCCCATTACCTCAATGATCCTGACGAAGAGTCAGCATCTCCCTCTCATGTTGGTGCTGTTTCTAATTTTCTTCAGCCTTCAAATGCTGCATCTCTCTGCTGACTCTAATTACATATGTTTTGCCTGCTGCAGTCTCTCCCCTGATTCTAATTCCAATGTTTTGGCCTCCATTTCAAATCTCTATAACTCCAGATTTTTTTAAAGTTTTCCTGAGGAAAAGATGAACTGTCCTGTTTCTGAGGACTCCAAATCTCCCACCAAACTGGTTATCCTCCTGGTTGATGGTTTGGGCTAAAGCTGGGACTAAGGCTAAAAATATCTCTTCTTTAGTCAGGTTGGCATGCCTTAATCCTTTGGCTTCACACACCTTGGTCATCTGGTTCTTTGTCAGCTTGCCATAATCCTCTGCTGACATATTTGCCTGCTTTCCCTGACCAATCTAAACTAACAGAAAAACAAATAAAACTGCTGTGAAAATGAAACTCTGTATTTTTACCTAGTGACTGCTTAGACTACACACACCTTCGGTGACAACTACCTACAGGCTACAGAAGTTCAAATAATATCCCACCACTGCCACCAATATGTGACATCCCTGCTCTGGGCCAGTAATCAAGGAGGCTTAATCCTCACCACTGACACTGGAGGAGGGTGATCACTTGGAACAAAAATAGATACACACAGTACTTCCAGATACAGCACTGTGCACCAATTACAATTTCCCTTTAGAGCACACAGGGAACACACTCAGTCCAGAGGTTGGGTTTATATCTCTCTTTAGGCCCTGAAATAAGACTCCCCACTGATACAACTGTAGAGTTGAGTCCTCAGCCAAGTGTTCCAAGCCAAGTCTTCCACCACCCTCTCTATGAAACAAGTGCTTTGTGTCCCTGTTCCAAGTAGCTGACACATACACACACACACACACACACACACACACACACACACACACACACACACACACACACACACACACACACACACACACACACACACACACTTTGAGACTAGATGTTCCCACACATGTGTGAAATGATGGCACAGATTTACCAGCTATGCCCCCTTCTACACAAACTAAGGCTAAGGCTCTAACAAGGGTACTAAATTATGCTCAGTAAAATTAATACTAATACAAATGGCAGTGTTTGACTAATGGAGCAAGGCTTTCAGGAGCATCCACAGTGCTACCAAATAAATATAAGTACTCTCAAAGGTTAAAATATTCTCTAAAAGACCAGCCACAATGAAACATTTAAATATATTTAATAATACATAATAAAAGAACATGAAAATACTAAATATCTATTTACAATAAATGACAGAGGTTCAGTCACAAGAAATATTAAAAATAACACAGCTGGATAGATTCACACCAATAAAGAAAAACATTACTTAACTAATCTCACTATATTTTCCTGACTGATCTAAATAATTAATGTGCCCTGGTTACTTACTAAAGCAAGGCAAGATGAAGTAGGTGAGTGTTCCTTCATTCTTTGTCAGGTTTCAAAAATGGACTGCTCTGAGATTTCTGTCTCACCTAGTATTAAAACATCATTCCAGTGCTGGATTACAGAATGTCAGCACATACATCTGGTCATCTGATTCTGTTTCTCACACTACCCACCTTTACTAGAAACTGAACCAGAATCTAGCACATATGTGTTACCATGCACAGAGATAGAGCTTTGCTGAGATATGTTATTGTAGCTGGAATCTATAAAATCATTTCAAAATGTATACCCTTCCAGGGTAGCAATTAGTTCACCCCTAAGGACAATACAGTAGGATTCCTAGTCCTGTTTTTCACAGAATTTTCATCTTTGGCTGCAATCAGAACTGTAAGATACAATCTTTATGACCCAAACCAGGTAATTTAATTTCAACTATCATTCAAAGTTAGCTGGACTGAGATTAACCTCTTCTCTTCCAGTATCCTATGTTACAATATATTCATTTTAACAGTTACAATACAGTCTAACATACAGGTGTATTTCTTTTATGTCCAATAGGACCTAATGTTGGTACATTTTTAACACAATCAGCTTTACAAATATATTTTGAAAACAAACATCTGTACAAATTAGTTATACAAATGGCATATAATTCTTTACAAAACTCCAGCTAGCTATGCTGGAATATGTTACACATCCACTGCCCTTCTTCTCCTGGCATGGCTGGCAATACCTCACATCATCACAATAATGTAAAATAAATGTGCCTTTTTTCGGGGGGGGTAAATGTGGTTATGAAACAGAAGAATGTTATAAGAGAAATGGAGGATCAGAGTGGAAAAATAAGTATAAATCAAAAGGGTATAATGAAGGTGACTGATGAAAATTTCAGGAAGAAATATGGTAAAAAAGATAGCAAATGGGGAAAAGGGGACTGAAGGAAATCTAAGAAGAATTAAAAAATGTATTAAAAAGGGATGTGTGAATTTAAGAAGATTTAGGATGTGTTAAACAGGATCTGTCTCAGAAGATTAAATGTCAAATGGTCAAGCTTTACATGGTCAAGACCATATGATCAACTTTTCAAAATGTAGAACAAGGCAAAACCAACAACAATCTGTTTTTGCAGGGGGTCAAGACACCTGCACCCCCCACTCCCTGCATATTGTATATTACAACTCCAGCACTGCAGTACCTTGTGGAAAAGAGTAAATTCCCCAATCCACTCTGTGTCATGATCTTTATACAAAAGCTTCAATGTTTTGGAAAGTCAGTCATATTGTCTTAACCATATGAAGTTTGACATTATAAAAATGCAGTCTTCTGAAGGGGACCTATTAAACAAGATACTGTTTTGGGTATAGATGGTATTGGATATGGAGTATATGAAAACAGATGGAAACAGATGATTGACAGCTGAAAATTTTCTAGCTGTATTAAATGAGAGGATGAATGAAAGTTTTTGTAAGGCTGGAACTTGTCATACTGTAATAAAGTCATTGTGGAAAAAAATGGGAATAGAGGTATAGGCAACCAACAGCCAGTAACTCTAAAAATGCTGATTACATTTTTTTATGAAAATTATTAATTCAAGATTTGAACATGTATTAAATGAAGTTATTATACCAGTTATGCATGGTATGAAGGGTAGGATGAATCAGGAGATGCTGATTATGATAAAGGAGGTTATAGATAAGAGATAATGAAGTGAGCATAAAAATTAGTGTATGAGATATAAATGAAGCATTTGATAGTGTAGTACATGTCATATTGTGGTAATTATTAGGAAAATATGACATTCCATAAAATATGTTGAAAGGATTAAAGCTAGCATATAATAATAAAAGAGTAACATTTTTTGTTTAATGGGTAGATTAAACGATTTTGGTTAAATGTGGTATAAACATGGATGTCCAATGAATGGAGTGTTGTTTCTATTACTAATGAATGTTGTATCAGATAAAGTCAAAGTCAAAGTAAACTTTATTGTCATTCAGATCAATAAATGCAATAAAATGTCATTGCTTCAGGCTCATGTGCATTGAAAACAGTTTTCACAAGACAGGAATGAAGTATATAATGAAAGAAATTCTAGATAGTACAGGATATAAGTACACACATAGATAACTTACCCACCGCCATTTTTACAATAGGATAGCAACATAGCACAATTCACACTTCCCATACTTGTGCAAGTAATAATTTAGTTCAGATTGCATAAATTAGATTAATAGAATAATTTAATTCTACAACAGTAGAGACAATCATATTGCATTTATGATGTTCTCATGAACTGAGCGAGTGTTGACATTGTTAAGGTTAGTTGTTCATCAGTCTGATCACTTGTGGAAAGAAACTATTCCTGAATCTTGATGTTCTACTCCTGATGCTTCTGTATCGATTCCCTGAAGACAGGAGGTGGAACATTCCATGTGGGGATGATACTTATCCCTTATCAGTTTTACAACCCTGCCATAGCATCTGTAAGAGTAAAGGTACTGTATGGACTGGAGGTCTGATCCTGTGATTTTCCTGTCCTCCTTTACAACCTTCTCTAATGCCTTGTGATCTGTGTATGAGCAGTTTCTATACCAGACGGTGATGTTGTTAGTCAGTATTCTTTCAATCATGGTCCTATAGAAGGTCACGAGGATATGGAATGGGAGTGAATGGGAGGTTTACTCTGCATAGTCTCTGGAGGAAGTGGAGACATTGTTGGGCTCACTTTACAAGGGTGGAGGTGTTTTTTTGCCTGGCTTAGGTCATCTGAGATGTGCATCCCTAACAATTTTATGCTTTTTACCCTTTCCACTGCAGTACCACTGATGGCGATGGGAACGTGGGACCCTTGCTTACTCCTGAAGTCAACAATGATGTCTTTTGTTTTGTTAACATTTACTGTTAAGTTGTTATCAGTGTACCATGCCCCCTTGTCATCATTTCTGATGAGGCCGATCACACTGATATTGTCAGCAAACTTGATGATGTGATTTTTCTGTTTTGTAGAGCAGTCATGGGTCAGTATTATGAAGAAAAGTGGACTTAATGCACAACCTTGTGGGTCCCTGTGTTCAAGGTGATGCACAGTGAGTGGTTCTTGCCAACTCGAATGGATTGGGGGCCTATCAGCCAGAAAGTCGAGGATCCAGTTGCAGAGTATATGTTCTATGCCTAGTTGATTTAGTTAATATAACAGATGCTGTAGTATTACAGTGTTGAAGGCTGGGCTGAAGTCTATGAACAGCATACACACATAGCAATTGTTGCCTTCAAGATGGTTCAAGCTGTGATGTAGTGCTAGGGATATATTGCCCACAGTGGAGCTATTTGGTCTGTAAGCAAACTGTAAAAGATCTAAAGATGCAGGCAGACAAGATGATAAATGCTCTTTGAACATCCTTTCAAAGCATTTCATCACCACCAGTGTGAGTGTGATGGGTTGGTAGTCATTTAATGTGACTGGGAATGACTGTTTGGAAGAGGAATGATGATGGCAGACTTGAAACATCTTCGCATACTAGCCTATCTAAGAGATGTGTTGTAGATTTTAGTGAAGGCAGGTGCTAGTTGATCTGCACAGTCTTTGAACAGATGACCCAGAATCATGTCAGGATCCATTGCCTTACCTGGTTAGACTTTTCTTAGGTTCTTTCAGACTGCTTCCAGGCTGAGGCATAGTGGTGTGGCATCCCAGTCCATGTGTAGTTTCTCTGGTGAGGTGTTGTTTGTCTCCTCAGATCTGTTGAAGAAGGTGTTAAGTTTATCTGGAAAGTCTGTATTAGCTGCACATTGTGTTGACGGAGGTTTGTAATCAGTAATTCACTATATGCCCTTCCACAGCTGCCTAGGGTCCTTTTGATCTGTGAAGTGTTTTTGTATTTTTAGCTCATGAGTATGTTTTGTTGCTCTTACTCCTTGTTCAGGTTGGCCCATTGCAACTTTCAGGGCATCTTTATCTCCAGACCTGAAGGCACATTACATGCTCTCAGTAGCTCATAGACTTTGCTAGTGAGCCATGGTTTTTGATTTGCCCTTGTAATTACATCCTTCAAGGTGGTCATGTTCTCAACACATTTGGTGATATACCCCAGTACTATTTTGGTATACTCATCCAGGTTTACATGTTGTTCTGTGGTGGCAACCTCTTTGAATACCTTCTAGTCAGTGCATTTAAAGCAGGCTTGCAGGGCTGAGACTGCTCCTTCTGGTCAGATCCTTACTTGTTTCCTAGAATGTTTTCCTCTTAGCAGCATTGGTTTCTGGCTGGGATCAACAAGATAGAATTGTGATTTGAGCTGCCTAGGTGTAGATGGGAAGCTTTTTTGAAAGCTTGCTTGACATTTGCATACACTTAGTCTAATGTGTTTGCTCCCCTTGTGGCAAAGTTCACATATTGATAGTAGTGTCATAGTACTGTTATCAGCTTGGCCTGATTAAAAAGTGAATATGAAGGATGCTGTCTATAAGATGAAAGGAAAGATTAAAATTTCTGTGTTTTTATCCTAAGCAGACAATTTAGTTACAACAGCAAAAAATGAAGGTTAGATAAAAGATGTTTTGATAGTATTGTGGGAAATGTTGAATGATGCTGGGGAAGAGCTGAGTAAGTGTAAAGGTTTTAGAGATGTGGTGACAATTGAGGGAGTTTACTTTTCTAGACAAGAAATATCAATTCTAGGTGTTAGATTTAAAAAGTGAAATAATATAAAAACATTGGAATTAAGTAGTAGAACAGTTAAAAGAAATATGTGTATTGTGGAGGATGTTTAGGAAAAGTTTCAAGAAGATGGTGGAATTAATAAATTCCATTATTTTAGGTAAGACTGTATATTTGGAAAATGTATATATTTTATTTTGGGAGGTGAAAAAAGAAATTAAGAATATAGTGCTTCATCTAAAATGGTGGTTATGGTTAAAACCTGTTAAGAGAGGAGTGATATAGTTAAATGAAAAAGGATGGAGTTGAGGTTTAATAAATTTGATGGTATATGCTGTATCATTGCTCCTTTTTTGGGGGTGTTGAAAGTGGGGGAGGGAGGGAAGAGAAGAGATTTTAACACAGATCCTTAGAACAAAAAATTAAATGTTTTGGAATAAATTGAAAGTGGGTGAAAACTTTAGAAAACGAAGAAGTAAGAAAATATGAAGAAAATAATTCTAATGTGGAAAAGGAATATTCAGTGGAAAAGTTAATAAGACTAGGAGAAAACGGTATGAGAAAATTTTAGATAAATGTTATATTGTAAATCCATGGGAACATTTAGATAAACTATAAAGGAATCAATAAGAAAAGATTAGGAAGATGTAAACATTTGATTATGTATCAATATTTTTGGGGAGATTCTTTATTAAAATATTGTTACTAAAAGGAATTACGTTGTATAAGATATCAAGTCAAAGAGTGTGTTAATATTGCAAAGGCATTGAGATTGTTGAATGAGAATTTTTGCAGTGTGATAGAGTAAAGTGTTGGTCAAGAAATGTAAAGAAAAACTTTTAAAAGGGAAGGAAAATAAAGGATAGATACACTTATGATTTTATATGGGTGTGATAAACCAAGATGCTCCTAGTCCAGCTAGCTGTAATTTTGTAAATAATTATATGTAACTTCAAAATATTAATATGATTTATATAGAAATGTGACACTGCCAGCACAGTTAGATAGAATTTTGTAAATAATTGATGTCATTTGTAAATAGCAATATGATTTGCATGCTTGCCTTAAAAATGTCAGAAAACTATATGTTCTGTACTGAGCTTCAACATTATAACTGCAGTGCACCCTGCAGGAAAAGAGCAGAAATGTGTATAAACTATATGTCAATGTAACTGTATGGTTTCATAGTAGAATTGGAACATACAGAGTTAACTTGCAAAACTCTAAGAAAATAAGTTGATAAGTAAAGAGTTTTACAATGTGTTATAAAGTTAGTTTATCTCAGCTAGGAGACAGGATGTCTAGGCTAGGGGCTTCTATCTATTGTCTGGAAACAGAGGTAATTATAGGTTTCCAAGGTAATTGTTTTACGACTTTCAGTTTCAGGCAAGCTTCTAAGAGAGAATTGTCAGCTTCTGAGAGATAAGTATTTTTAACAGAAACATGTTAAAATTTAAGTTCCTGCTAGCCTGGGTTACCTTAGGCAGAGGTGACAAGAATGATGTAATCTGAGATAATTCAGCAGTAATGTGTATTATCAACTTAAGAACTATCTCAGAGAAAAAGTCAGTGCATTTTATATCTTGTTCTGGACCTTTAAATATCCTTTCACCAGCACTTTGCCTTACTCTGTAAGTAAGTTATTTAGAACATAGTTTCTCTTAGAGATAGATAGGAATATAGCAAGATTAGTTAGATGTTTTCTGTATTCATGTGATACTGTCCTACAATGTTGTTTTAAAGTATTTTCTGTGATTCTGAACTCTATTGTCACTATGTTGAGTTAATGAGTATTGTCTGTGTGTTTTTATTATTTATTATTAAATATTTTAAACATTTTAATTGTGGCTGGTTTTGTGTAGAGATATATAAGCTCCTAGAGTACTTGCATGTATTTGGTGATACTGTACAAGCCTCTCCTAAATAGCCTTCAAGTCTTAGTCACACTTACCATTTGGATAATAGTAACATTGCACAGTAGACTTGGGCACCCCTTGGTAAGGGCCTTTATAGTAGCTGATATGGGTGGTTGGTGGCAGGTGGTACTACCGTATAGTCTAGGCAGAAGGGGGCATAGCTGGAGAACCTGTGCCAGCCTTCCCCAGGAGTGTCTGTGTGTTTGTATATAAACCAGATTTCAAAGTATGTGTGCCAGCTACTTGGTCAGGGACATGAAGCACTGGTTTGACAGGGAGGGTGCTGGAGGTTTTGGCTTGACCACTTGGCTGAGATCTTAGCCCTATAGCTGTGCCATTGGGGAGTCTTACTGGGAATCTGGCGAGAGAGGAAGAAACCAGCCCAAGACTGACTGTGATCTCTGTGTGCTCTTAAGAGAAACTGTACTTTACTGTGTGTGTACTTGTCATCCTCCCAATGTACACATCCCTCACTGGTGTTAGTGGTAAGGATTGAGGCTCCTTGATTACTGGCCCAGTGGAGGGGTGTCACAATGGACATTATCTAATGAGAAGGCAAAATTATGCTGAAAAAATAGACAGGAAGTAAGTTGGTATAGTACGAGTTACATTATACACAAGAACAAATTAAATCTTGTTTAAGAAAAAGTGGTTGCTGTTAGATATATTGAGAAAAAATAAGATTGAGGTTATGGCAGAAGGGGTAGGGATCAAATTGATAGCTTTTCTTTGTGAATATTTGTAAATACTTGTAAATAATGATGGATGTAAATATATAAATAAGATTTTTATATATTACTTTGTAAACAAAGGCCCCCTATTCTTTTTGATAAGTGGTATTTGAACTTTTATATCCAACTATGCTACCACCACGTTAGGCAGATGGGATGTTGATTTAACATTTCACCTGGACGACGAGGAGTGCAGCATACCTTAATGCTGTGATGCAACTGTGTCAGTAACTGAAAATAACCCATCATGCAACTGGAGTAGGAATAGAACCTGCAACCTTCTGATCTTCCAGCTCCAAAAAGCAAGTGGGCTAATACTAACAGTAGTTCGTATATTATGCTAGTGGTACACAGCATAAAAAAATATGCTAAATAAATTTCATTAAAATCTTAGAGTGTAAGCAGTTATCCAGCCACCCCAACCACAACCCCAACTAAACTTGCAGATTGCATTTATATTCCTTCTAATATTAATTATGAAAGAGTTCTACTATGTGTTCTTAAAAGCAATAAAATAGACTACCTACTTGCCTGAAACGTTGATTGCAAGAATTCCACAGTATCAAAACCTTTAACGGCTGAGATGCTCCAGTACTGACAGTTTTAAAGTCTAGTGTCACAGTACTAATCTGAACACCTCACTGCTTTGGGTATAAGCATGAATGAATACAAAATAAAAACCTCAGTTCTGAAGTGCTCCTAAGAAATGCATTTTTTTTCTATGAGGAACAGCAATGAAAATAATAGTCTGCAGTAAACGAATGAATGCAGAGTATGCACACAAACAAAATCAAAGTTCAATGCATACTGAATCCTTATATATCAAGCAGATATCTTCCCTGGCAATCTGAAAATAATCTGGATGACTGATTTGGTGATTACAAATTTTCACATGGGATATGTATGGAAAATCTATTTTACCTGATAACAGCTGAGCTTCTCAATGGCCTTCTTGGTAATAGCAAGAGAAGATTCAAATAAAGTAATTCACAAATGGCTTGCTTTGCAATGGGCCTAACCTCTTTCCTTCCCTGTATGTTGAGGTTAGACTCATCAAACCTCTCACACATATTTCTGCCTTTTCTCTGAGTTTGTGCAACCTTAAACTTAGAATATAGATAAAACTGGAAGTTGTGATAGTTCCTACATGAGGTGAGAGGGACTTGGTTATCCTCAAAAGCACTCACTTCCAATATTAAAAGAAATAATTTATCCTAATTAGTTGTTTTGTAGAATATTTACTGTATGCAGCTTTATACGGTTATTTCTGTAATTTATGCAGACGGATTTTCAGTGTTTTGTGATGTAGGATTCATTTTAACACCTTTATTAAACAATCACTTAAGACGTGTACATACTTTAATAGAATAGAAAATAAATCATATTACCATTTTTCCTGTATAATGCATTGCATACATATTTTCTTTCTTTATGACTAAAGAAAAAAGCAACGGCCAACCTCCACTCAAGACCAATGACAAGATAAAAAACCAAACGGATCAGGAGACT
Organism: Protopterus annectens; assembly: GCF_019279795.1. Taxonomy (NCBI): domain Eukaryota; kingdom Metazoa; phylum Chordata; order Ceratodontiformes; family Protopteridae; genus Protopterus; species Protopterus annectens. The sequence continues at coordinate 1,722,312,673 of NC_056737.1, read as the reverse complement.
GTTACAGACCACAAGTACCGCAATGATGGAATAATCCAAAAGTAATCCAAAGATTAACGCTTTATTAAACTGCAAACACAAAATCAGCTTTTATACATATGTAATTAGATCTTATCCAATCATATCAGTCCTTTGATTTTTGAAAAAACATCAGAAACCATTGTAAAATACAAATAAATTAAATGTCTTGAATAAAATTCATTTTAAAATATTGAACTCATTGAAAATCTGGCTTTTTTGTTCCTTCTAATTTAATAATTTTAAAACTTGTCAGTATATTTGTTTGAATGTTTGTAGTGCCATCTACTGATCATTTTTATTATGGCAGGTATTTTGTATTCTTCTATCTTTTGCTTTTTTTTTTTTAATAAATAAAAAATAGATGTATTTATTTAATTTATTTTTTATTTTTGCCTCTTGCCTAATTGCCACCATAGTTCTTGTAGCTTTATTTTTCTTTCAGGGACCACACCTCTATATCCACTTCACCAGGGTCAAGAAAAAAAAAAATCTGTATTCATTACATAATTGTAAAAGATGCACATCTTTTGCAATTACCAAGTAAACCAAGCCTCTAGACTCACAGTTAAAATAACCCTACTTTGTAAACCATAGGGTCTCTACTACTAGGTGTATTTTTTTTTCCTGGTTTATAATAAACTCACACTGTCCACATTTTCCACATTTGTAAGTACCTTTTTTGTTGTTTGAGTTTTTCCTTTGTTTGTTTTCTCTTCTTTTCTATTCCCAATTCTAAAAATATTTTTTATGAATTTTGAATTTTGTTCTGGATGTAATTTCCTTCTATGTCTGAAACTAGTGCCTGAGTATAATAGTGTGTTACATTCCTTAATAAAGTCCCCCTTCAGTGCTGGTCATCCTAGATCTCCAAATTGGCTGGCCTTTTTTTTCTTTTTCTTACAGTGATGATGTCCACTGTCAAAATTGTCTTTTCCTTTTACTATTTCTACATCTAGTAGGCTATACTTTGTGTGGGATGTAAATTAGTAGTTCCTTCCATATATTTCATAAATTCATTTTGTTTGTCCTGACCTCCAGTCAAAATACTATTATATCAAGAAATTGTTCCTTAGTACTGAGTCCATAAGACCTATGTCCCAAGAATCTCTCAAGATGGCTTTTTGTTTTTCCATATATGTTTTGTCTTTGTGTCCACAAAATGGCTAAATCTGTAACCATGTTGTCTTCCAACATTGTGTCTATCCTCTGATAGGCTATATTTATTTCATTACGTGAAACTGTCTTGTATTTTGTTTCCTCATTAAATATTTATTCTTTTTCCTCTTCATCTTCCTATTTATTTATAAAGACAACACCCCCTCTTGTCAGGCTTCATAACCCTGATCCCCCGTTGTTTCTAAGTTCTTTAATCTGTCTATCCTCTGATAGGCTATATTTATTTCATTACGAAACTGTTCTGTATTTTTTTCCTCCATTAATATTTTTATCATTCTTTCCTCCATCTATTGATTCATTAAAGACAACAACCACACTTCCCTGTCAGGCTTCCTAACCCAACCCTCTTCCCCTTGTTAAGTTCTAATTTTGTCTCTTGCCTGTCCAAATTATGTTTGTATCTCACATTTTTGTCTACCCTCTTAACCTCATTTTCCATTACTGAATAGGTGGATTGAAAGTGGACTTTTGTTCTTGAAGATAAAATTCTTCCTTCCTGAATAACAGTTCCAAGTTTACTTTTCTGATAAAAAGTTTTATGTCTATTAATGTCTGTACTCTTTTCCCTCTAGATAGTGGAATAAATTTAAAACCACTTTCCATCAGTGTGAAATGTTCTTCTTTGAGTTCTAAGTTGCAAAAGTTGTATATTGTAAAACCCTTATATGTGTGTTTGTTACCCTCTTTAAATATGTAGTTGGTCCTTATCCCCCTCCTGTAAAAAATATTCATTTTGTTGTCTCTCCAAGGGTGGGAAATCATTGTCATAGTTAAAGTAATGGGTCTCCTTATAAGGGTCCATGTAATCACCTTGTGTATCCTGCCCTCTTTATTGTAAGTTCTTCTTTGATATGAGGATACTACTACACTACACACAGGGGGTAGGTCTCTTCTTCATATTCTAATATTCCCCTTTTTTTTTTTTTTTCAAGTTTCCTTTCTCATCCGTTTCTCCCTTTAATTCTAAATATTTCTGCCTTTTTTCTTTAATTTCAAAAGTTAAATCATCTTTTATATGTGAGTCTATTTCATTGATTTGCTCTTGTATAATTTCCATTCCTGTTATTTTTTTCATAATACATTTGATAATGTCCAGGCCACATTTATTAAAAAAACTTTTCAGCAGTTCTTGAAAATTCTGATCCAACTGAACATTGTTGGGGATTTTCAGTCCCGAAGTCTTGGTGGGGACTATGGTATCCATTCTCTATAATAATGGATTTGTATTTGAGATTATTGACTTCCTTGAAATTACAGTTCAATTATTCATCTCCCTTGTGTTGGAGAAAAGCACTAGTGCTGTTAGCTGTCCCACTAGTTTCCTGGTCTGATTCCCATCTTCATTTTGTCTCCTTCTCCTTCTCCATGCCGTTCCAATAGTCACTGACAAGACCAATGACAAGATAAAACCAAACGGAATAATCAAAAGTAATCCAGTACTAAAAACACAAATCAGCTTTTTATACATATGTAATTAGATCTTATCCATCATCATCAGTCCTTGATTTTTGAAAAAAACATCAATGTTAATTCCACTAATATAAAAAATAAAAAAGAATTTAGAAAAAGAACAGAGAAAGAAAAAAGGGGAAAGACCAAACAAAAAAAAACAGTTACAATGTGGAAAATGTGGACAGTGTGAGTTTATAACAAACCACAAAAAATACCAAAAAAGTAGTAGAAGTAGTAGGACCAGTAGGAAAGTAGGGGCTATTTTAACTGTGAGGCTAGAGGCTTGAGAGCTTTGTTTTATTGGTTGCAAAAGATGTGCATCTTTCATATGACATTAAGAAATTATTTAGACACTCACAATTATGTAGGAATATGAATACAGATTTTTGTTCTGGACCAATGGTGGCAATTAAACCTAGAGGCTATTTTACCCCTGTAAAATTAAAAGCAATGAAGATATAATACAAAATACAAAATGATCAGTAGATGGCACTACAATGACACTAAAAACAAACATACCTGACACGTTAAATTAATATTAAATTAGAAGGAACAAAAATAGCCAGATTCAATGAGTTCCAATAAAATGAATTTTATTCAAGACATTTAATTTGTTTGTATTTTACAATTTTAAATTTATTCACAATAGATAAGCATTAACACTGATGTTTTTTCAAATCAAAGGACTGATATGATTGGATAAGATCTAATTACATATGTATAAAGCTGATTTTGTGTTTTAGTACTTTGTATCTGATGAAGTCACTTGTTAGCGTTAATCTTTGGATTACTTTTGGATTATTCCATCATTGCAGTACTTGTGGTCTGTAACAGTCTCCTGATCCGTTTGTTTTTTTTTCTTTCTTTATGACTGTCATTCCCTCCAGCATTACATTAATTGAAAAATCAATGCCTTCCCTTATACTTCACTCCTGCAGAATGTTTTCTGTGTGTAGTACCCACAAATTCCATTTATTTCTATGTAATTTGCTCAATCTGTTTTCTAAAGATCTCACTTCCAGTTCTTATAATATTCAATTACAGTTGGTTTAGATTTTGATTTTAATTTTATTTTTTGCATCCAATAGCATTAAACTTAAAAAATCCTTACAATGTCTAGGCAATTCATATCCTGTGTCCCAGCTCAAAAGAATCATTTTCTTAGTTACAATTGTTGGCTCCCACAGTATTTCTAACAGAATACTAAGTAGGAAAGTTCTAAAATCTGTCAACTCATTGCACTCCCCAAAAACATGTTCCCAGTTACTTCTGTCTTTTCCATCAAGCCTCCAGCATTTAGTATCTACCTAATGAAACATTCTTTGAAGTCTGATTGGGTGTATAAAAATGCCTATGCAAATACTTCCAAGGAAAAATCCTAAACCTTCTGAAATTAGTTGCATTTTTGGGAGCCATACATATGCCCTCCCATTATTCCCATGTAAACTGATTTTCCAGTCTCTCTTTCTAATTTTTTTCTAACTTCCTCTGATTGAGTTCATAGGTTCATAGGTTGGTACTAAGCTATCGGCCCTAGGGCCTATACAAGCCTAGCCATAACAATTCCCTGGATATTTCTTCCCACAATATTGACTTTCCTGGGCCTCTGTCTAGCAGGGTGACTGACGTGATACCCGAGGTGAATTTCCTATCTCCCATCCAATCGTCAAGGTTCCTTTTGAAGAGGGCCAAAGAGGCACTCTGCTTGAGATGTATGGGCAGTCTATTCCAGAGTATGTGGAGTCTCTTGGTCAGGAACCTATCCCTCCAGCATGTTTTGTTCATTGTGATGACAAAGTTTAGATCCCTGGAGTGTGTGGCTCTGAGGGATTGGAATTTCTTTAAATGGAGCATGTCCAACAGCTCAGGGTTTGAAATGGCCTTGTATGTCAAGCAGAGCTCACTTCTGAGTAGACGATATGCCACAGAGTATAGCTGGATTTTTTTAGACGGTCAGCATAGGACATCTGCTTTAGGCCTCTGATTCTTTTAGTGAGGTATTTCTGCAACCTTTCCAGCTGTTGCAGATGTCTTGTGAGGTACATACAAAACAGGGCATTGTACTCTATAATGGGTCTAATGAGGGATGAGTACAGTGGGACAATGACCTCCTTTTTTCTGGATGAAAAGCCCTTAGTGATGAGGTGTGCCACATAGAAGGATTTCCTGACTGTTGTGATGATGTGATTCTGGAAGGTGAGACCACTGTCCACCTGTGTCCCTAAGTCTCTCGTCACACATTCGGTGTTTAGTGTACTGCCACCTATGTGACAATTCATAGGTACATGTTTTTTCCCAAAGGGGATAACTATATATTTCTTGGCATTAAGCTTGAGCACATGGCTCTGGCACCAAGCATCTGTTTCTGTAAGGTCCTTTTGTAGAATATCCACATCATTTGGGGATTCAATAATGGCTCCCAGTTTGCAGTCATCTGTGAAATTTGTTATCCAGAGTCCCTTAGTGTTGGTCTGTACTTCAGAAAAGTAGGTGCCAAACAAGAGCGGTCCCAGGACTGAACCTTGAGGTACTCCACTTGTTACTTGTCTGGAGTTGGATTTGGAGTCGGCTATTTTTACAGTCTGGGTTCTGTCAGTAAGCCAGTTGGCAACCTAGTGAGTCACGTAGGGATTTATGCCCAGCTTAGTAAGTTTATCTATGATTCCAGAGTGGGGGAATGGTGTCGAAGGCCTCAGTGAGGTCCAGATAGGCTGTGTGGACCGCCTTACCCTCCTCCACAGCTCTGCAGACTGATTTGCAAAAGTCAATAAGGTTCAGAAGACAAGATCAGCCCTTCACAAACCCAAACTGGGTGTGGGCCAGAGTTTGAAGGTTGCCACTGTCTTTGTTTATAAGTTCCATGATAATGCGTTCCATGCCCTTGCAGGTCAGGCTCATCAGATTGATGGTATGGTAGTGTCCGGGATTCAAGGTGGATCCCCCCTTGTGGAGTGGGGTAACTGTAGCTGTGTGCCACTCAGAGGGCACGAAGCCTGAGGTGAGGCTATGATTAAACATGACAGTTGGATGAGGTGCCAGTTCATTTTGTAGTTGATGAAGTACACAGCCAGGGATGTCATCTGCTCCCATGGATTTGTATTCTTAGCATTGGAGAGTGTGGTTTCTACCTGTGTGGCCATGATTAACAGAATTTAGCAATCTTTCAGTATTGAGATGGGCCCTTTAGGGGGTGAGAGGGAGGTGAAGTTGGCACTAAATCGATCTGCCAGGATATTGGAAATGTCCTTGGGATCAGTATATTAAATGCCATTCTGTTGTAGCTCAGAGCAGATCTGAACATTGCCATTTAGATTCTAGACATAACTATAGAATGTATGTGGTTGTCTTTGGAATCTTTAGCTTTTGTAACTAGCTTTGGAGGATTTTATGAGGGATCTCAACTTCTTACTGAGGCTGGCAAGGGAGTTTTTCACATCTTGGGATTTTCCTCTTTTCTGCAACAGTTTCTTCCTTCTGTTGTATAGTTTGTTTATGGCAGGGGACCACCAGATTGTCTTCCTTTTTTTGGAGGAGAGCTTCTTGGTTCTATTTGGGATCGCACAATTCATGCACGAGTGGATGTGCTCGTACAGTGCCTAAGTGTAGGATTCAGCAGTCAAACTTTCAGCTCCGATCTGCATGGGTGTCATGAAGTTTGTCACTTCTGACTTGAGTAGTATGAAGTTGGCTTTGGAGAAGTTTTTTATGGAGGTTTCCTTATGGGGGGGTAGGGGTGGGATGTGGATGTCAAGGGTGATTAGCTTATGATCAGACCTGACCAATGAGGGAGTGATCACTGGTGTGGAGCATCTATCTCCCATGTTGGTAATGACAAGGTCTAGGATATTGGAGTCCCTGATGAGACAATGGATTAGTTGATCCAGGGCATTGGAATTTATGAATTCCAAGAACCGTTGGGAAAAGGTGTTGGTACCCGAGTAGTTTTCCCAGTTAATGGCAGGGTAGTTGAAATCACCCCGTATTAGGGTGTTTGGTTGTATCTTAATATATTCCAGTATGTTTAGAAAGGTGTAGCGAGAATCTTGGGCCATGGTGGAGGATCTGTAACAAGCTACAATTTGGATTGCAGTCTTACCTAGTGTTTGTTGCATATGGAGAATTACAGATGCATTGTGTTGGGCAACTAGCCTGGAGGCGTGAATATCCTTGGTGAATATGGACACTCCTCCACTCCTCCACCTTTAGTGTTTCAGTCTTGGTTTGGTGGCCAAAAAGTGTGGTAAGAGTTGTAGCCTTGTATTGCAGAGGTACTCTCTGGACTCTTGAACCAGTTCTCAGTTACTGCACAGATATCGATGTTTTCCATTTTTAGGAGTGCCTCAAGAGAGGGCAATTTGAGGTTTAGACTTCTAGCATTGAGTAGCATTACCTTCAAATTTTGCATGCTTGTATCTGTTATGGTGGTGGTTTTGTCCTTTGAACCTTGCTTAAAAAAGGCACTATAGGGGAGGCAAGAGCTTAACCAGTAACCTGAATCCCAGGGGTAACAGGTGCAGACCATTTCTGGCAAAGCATCATGATTTGTCGATCATGTCATCCCAGGCAGACAGATACAGAAAAGTTTATATATACAGAAGAGCAGCTAAAACAACACTAAAACAATTCAGATGCAGTGCAACCTAGAGCACTTGAGTTGTAGCAATATCAAGGCAAATACAGTTTTAGTAAGTGCACTAAAATATACTCTATATTTCCAAAATGTTTGGAAGCACAGTCAGAACACAAGGAGATTCAGGCAATTTTGTTATCTGTTCTAGACTCAGCTAAAGACTGTTATTTGTTCACAATATGTTAGTTCTTTTGCCAGTTTTCTCCAGTCGATATCAGCTTCCACTTATGTATTTTCTATACCCTACATGCAGTCATCCCTATTAGCAAAATCTTTCTCCATTCCAATGCTGACTTAGTTTTAAGAATACTTTCTGTAACTTTATGAAGAGAAAATGGTTGCTGTTATTTTCCTTAATTATCTTTTATTTAGTCTTTTCCCATATATCCTTAGCTTGTATAGCAGATCTTTTCATTCAAAACACTAAAATACATCATCATTTTATTCCTAACCATATATAGCTATTGAAACATGTATCTTCATTAATTTTATATCCCAAAAAGACATGAAACTTTTTCAAACTGTTCCCTAACACCAAAAAGTCCTTTGTGGGATTTAACAATTAGAAAATAATATCATCTGCAAATAAAGCCAACTTTTCCTAATTACCATTCCAATTCTATCCTTGAATTTCTGAGTTGGTTACTTTAGTTGCCAATGTCCCTAAATATAATGGATATAACAAAGGGGAAAGAGGATACCATTGCATGGTTCCTCTACTCAAGCACAGCTCTTTAGAGAGGAACCATCCCACCTTAATTCTTCACTACAGTCCTTCATATATCCTCCTTATCAACCCAATTATTGTACCAGGGAATGCAAACACTTCCATTGCCTTAGCCATAAAATCACAGTTTACCATATCAAATGCTTTCTGTGCATGAAGACATACTAAACAACAGTCGTATTTTCTTATATATTCTGACTGCTTCTCAATCATCATTGTTCTACTAATGTAAAATGTTTGCCCCCTGTCCCCATGCAAAACCACACTGATCTATATCTGTCAATTTTGGCATCACATTTGCCATTGTCTTAGCAAAGATATACATAAATGGTTTATAATCATGATTTAAAATTGAAATGGGTCTATATGAATCTGCACCTGTCAGCACTTTTCCCTTTTTGGGTAATACAACCACCACCATTTTCTTCTGAAATGCTGGGGCTTCTCTTCCTTTTCCTTTTACTAAACAAAACCTTCCAGATTTTTATGACTTTCTTCTCTCCAAACTTCAACAGGAACACCATCTGTTCCTGGAATCAAGTTTAATTCTATATAACCATTTTACATCAGCTCCTCCTATCTTCACTACTAGTTGTTCAGCCTCATCTTTCTCTAACCTTGGTATAATCAAGTCTTCCATAAATATGCCCATCTGTGCCTTTTCTTGGTTTTCACATTACTTAACTGTATATAAACTTCCAAAATATATCTAGTATCTTAATAGGATCTCTGGTTAATTTTCTTGTCTTAGGATCCCTAAGTTTGGCAGAAAACCTTTCTGTATTCCGTTTCTTAAGTTGTGCTAAAGTTTTTGTGCTCTGAAGTTATGAAAATAGTTCCTTAACAGCAGCCTTTCTAAATGTGTCCATATTATCCAAATACTTCCTTATCTTTCCTTTAACAGTCTCCAGTTCCTCCTCTTCTTGTTGTGTAAGATTCCATTATGATTTATTTTAATTTTATTTTGCATTTGTTGACTGGGATAGTCCGAATGGACACATGTCCATTTTCAGCAAAAGCCCAGGGAGAAAAGCTCCAGCATACAATATGAAAACAGTTTAAACATAATAATTTTAGATGTTTAAAGATACTTGTTATGCAGTCAATAGTATGAGGTCTAAAAAAATCTAAGAATTTATTAAATTATATTCTACAAGAACTATAGGACATTCATACAAATAAAGTTTATGTACAGTCTATTTACACAACATAGGGTCTAAACATCGATAGCAGATGAGATTTTGAGAATAAATGGTGGAGGAAAGAACTGTAGATTCTATAGAAGCAGCTATGGCTAGATAGAGTAGGCCTTTCCTAATAGAGGTTAGATATGGACTTAATTGGGAAAGTGGTAAAAGTGAGATGAGGAAGATAATGTTCACCCAGGTGCAGAGTAGGGACATAACCAGTTTACATTGAGGTGGTCTTTTATAATTTTTTGAAGGAGGGTAGAGAGTTTTCAGAGGTAATGATGGTAGGAAGAGAGTTCCAAATCCAAGCAATATAGTTGAAATAGAGTGAGTCACCTGCTGAGTTATTAGATTTGGTGACTTTGACTTGGAATTTGACACTAGAGCGAAGATTTCTTGACTTGCAGTGAGGTTGGAGCAGGTTTGTGAGTGCTGGTATTTTGTCTGGGTTATGAAGGTGTTTATGGACAAGTATTAGTTGATTATAGGTCAGGAGGTGGGAGAATTCTAGTCATCCTAGAGACTTGGGTTTTTTGCAGTGAAGGGTATTGTGTGTAGACCCTGTTGAAAATTTTGCTGTTTGATGGTAACATGTGGACAGCTTGTTTGACTTTGTTTTGGAGATGTTGGTTAGGACAGGAGGGGAATATGTAAGTGTGGAGAGAAGGCAGGTACATGCTATTGCAAGTCTAGCTGAGGGGTAAGGAAGGGTTTATTCCTATAAAGGCTGCCTAGGTTTTTGTGAGTGTTTTTAATAGTTTGGTTTATATGGATATCAAATTTCAAATTATTGTCAGTGGTTCCTCTCAATAATTTTGTATGTGAGTCAGGGGTAATAATGGTCCCGTCCCTGGAGAAGGAATTTGCTAGAATGGCAGTATGGGATGAACTGAATACGAGTAGTTTTGTTTTCTTAAGATTGAGGAATAATTTATTGTTGACAAGCCAGGATTCCACAGAATGAAATGCTTTTTGGGTGACTGTAAGCAATTGATTCATAGAGTCTGCTGTGCAGAGTAGTGTGGAATCATCTGCATATTAAATTATTGAAGCATCATTGATGGAGATGTGAAGGGTGTTGGTAAATATGTAACCCACTATGGACCTTTGTGGAATGTCAAGGGTGATGGGTAGGAGTGGTGATAGATTGTTATCCCAATGTATTGCTTGTTTCCTACCCTTAAGGTAATTTTGGAACCAGGAAATAGTCTTCATTTCACAGCTGAGATTACTGAGGGAATGTATAAGCTTTCCATGGTTGACCTTATCAAAGGCCTTTGACAAATCCAAAAATAATGCAGATGTCAGTTTTCCAGTATTTCTGTTGTGGTTCACCATGTTAGTAAAAGCTAATAAGGCAGTAGTGGTCCTGTGGGCAGGCTGTAAACCATGCTTGGTGTGGGAAAGAAGGTGGTGTTTTAATAAGATTTTTGCTAAGGGGGAGAGGATGTCAATGGGCTGATGGTTAGATATATCTGTAGAATTACCACCTTTATGCAGGGGGAATAATGTAGGCTGTTTTCCAGATTGAAGGAATGGTGGCTTCGGCAATAGACCAGTTAATGAGGATGGAGATGGGTATAGCTATTTCTTCTGCTGCTATTTGTAAGTATTCAGCAGGTAGAGAGTCAATGGCTAAAGTAGTGGGTTTTAATTTAGAGAGGAGATTTTAATATAGTTGGTGGGATTTGAGTTAAGATGGAATGTAGTATTTGGTGGGCTAATGTTTTAAGTATTATTAGTTGGGGTATTATCTTGTTGGAGGGCCAATGCTTGAATTGATTCAGTAAAGAATTTGTTGAAAGATTCGGCTACATTTGTAACAGGGGTATTGGTATTTGGAGAAGGGGTGCTGGCTTTACCAGGATGCAGTATCTTATTTACACCAGCCCAAAATATCCAGGGATTGTTTTGATGTGTGTTTGTGGGTTGAGGAAATAGTCCTTCTTATCTTTTAGTGCAGCCTTTTTTGTCCTGTTGTGTAATTCCTGGTATTTTTTTGAGCTACTGGGTTTTTAGTTGTTCTCCAAATTGTCCATGCTTTGATCCTTTGTGAATTTTTTATCTTTGTATCTTTGGTTAGCCATGGTGCTGTTTTGGATTTTTCTTTGGTTATTCTAACTGGGGCATGTGTGTTTAAGACTTTCAAAAATGTGCTGTTAAAATGATTAACCGCTTCATCTAGAGGTAAATGGTAGAAGGTAGACCAATTAAATTGTTTAAGTTCTTGCTTGAATCTAAGGAGATTAAAGTTTTTGTTGTTCCTAATAGTTTAGAGTATGGGATTGGACTTGTGGTATGATTTATATTTGAGAAGAAAAGTGGGCTGGTGGTCACTGAGAGAGTCTGGTAGTATACCAGCATAATAAGAGGGTGAGGGGTTATTAAGTAGTATCCAATTTAATAGACTCTGTTTTTTACTGTTTTAATTAATCCTAGTAGGCTGCTGTATAATTTGGTTGAATCCAAACAGGTTGATAAAGTTACTGGGGTTAGGAGAGGAGCAGTTAAGCCAATTGATGTTAAAGTCACCAAGGACAATCATTTCATGGGTTGAGTTTTCATTTAGGCAGTGAAGGAAGTATTCTACTGATAGGTATTATTCCCTGGTGGGATGTTCATAGGTTCATAGGTTGATACTAGGCATTCTGCCCTAGGGCATTTATAAGCCTAGCTAGAGTGTGTTTGGCTTTCGCCACCCTTTTAGATTTGTTGACTGTGCCTCTGTAAAGTAGGTCACAGAAGGTAGCCCTTTTAAGGTTTGTTTACTGTACCTCTGTCAAGCAGCGACACAGAAGAGATCCCAGGGGTAAACTTAGGATCTCCCATCCAGTCGTCAAGATTTCTCTTGAAGAGGGTCAGTGAGGGGCTTTGCCTGACATGGATTGGGATTTTGTTCCAGAGTGAGGGGATCCCTCTGGGATATGAATCTGTCCCTCCAGCATGTCCTGTTTACTTCTGTGCTGAGGTTCAAGTCCCTGGAGCGTGTAGCTCTAAGGGATTTAGATTTCCTGAGGTGAAGCATGTCCATTAATTCTGGGTTGGACATGGCTTTATAGGTCAGACACAGATCACCTCTGAGTAGGCAGTACGCAACTGAGTAGAGCTGGAGTTTCTTTAGCCTGATTGCATAGGGCATCTGTTTGAGCCCCTTGATCCTCTTGGTGAGATACTTTTGGGGTCTTTCCAGTTGCTGAAGGTGTCGGGTAAGGTACATCCCAAACGGGGCATTGTACTCAATTATGGGCCTGATAAGTGATGAGTAGAGGGGCACAATGACCTCTCTTGATCTAGATGTGAACCCTTTCATGATAAGGTGGGCTATATAGAAGGCCTTTCTAACCACTTTGGGAACGTGATTGTCAAAGGAGAGATTGCTATCTACTTGGGTCCCCAAGTCCCTAATTACTTCTTCCGTACTTAATGGATTACCACCTATGTGATAATTTGTGGGCACTTTGTTTTTTCCAAAGGGGATGACTATGCACTTTTTGGCATTTAGCTTTAGGCCATGGCTCTGGCACCAGTTATCCATCTCTGTGAGACCCTTTTGGAGGATACTTGTAGTCAGTCTGAGAGTCGATTATAGCACCCAGTTTGCAGTCATCTGCGAACTTGGTCAGCCATAGTCCACCCGTATTAGCCTGTAGCTCGGAGAAATATATACCGAACAAGAGAGGTCCCAGGACTGAGCCTTGTGGTACACCACTTGTAACTGGTTTAGAGTTTGACATGGCACTTGCTATTCTGACCATGTGGGTTCTATCCCTGAGCCAGTTTGCTACCCATCTTGTGACATAGGGGTTGATATTTAAGCTGGTGAGCTTATTTATGATGCCCGAGTGTGGTATTGTGTCAAAGGCCTTTGCGAGGTCCAGGTAGGCTGTGTGGACTACCTTCCCTTCATCTATGGCTTTGGTAACTGTTCCAAAGAAGTCGACCAGGTTCAAGAGGCAAGATCTGCCCTTAACTAAGCCGAATTGGGTAGGATCCTGTGTCTGGAGGTTCCCAATGTCTTTGTTTATGATTTCAATGATGATACGCTCCATAGCTTTGAAGACCAGGCTAGTCGTCAGGCTTATAAGGCAATAGTTTCTGGGGTCTGTTGTGGCACCACCTTGTGGAGTGGGACCACTGTTGCTGTACGCCATTCCTTGGGAACATATCCTATAGTAAGGCTGAGATTGAACAGTGACTTTATATCAGGGTTTAGTTCTTCTTGGAGCTCAAGTAAGACACAGCCCAGGACACCGTCTGGTCCCATTGATGCTGTGTTTTTAGCTTTGGAGAGGACAGCTCTCACCTGTGCATCTGTGATCTCAGGAAGGCTACACTCTGTTGGGATAGACATTTGCTCTTTTGGGGGGGAAGGGGGGAGAAGTTTGCACTGAACCTTTCTGCCAGGATGTTGGCAATGTCTGTGGGTTCAGTGAATCTTTTGTCATTTTGCACTAACTCAGAGCATATCTGGGAGTTGCCTTCCAGGTTTCTGACATAACTAAAGAAGGCCTTGTGATTATCTTTAGTGTCTTGTGCAATTTTTCTTTCAAAGCTGGCTTTAGAAGATTTTATGAGGGATCTTAGTTTCTTGCTAGTACTGATCAGTGACGCCTTCCCTTTTTGGGATTTTGCTCTGTCATGTAGTAGCTTTCCCCTTCTGTTGTATAGCTTATTTATGGCCGGGGTCCACCAGACAGGTCTCCTGCCTTTGGAGGAGTGAGTCTTGGTTTTATTTGGGATAGCATGCTCCATGCATTCCTGTAGATGTCCATAGAATGCTTTTATAAAGGATTCTGCATGTTGGGCCGTATAGTCCAATGGCCTGGGGGCTTTTTAAGGATTCCACCTCAGTTTTGAGAAGTGTGAAGTTTGCTTTTGAGAAGTTCTTAACCGTGGTTTCCTTGGCTAGGGGTGGGGACAGAATATGGATGTCCAGTGAGATTTGTTTATGGTCTGATCTTACCAATGAGGGGTATACCTCTGGTGTGGAACATAGAGACCCCCATGTTGTTGATGACCAGATCCAGTATGTTTTCCCCTCTTGTGGGAGTGGTGACCAGTTGTTCCATAGCATTTGAGTTTATAAATTCTAGGAACCGATGGGCGAGGGTGTTTGGGCTTGAGTAGTTTTCCCAATCGATGTTTGGGTAGTTGAAGTCACCCAATATAATAGTGTTTGGAGAGACCTTCATATTCTCCAGTGCTCTCAGGAAAGCTGAGTGAGGTTCCTGTGTTTGGGAGGGTGGTCTGTAGCAGGCTACAAACTGAAAGGTAGTTTTGTCCACTGTTAGTTGCACATGGATGGTCTCCAAAGCTTCGTGCAGTGCCACTAGCATGGAGGTGTGGGTACCTTTGATAAATATGGATACTCCCCCCTCCTTTTGTGGTTCGGTCTGAGTTTTGGGGCTGGAAAGCATGGTATGAAGTATAGCCTGGTAGTGCTGGGGTGCTCTCAGGAGCCTTGAACCAGGTTTTTGTTACTGCATAGATATCGATATTCTCCATACTGAGGAGAGTCTCGAGTGCGTGCATCTTGAGGTTTAGACTACTGGCGTTGAGCAGCATTACCTTTAGTTTTTTTCTTTGTGTTGTCTATGGGGGTCTGTTTGTCTTTTGAGCCTTGCCTAAAAAAGGCACTATGGGGTAGGCAAGAGCCTTAGCCAGTATTCGAAAACCCAGGGGTGACAGGTGCAAGCCATCCCTAGCAAAGCAACATGGCTTGTCGAGCATCCCAGGCTGAAAGACACTGGATTCCCTTTGAATGACACCAATACTTAAGCCATTTGTTAGAATTGATCATTTTGCCTTTATACTGTGGCATAATTCTTGGTGAGGGTAAGATGCTACTCAAGGTCAGGGTCATACTGGCCTGGGCTACATGATCAAAGAGCTCCTGTACGTCTCTTTTCATGTAGTCCAGGGAGGTATGTCTCAGATCATTCACACCAGCATGGACAATGATGGAATCATACTTGTACTTGCTTTGGAGTGACCTGAGTGCTTGTGTTATGTGGCGGATCCTGGCACCCGACAGGCAGCTTACAGTGACCTTCTCCTTGTTCAGCCTGGTGAGTGGGATGTCAGTGTGTCTGACAATAAAGTCACCTATTACAAGTGTATTAGGTGTGCTGTTTAGCCTTAAGGGCTGTGACTGTGTGGCACACTGACTTTGTGAACTATGTTCTACGTGGATATTGTTTTGTGGTAGGTGTTGCTTGGATGTCTGCTTTGGAGGTCTCTGCTGCTTAGGCAGATTTTTATTTAGAGCTTCTGAGTATGTTTTTGGGTGTTTATGTGTTTGATTTGCTGATGCGATAGGTCTATGTGAGACTGGATTTGCGGTGTGTGTGGTTACCTTCTCCTCCTGACAGGCTGTGCCTGTCCTGGGTTGAGAGAGCTTAGCCTCCAGTTTGGCTATATAGTTGCATCTCTCACATATATTTGAGCTTGTTGGGAAGAGAAGAGGGTGGTCTATATACATAAAGCAGTTGTAACATTGCCTCAAGATTCCCAGATTTACCAGCTGGACTGGAGAGTAAACTTGAAACTGACCTTTGTACATGCCTGAATAATACAGGGAACTACATATTGACTGATCAGAAAGAATCAATAGGGAGCAAGTGCTTTGAAGGAATATAAGAGGATGTAGTGCTTTAGTTTGTGTTTACCTATGAGATTACTTATACGAGAATAGAGTGCTTAATTTGAGATTTAGAGCAGTTCTAAGGGAAAAAGTGAAGAGTAGACTTTGTGGAGCCAGGAATAGTTTAAGCGGCGCTGCCCGATGCTGCTCTGTGCGCAAGACCGCGCTAAAAGAGGGTTGCAGGTTTTAAGAGATAGAGATCAAGGAGTTTACAATTGACCCAAAATGGCCAATAAAACTACAGCTTCTAGGTAGTAACCACTCTTACAGGGACAGGCAGGCTGTTCAGTGTTAACCACTGCCACTGGTGAACACAGAGACTTCCCTTTAGTCCAAGCAAGCACTGGCCTCCAAGAAACTTACAAACAGTTCAGAACAGCAAATCTGTAACTGAAATTTCTTAAATTTCAGAAATTGGGAAAAAAGCAAGATTTTTTTGTTTTTTTTCTTTTTTGTTTTAGTTTAAA
Organism: Protopterus annectens; assembly: GCF_019279795.1. NCBI lineage: Eukaryota > Metazoa > Chordata > Ceratodontiformes > Protopteridae > Protopterus > Protopterus annectens. Next base: position 1,722,296,367 of record NC_056737.1, on the reverse strand, counting down.
GGTAGCACAGATACACAAGTAGCAAAATATTCACAACAGTGCAATAAATGACCCCACACTTGAGTGCTAGGCCAAAGTCAGGTAAAATGCAGTTTTAAGAGAAAAAAAATGATTTTAAATTAAGTGCAACACAGGCAATGCAGTAAACAGGCTCTAGATGTGTTCTAAATACTGTTTCTAATACAGATATAAACTTTAGCAAGCTGGAAAATGCCGAAAAGTATGCGGCAAAGCAGTAATTCTTAACAAAAAAACAGAAGAAAATACTGAAAATCTCAAAAGTGGCTCCTTTCTCCTCTCAGCGTTTTCTCCCCTTGGTAGGTGCTTCAGCAACAACTAACCACTTATTAGGTGCATGTAACCACTTATTAGGTGCATATATTTGTTGTTATTTATTTGTAGTTTACTAAATAGGAATTCAGCATTTTTAATAGCTGGGACTTTAAGTTCTACTTTAGATATTAGTGGACTATTTTTAAACAATATTGCCACACAGCCACCCTTTCTGTCTGGTCTGTCTTGCCAAATAATGTTGTAGCCTGGTGGTAGGATTATTCTACAATACTTTCACCTTGGTCAGCTCCTTTAAGTAATTCATATTACTTCTTAATCATATTTCTTTCTCTTTCATTTCTACCCTATTTTAAACTCCATTTTTATTGTATACCTCTCACTAGCTATCCCTGTTAAAGAAGATTTTAAAATCCCTAATAACTCTCAAATAATTTACATTACCAATTCCTTAAATTCTTCTCTTTTCAAAAGGTGAGTAAGCAAGTGGCAGTGTCTCATTTTTACTTCGTTACACTCATTTTTTGTCTTAGTTTTTTATTGGTGTATGATCTGAAATAGTTATTGGATATGTGTTGAAACTTTCAGTTAAATGCACATTTTTGTGAAATATAATTTCTATATAGTCTATTCCAAGTTATTATTACTGTGGAATAATATGTAAATCCTGCCCAAGTTCTAACTACTGAATTCACTTTTTTTACACCAAATATTTTCATAAGTTTCTTCAGAAATCTACACTTTTTTGTTATATTTCTCCCTTATGATACCTTGTCAGTATTGCAAATCAAGTTTCAGTCTCCACTATAAATGATATTTCCTGCTGAAAGCTGATTATTTGTCCAAAGTTTTTCTGAAAATACATCATAATAGTTTTTTTGTGGAATATAAGTACATGCCAGTATAATCTTCCTTCCTTGCCAATAGTCCCTTATTACCACAAATCTATCATTATTTTCTTTTTCTCTCTTTTATCAATATTGGAGCTCCTCTAGCAATCAATATTAGTAGACCCTCTTAGTAAGTCTGCATATCATTGCTGGAGCCTTCCTGTGTCCTGACAGAGTGCACTTCAAACTATCTGGAGATATACAGAGCTGAGTATATTTTTCTGGCACTTCAGAGTTGTGTACTGGTAATTGTTGTTTGACTAATTTTATATCATTGCTGGCTGACTTCAGAGTTGCGCACTGTTATTTTTGCTTTACTGTATAGTTTTTCAGATCTCTGCTGAAGGTGTTGGTTTTCCCATACCCACCCTCCCTATTCCTGTGTTGTTGTTTAAATCTGGAGGCTTTTGCAGTTGCCCACCCCCACTGTAGATTTGATCTGGGACACTTCCCTCAGTCCCATCTCTTTACCTCATTCTACCTAATAGACTCCTTCTGCACTTGTTTTTAGTCATTTTTAATTTAATTGCATTTTTTAAACTGTTTGGTCTAACATTGCTGCATACTCAAGTGTGCTAGCTTGCACTGCATTTGAATTGTTTTTACTGCTGATTTAGCTACTTTTCTGTATATATATATATATATATATATATATATATATATATATATATATATATATATATATATATAAAAAAATATATATATATACCTTTCCTGTAACTAGTGTAATCCAGATTCAGATTTGCTGTATCCAGGACTGTATGTAAGCTTCTGAGCCCCCACCCCCCCAAGCTTTCTGTGTTGGAGGGAAGCCTTCTAGCTTATCAGTGGGAGTGGTAAGCACTAGGTAACCTATCTACCACATAAGGAGTGGTTCTGTCCCAGAAATTGCAGTTACTGGCCGTTTGGGCAGGTTTTCCACCTCTCTCAACTTTCTGATTAAAAAGCCCACAATTGCACTTGTTTGCCCCCTATTCCCATAACTAGTTTAGTCGAGATACAGATTCTTAGCTTTAGCACTTGAATTTGTTTATTCATGATCAGCACTTGCTCAGAACTTGTAAACACTAAATAACATATTAATTACTACAGCACTCAACCTTCCTCATTACCTACAGGAAAACAGTTTTGGTACTTACTTTCCTCACTTGCTTAGAGAAAAACAGCTCCTGTACTCACTTTCCTCACTTATCTAGAGGAAAATAGTTTTTTATTCAGGCATGTCCAAGGGTCAGCTCCCAGTGTTCTGTCCTGTCTATCTGATGAATCTGGGCATCTTGGGGCAATGTAGAAACTGCCTCATGTACACAGACAACCCTCTCCTCCTACTACCCAACACTACAACCTGCGAGAGATGCACTTATCTAGCCAAACTGGAGGTAAAGCTCTCTCCAATCAAGACTGAACTTGATAGTCAAGAGGAGAAGGTAAACACTTGCACTACACCACACTCATCACATAGTCTCACTAAATCTACACCACCAAAATCCACACAAAGAAACACAAAAACATTTGTGGAGGCTCTCAATAATAATCTGCTCAAGCAACAGAGACCTCCAAATCAGAAATGCAAGCAACCTCCACCCCCCCAACACAATCCAAATGACACATAGCCCGCAGACTCAGTGTGCCACTCAACCACAGCCAATAAGGCAAAACAACGTACCCAACACACTAGTCATAGGTGACTCTATAGTCAGGTACACTGATGTCCCATTCACCAGGCAAAACAAGGAGAAGGTTACTGACATCTGCCTGTCGGGTACCAGGATCCACCACATAACCCACGCACTCAGCTCACTGCACAACAAGTACAAATATGACTCTGTCATTGTCCATGTTGGTGTGAACGACCTGAGAAGTACCTCCCTGGACTACATGAAAAGAGACATGGAAGAGCTCTCCGATCTTGTAGCCCAGGCAGGTATGACCCTAGCCCTGAGTAGCATTCTGCCATCACCCAGAATGATGCCGAAGTACAAGGACAAAATGATTGACTTCAACAATTGGCTAAGCTTCTGGTGCCATTCTAAAGGGATCCAGTATCTGTCTGCCTGAGATGACATGGTCAACAGACCACGATGCTTTGCCAGAGATGGCCTGCACCTGTCACCCCTGGGATTCCAGATACTGGCTAAGGTTCTTGCCCCTATAGTGCCTTTTTTAGGCAAGGTTTAAATGACAAATTCACCACCGTAACAGGAACAGGCAAAACAAGAACTGAGGGTGATGCTACTCAATGCTAGAAGTCTAAATCTCAAAATGCACTCACTCAAGGCACTCCTTAAAATGGAGAAAATTGTTATCTGTGCAGTGACTGAGACCTGGTTCAAGACTCCAGAGAGCACCCCTGCACTACCAGGCTATAACTCATACCACACTTTTCGGGCATGTAACCTGGACCAGAACACCAAAGGTGGAGGTGTGTCCATATTCATTAAGGATATCCACACCTCCAGGCTAGTTGCTCAGCATAATGCAGCCGAGGTTATCCAAGTGCAACTAACTCTGGGCAAAATTGCAATCCAAATTGTAGCTTGCCACAGATCACCCACCATGCCCCAGGATTTCCACTCCTCTTTTCTTGATGTATTGGAAAAAAATTGGGTTCAACCAAACACCCTAATAATGGGCGATTTCAACTACTCCACCATTAACTGGGAAAACTACTCATGTACCAACTCCTTCGCTCAGCGATTTCTGGAATTCATAAACTCCAATGCCCTGGATCAACTTATCCACACCCCCACCAGAGGCAACAATATCCTAGATCTAGTCATTACCAACATGAGTGACCGGTGTTCCACACCTGAAGTCAACGCCTCATTTGTCCGCTCTGACCATAAGCTAATTTCCCTAGATATCCACATCCTGCCCCCACCCTCCGTTAAGGAAACCATGGTAAAAAATTTCTCCAAAGCCAACTTCATGCTTCTTAAGACAGAAGTGGTGAACTTCATGACACCCATGCAGATGGACAATACAGTTACGACTACTAAATCCTACACAATTGCACTTTATAAGCACTTACATGAGTGCATGTATCGTGCTATCCCAAACAGAACCAAAACGCTATCCTCCAAAAAAAGGAAGCCAATCTGGTGGTCCCCTGGCATAAACAAACTGTACAACAGAAAGAAGAAACTTGTAAAAGAGAATAAAATCCCATGAGTGGAGGAGCTCCCTGGTCAACCTCAGTAAGAAGCTGCGATCCCTGATAAAATCCTCCAAAGCTAGTTACAAAAACAAAATTGCCACTGATTTTAAAGACAACCACAAAGCATTCTATAGCTATGTCAAGAATCTCACAGGCAACACTCAGATCTGCTCTGAGTTACAGCACAATGGCACTAAATATACAGACCCAACTGATATTGCCAACAACCTGGCAGATAGGTTCAGTGCTAACTTTACCCCCCTCTCACCCCCTAAAGAGCCCATCTCTATATCGGAAGAATGCAAAGTTCCTGCAATCACGGCTGCACAGGTAAAAAACACACTCTCCAAAGCCAAGAACACAGCATCCATGGGACCAGACAACATCCCAAGCTGCATTCTACATGAACTACAGAACGAACTGGCACCCCACCTAAGTACCATGTTCAATTATAACCTCATTTCAGGCTTTGTGTCTGCTGAATGGCACACAGCAACAGTTATCCCACTCCACAAGGGGGGAGCCACCACGGACCCCGGGAACTACTGCCCCATTAGCCTGACGAGCCTGGTCTGCAAGGCCATGAAACATATCATCATGGAACTTATAAACAAAGACATTGATAATCTCCAAACTCTGGACCCCACCCAGTTCGGGTTTGTAAAAGGCAGATCATGTCCCCTAAACCTGACAGACTTCTTTGAAGCAGTCACCAAAGCCGTAGACAAGGGTAAGGTGGTTCACACAGCCTATCTAGATCTTGCCAAGGCTTTTGACACCATCCCCCACTCTGCAATTATAGATAAACTCACTAAACTAGGTATAAATCCCTATGTCACAAGATGTGTTGCCAACTGGCTCACTGACAGAACCCACACTGTGAAAGTAGCAGACTCCAAATCTGACTTCAGACCAGTGACAAGTGGAGTACCACAGGGTTCAGTCCTGGGTCCTCTCCTGTTTGGTATCTACTTCTCTGAAGTACAGGCTAGCACAGAAGGTCTTTGGCTAACAAAGTTCACAGATAACTGCAAACTAGGAGCCATAATAGAAACTCCTAACAATGTGGGACATCCTAAAAAAAGGGCCTCACTGAGACAGATGCCTGGTGTCAAAGCCATGGCCTCAAGCTCAATGCCAAAAAGTGCATTGTCATCCCCTTTGATAAAAACTCTGTACCCATGAACTACAACATAGGTGGTACTATACTTAACACCGAAAGTGTGATAAGAAACCTTGGGACACAGGTGGACAGTAGTCTCTCCTCTGATAATCACATCACCACAGTAGTCAAGAAATCCTTCTACGTGGCACACCTCATCACAAAAGGTTTCTCATCCAGAAAAAAAGAGGTCATTGTTCCCCTCTACTCATCACTCATTAGGCCCATTATAGAGTACAACGCCCCTTTTGGTATGTACCTCACAAGACATCTACAACAACTGGAAAGGCCACAGAAATACCTCAGAAAGAGGATTACCGGCCTCAAACAGATGCCCTACGCAGACTGTCTCAAAAAACTCCAGCTTTACTCTGTTGCATATCACCTACTCAGAGGTGATCTCTGCCTAACATACAAAGCTATGACAAACCCAGAGCTGTTGGACATGCTCCACTTAAAGAAATCCAAATCCCTCTGAGCTACACACTCTAGGGACTTAAACCTTGTTACCACAATAAACAGAACATGCCGGAGGGATAGATGCCTGTCCCAGAGACTTCCCATACCTCTGGAATAAACTACCTATCTATATCAAACAAAGCTCTTCATTAACACTCTTCAAGAAAAATCTTGGTGATTGGATGGGAAATAGGAAATTCACCTCGGGAATCACTTCTATGGCTCTGCTCAACACTGCACAGGAAAATAATTTTCTTGGGTGGCAAAAGAGAGGGTACCTTTTTGGCTGGGCTTGTATAGGCCCCAGGGCCAATAGCCTAGTACCTACCTATGAACCTCTGAACCTATTATTTCCATTTCCTTTGCACCTGATATTCTGCTGAATATCCATCATGAAATCCTTTCTTTGTCAAACTCACATGCTCATTTCTATTCAAGCATGCCTCCTGCAGCCTTGCCATTTATACCCCACATTTCTTAATGAAATTCAATATGCTTTCCTTTTTAAATACATGTAAGGCCATTTGTATTTCAAGATAATGTGGACAGAGTAGCTATTATGATAGAAAGCTATTATTCATACGTACAATACAAGATAGTTCTTTTGAATTCGTAACACACTTTAGTCAGCAATGGGCAGCCATAACTCTACATAGAGACAGCTATGTAGCCTGTATAACTCAGTAACTAAATAGTTGTAGTTTCATTATACGTAGAGCAATAATTTGTGTAAATAACACTTATGCAAAAGAACTATAGCAGTTATTGAAAAGTGTCAGCACTAGTATCCTTGTACAGAATGCAGTGATTTAAATATTCAAATAAAATCACATCTGTAGCAGTTTTTGAACTGTAAATATTGGTTATAATGTAATCTAAATGTGAATGCTGGTTTGAAATCTGACTCAGAATATAATCTGTTTTGTATATATTGTTTTGAAAAACCCTCTTGATCTCGATCATGGTCACAAATGATCTTTGGACCAGTTCACCTAGCTGGATAACAGAATTAATTAACTAAATAAATAAATAGATACATACATAACACTAACATCATTGATAAGCAATCTGGAAATCAATGTTCTCAACACTAACTTTTCTGAAACTAGGTTACCAAACAATGTATATTCCAAACTTATCTGCGTATAGATCGTCCCAAATGTTAATCAATTAAAAGTCTGCCAAAGCCAAGTGAAAATATATCCTTTAAAACTGCTACCAAAAACGTCTGGTGCAGGCTATCAAAAGCATCCAAAGCCAAAAATCAAATCAATGGAATATCAATCAATGCGAATGGAAAGACTGTAGCAAAGAATCGGGATAAATGTTACAGCATAAAGCAAGCTATTTATACAAGATTTACATACTGGAAAAAAAAACAGAAAAAATAAATTTAGTTTGAATGAAAACTGAAAGGCATACTTCTCAGTCTCTTAGCAGTAAAAATCTGGACAAAGCCTAAAATATGGTGGGGCAAAGACCCACAAATAGAGACATGGTTTAAATATTGCTCAAATAAATTAAGAATGTTGCTACAATAACATGATTTGTGTTAGTATTTATTTTCTAATGGATATGAAATATGAAACTCAAGTGTCTGTTTGCAAAAAAAAACAAAAAAAAAAACAAAAAAAATTTCTCCTTTCCTAAACTTTCCTAGCTAGTTGTTCCAGTGATCAGATTTTGCTGATCCCTGGGCTTTGTATTTGGTTTCTGTGTTCCTCCATTTTCTTGTGTGGCCAGAGGTAGTTTCTTTACTCACCAGTGGGAGTGGGGAGTACTGAGCTGCTTGTTTGTCCTCAGAGGAGTGGTTAGAAGCAGCAACTAGTAATTTGTCGGCCATTTTGGGTCATTTCCTGTTTTTTCCAGCCCCTGCTATAAAGCATGCTTTGGCAGGCTTTTCTGGCATTAGAGAACTAGGCATAGCTCCTCGTGGTCCCCTGCAGAGTTCCTAAGCCAGCAGAGAGCAGAAAAAGCAACTTTCTTGATCATAAGTATTTTTTAAACTTTTTAGTTTGCATTTTTCGATCTTTTGAGCTTTTTGACTACTGTTTGTGCCTATATTACTGTTTTATTACCTTATTTTCCTGTTTTGTGAGCTTATATTGTTGATTGCACTTGTGGGCTAAAGTATTGCTTAAAAGTAACAAACAGGCTAATACACTCAAGTGTACCAGCCTTTGATAGCAATTTAGTCGAAAACAAAGCATTTACTGCATTTTTTCTGTCTGTTTGCAAAAAAAAAAAAATATTTCTCCTTTCCTAAACTTTCCTAGCTAGTTGTTCCAGTGATCAGATTTTGCTGATCCCTGGGCTTTGTATTTGGTTTCTGTGTTCCTCCATTTTCTTGTGTGGCCAGAGGTAGTTTCTTTACTCACCAGTGGGAGTGGGGAGTACTGAGCTGCTTGTTTGTCCTCAGAGGAGTGGTTAGAAGCAGCAACTAGTAATTAAATCGGCCATTTTGGGTCATTTCCTGTTTTTTCCAGCCCCCTGCTATAAAGCACGCTTTGGCAGGCTTCTCTGGCATTAGAGAACTAGGCATAGCTCCTCGTGGTCCCCTGCAGAGTTCCTAAGCCAGCAGAGAGCAGAAAAAGCAACTTTCTTGATCATAAGTAATTTTAAACTTTTTAGTTTGCATTTTTCGATCTTTTGAGCTTTTCGACTACTGTTTGTGCCTATATTACTGTTTTAATACCTTATTTTCCTGTTTTTGTGAGCTTATATTGTTGATTGCACTTGTGGGCTAAAGTATTGCTTAAAAGTAACAAACAGGCTAATACACTCAAGTGTACCAGCCTTTGATAGCAATTTAGTCGAAAACAAAGCATTTACTGCATTTTTTCTGTCTGTTTGCAAAAAAAAAAAAAACAAAAATATTTCTCCTTTCCTAAACTTTCCTAGCTAGTTGTTCCAGTGATCAGATTTTGCTGATCCCTGGGCTTTGTATTTGGTTTCTGTGTTCCTCCATTTTCTTGTGTGGCCAGAGGTAGTTTCTTTACTCACCAGTGGGAGTGGGGAGTACTGAGCTGCTTGTTTGTCCTCAGAGGAGTGGTTAGAAGCAGCAACTAGTAATTCGTCGGCCATTTTGGGTCATTTCCTGTTTTTTCCAGCCCCCTGCTATAAAGCACGCGTTAGCACGGAGCTGCTACCGTTGCACACTAGGGCAGCGCCGGTTAATCAGATTTAAACTATTAGGGCTACCTAAAGTCCACTCTTCAAATTTTCCCTTAAAACTACCTTCCTCAAAGTATACTACTGTCCTATTTAGTGTATCCTACAACTATAAATTCTCTCTACTTGACTCCTAAGTAGACTATTCTCTATCTGTATAGCGAAGCACTTGCTCCTACAGTACTTATCACCTCGATACAGCACTCTTGTTATAGTAAGTACCCCAAAAAAGCAAACCCCATTTCTCGGTCACCCACATCCCCCAGAACCTTTTCTTAAGTTTTTCTGTCTATTCATTCTAGCATGTCGAGGGATCAGTTGCTAATGTCCTCTCCTGCTCAGCTGGTGAACCTGGGAATATTGAGGCAATGTTACAATTGCCTCATGTACACAGACAACCCTCTCCTCCTCCCACAAAACACAAATACATGCGAGAGATGCAACTATACGGCCAAACTGGAGGCTGAGCTCTCTCAACATAGGACTGGCATGACCAGACAGGAGGAGAAGGTAACCACACACACTATAGACCCAGTCTCACATAATACCATCACAACCTCAAATCATACACATAAACACACAAAGACATACTCGAGGCTCTGATCAAAAATCTACCAAAACAGCAGAGGCCACCAAAGCAGACACCCAAACAACTACCACCTCAGAACACAACACCTGCAACACATAGACCACACAGTCAGAGTGTCAAGCAGTCACAGCCCTTAAGGCCAAACACAATGCCAGACACACTAGTCATTGGTGACTCCATAGTCAGACACACTGACATCCCGCTCACCAGACTGAGTAAGGAGAAGGTCACAGTGCGCTGTCTGTCGGGTGCTAGAATCCACATAACGCATGCACTCAGGTCTCTCAACAGCAGGTACAAGTGCGACTCAATCATTGTCCACGCTGGTGTTAACGACCTGAGACGTACCTCCTTGGACTACATGAAAAGAGACATAGAGGAGCTCTCTGATTATGTAGCCCAAGCAGGTATGACCCTGACCTTGAGCAGTATCCTACCTTCACCAAGAATGATGCCACAATACAGAGATAAGATGATCAGCTTTAACAATTGGCTTAAACTCTGGTGTCATTCAAAGGGGATCCAATGTCTGTCTGCCTGGGATGACATGCTGGACAAGCCACACTGCTTGCAAGGGACGGCTTGCACTTGTCACCCTGGGATTCCGGATTTTGGCAAAGGCTCTTGCCACCCCCATAGTGCCTTTTTTAGGCAAGGCTCAAATTCTAAACCTACCACCCTAGAGCAAAACAAAGAAAAAAAACTAAGGGTAATGCTGCTCAATGCCAGAAGTCTCAACCTCAAGATGCACTTTTCGAGGCCCTTCTCAGTATGGAGAACATCGATGTCTGTGCTGTGACACAAACCTGGTTCAAGGCTCCTGAGAGCACCCCAGCACTATCAGGTTTTACCTCATATCATGCGTTCCGGCCCCAAAACCTGGACAATACCAAGAAAGGAGGAGGGTATCCATATTCATCAAGGACACCCACACCTCAAGATTGGTGGCATCGCACGATGCATCGGAAACCATCCAGGTGCAATTAACCATAGGCAAGACTACTCTGCAATTTGTAGCATGTTACAGGCCACCCTCGCAAACTCAGGAACCTCATATGGCCTTCCTGAAAACACTGGAAGGGATAAATGTATCTCCGAACACCATCATACTAGGTGACTTCAACTACCCTAATATAGACTGGGAACACTACTCAAGCCCAAACACTCTAGCCCAAAAGTTCCTGGAATTCATAAACTCAAATGCCATGGAACAACTAGTCACCATCCCCACAAGAGGAGAAAACATACTTGATCTCATCATCACGAACATGGGAGCACAATGTTCAACGCCGGAAGTATACCCCTCACTGGTGAGATCTGATCACAAACTAATCTCGCTGGAGGTCCTCATCCCGCCCCCACCCGAAATGAAAAGACCACAGTAAAGAACTTCTCGAAGGCCGACTTCACACTTCTAAAGACTAGTGTGGTCTCCTTTAAGGCCCCTGAGCCGGCAGTTAACATTACTCAAACCGCTGAATCACTTACAAATGCCTTCTACCAGCACCTGCAGGGCTGCATGGATCAGGCAATCCCAAGCAAAACAAAGACTCTTTGTACCAAAGGCAAGCGTCCAGTCTGGTGGACTCCAGCCATAAACAAACTCTACAACAAAAGGAGAAAGCTACTACAAGATAGAGCAAAATCCTTAAAAGGTAAGACACCGCTGATCACTATAAGTAAAAGCTAAGAGCTCTCATAAAATCATCCAAAGCTAATTTTGAGAAAAAATAGCTAAGGACTCTAAAGACAACCATAAGGCATTCTTTAGCTATGTCAGAAACCTAGGAGGAAACTCCCAGATATGCTCAGAATTAGTTCAAAATGATGTGAAGATTACTGATCCTACAGACATTGCCAACATACTGGCTGAAAGGTTCAGTGCAAACTTCTCCCCTCCCCTAAAGGAGAGATATCTATACCAAATGATTGTAGCCCCCAAACATCTCTAACGCCCAGGTGAGAATTGCTCTCTCCAAGGCAAAGAACACAGCATCCATGGGACCTGATGGTGTCCCCGGCTGTGTGCTCCATGAACTCAACGAGGAATTAAACCCACAGTTAGGACAGCTGTTTAATCTTAGTCTCACCTCCGGATCATTACCCAGGGAGTGGCACACAGCAACTGTGGTCCCACTCCACAAAGGCGGTGCCTCCACCGACCCTGGAAATTACCGTCCCATTAGCTTGACAAGCCTTATCTGCAAAGCCATGGAGAGGATCATAATGGATCTCATAAATAAAGACATAGGGAACTTGCAGACTTTGGATCCAACCCAGTTTGGCTTTGTCAAAGGCAGATCATGCCTTCTAAACTTGGTTGACTTTTTGAAACAGTCACCAAGGCCATTGATGAGGAAAGGCAGTCCATACAGCCTACCTAGACCTGGCGAAGGCTTTTGATACAATACCTCACTCGGGTATCATTGAAAAACTCATCAACTTAAATGTAAACCCATACATTACAAGATGGGTTGCAAACTGGCTGAGTGACAGAACCCACAGGGTCAGAGTTGCTGGCGCCATGTCAGACTCAAAGCCTGTCACAAGTGGTGTCCCACAGGGCTCAGTCCTGGGCCCACTCTTGTTTGGCATCTACTTTTCTGAAGTACAAGCAAACACAGGAGGGTTATGGCTGACAAAGTCTGCAGATGACTGCAAACTGGGCGCCGTAGTTGAAAACACATCCGACACAGATATCCTTCAGAAGGGTCTCACAGAAATGGATAACTGGTGCCAGAGCCATGGCCTAAAGTTAAATGCCAAGAAATGCATAGTCATACCCTTCGGGAAAAATAAGGTTACCCCTAGCTACCATATAGGTGGCAATCCCCTGAACACAGAAGAAGTTATTAGGGACCTGGGAACCCAGGTTGACAGTAGCCTTTCATTCGACACTCATATTGCTAAAGTAGTTAGGAAGACCTTCTACATTGCCCACCTTATCATGAAGAGATTCACATCTAGATCAAGGGAAGTCATAGTCTCCCTATACTCATCACTCATCAGACCAATGATCGAGTACAATGCCCCATTCGGAATGTATCTGACCCGACACTTGCAGCAGCTGGAGAGGCCACAAAGTGGCTCACCAAAAGGATAAAGGGTCTCAAAAATCTGTCTTATGCTGCCCGACTGAAAGAACTCCAGTTATATTCAGTTGCTTACCGCTTGCTCAGAGGTGACCTATGCCTGACATACAAGGCCATGTCAAACCCAGATTTGATGAACATGCTTCATCTCAAAAATCTAGATCCCTCAGAGCCACAAGGCGGGAGACTTAAACCTCGACACGGTTATTAATAGGGCGTGCTGGAGGGATAGATTCATCACCCAAAGACTCCCTATGCTGTGGAACAAAATCCCGGTTTATGTGAGGCAGAGCACCTCGCTGGCCTTGTTCAAGAGGAATCTTGACCAATGGATGGGAGATCGCAGATACACCCCAGGGGTTACCTCAGTGTCACTGCTCGACAGAGGCACAGCAAAATAATGGGCATAGTTTCTCCAAACTAAAGGGGTGGCGTAAGCCACAAAACTATGGGCTAGGCTTATAAATGCCCTCGGGCAGATAGCCTAGTATGAACCTATGAACCTATGAACCTATGAAGTGATATCATTATTTAGTGACTCTAATCCTCAAGTGATTTGACAAAAGAACCACAAATTTTATGAGGAACGGGCAAAGAATATGAGGCAAAACTCTGGGCATTCTACGAAAATCTCGACATTTGAGTGGTATGCTGAAGGGTGTTGTCTGACAGTGACAAAACTTGTGTGATGGTAGTGTCATCATGAACCATTTGTTTTTCACAATAAGACTTGCCACTTTTTGCTTGTTTGTATACACTGTAAGTATTTACAGTGGTAGATAAAGTATGATATTCTTCACTTGACCAAAGGTTACTGCCAGCAGAAATACAAAATGCGTTTCCTTCCACTTTCCTTCAGAAACTGAGCCAAAGCAAAATGTGGTTCTCTGAACAAGAGAGGTTTCCTTTGTTAAAAAAAAGTTTTGGCCATGATGATTGGCTATGTGCATCGGGTCTGCTTTAATTAAACTAAAGCGGAATCCATCAAATACGAATCTGTCGACACATAACGAAATGCGATAAATGTCAAACACGCAAAACCATGAAATTTAAACATCGAAACCACAATAGTCAGTGAATCCCACCACCCATGACATACTACCTACGCAAACACAACAGCAAAAAACACATACATACACTAACCAAAACCCTACTACTAACCCTAAATTAAAGCACCAAAATCCCACTTGTAACCCTACACTAAACCCCACATACACAACTATCTATGCCAGGAGTGTCCAACCCGCGGCCCGCGGGCCGCATGTGGCCCCCAGAGCTTTTCCATGAGGCCCGCGACCCTTAAATTGAAATTTAACTTTTTTTTCCGTGTGTTTTCACGTCCGCGTCCTTCAGCTATTCTGCGCATGCGCAAAATTACTTTTTTCACGTTTTTTTTCTTGCCAGCGTCTTTCAGCTGGTATGCGCATGCGCCAAAACACCGTTCGGTCGTTTTTTTCATTTGCGGTGAAGGAAGGAGTGAGATCGCGGCGAAGAAGTTGGATTTATTTACACACACTGACTACATTCAACATTTATTTTACAGCAGTAAAAGGTAAGCTAAGCTATAGTGGTCAGACTTGTTCTGGTTGTGTATTCTGTACATTCAGATGAATAATTTCATTTTCATGCCATCTGTGTTGATATCAATTTGGGCAAGTGCATCCTAGGAAAGAAGCGAGTCAGTACTTTAAACTTTACAGTAAATTTAAAAGTTACTAAATGAGCAAATGGTAATTTAGACATTAATGTAAACAAGACTAAGTTTGAGTATTGGCATATTACTATGTAGTGTAGTTAGTATAACAGAAACAATAAAGTAAAATAAAAGAGCTTGAAGTTTTAATTTTTAAAGCCATCTTAAATGTTGCAGTTGTTTAATAATTTTAAAGGTATCTGCTAGTCCTCCGGGGAAGGGACCGGGCTGTGCTTTGTGTCACGTGACTTCGGCTTTCTGACATTTCTCAGTTTCGATGTTTATGACCTTATGGTTAAAACGTGAAGTGCTAATGTTTTTATCCGCTGGAAAGATAGGAGTGCGTTATTTTATTTGTCCCAGAATTTGTGACAGTAGCTGCGGAGTGCGCCTTGGGATGTGTGGCATGTAACTGATTTACTATGTTTTATTTGTTTCAGCAGTGTTATAAATGATGCAAATTGTCAGTTTGAGTGCCCACCTAAATTGGGATATGCATGTCCTGGCATTCACCTAAGAAGTGGTTTCTGACTTGATGTTCACCTAAGCCGGCATGTACAAAGCGATCATTTCTTTCTTTTTTTTAATTCCTTTGCAACTTCAGTTTCTTGAAGTTGCAGATGAGATGCTGGACCTTTAAAAGGCTTTCTGTGCCTTTTAGCTTTTTGTATGTGTGCGAGTTCACACACACACACACACACACACACACACACACACACACACACACACATACACCAAGCTTCCATCTCCAAAGTGTGGGACGCTATCTGTCATAACGCGGGGAAAGAGTGGGACACTTAATAATACCTTGAACTGGGAAACTCACTGGATGGTTAGCAATGTGTTATACTTAAAAATAGTGTTGCTGACTAACGTGATTAAGTATTAGTTACCATAGGTACTAGAATAACAAACAAAAAATGTTACCACTGAATGCCTGACGTATCCTTTCAATGAGGAGCGGCGAGATACATGGACTTAAGACTCACAGTGATGAATGAGTGGTGCAGCAATTAGCATTGCTGCCTCATAGCAAGAGGTTCTCTGGTTTGAATTCTTGTCTGTGGTGCCTTATGTGCGGAGTCTGCGTGCCCTCCCTATGGTCGCGTGGGAAAATGGCCCCAGGCATGAGTGCGTGCGTGTATGCGCCTTCGGTGCAAGGCTGGACGCGGGGCTGGCAACTCGACACCGTAAAACACCACTTCCAATCATGAGTGGAAAGTTGATATGCTGTGGCAACCCCTAACCGGGAAAAGCCGAAAGAAGAAGCGATGAATGGCTTACACACACTCTCTCCGATAAATGGCTGTGGGGTGAACACATAATGTCAGCTGTTCATAGACAGTTTTGGTGTGAAATAATTTCATGGGACATCTGGGCAGGTAAATGAGCCAAATAAACGTGTGTACTTAATCCTATGCTCGATTGCTTGTATCTTATAATGGTAGCAAGGATAAACGGACTCTATTTACATTGTCAGAAAAATAAACATGAGTGAGGACTGCTTGAGCTTTAATAACGCGACTGTTGTTTTCAATGTCATAAATAAACTTAAATTGTGTGCTAAGTTTAATGAGATCAAAGCATACCTCTCCTCAATCCTTTATTTCCCCATCCAAACCTTGCTTTTATGTCGTAAATTGTGCTTTTCTATGACAAAAAAACTGTCGCCGAATGGTACCAGATATTAATAGCTGCTACAACTTTCAATTTTTTTTCTACTAAACTGGTGTCATCATACTGTGCTCCAACAAGTGATAAAATCTGACTCTGGAAGCATAAAGCACGGTGAAACACAGTTGCTGTTTGTGTACTGCTGACCATCATTAACATAACCAGGAATGTTACTTACGCTAACTGTAGGTATTTATAAGGGTAGAAAGTATGCAATGATGCTCTGTGGTATGTTATATGATCCGACCTAGGTAATCTACGCTCTGCCTGTGATAACAATACCAGAGTTATGTATTTGTTGAGGAACCAGCTTAAATTAAATGTGTTTGAGCAATCTACTGATACTTCTTATTGCATGGGATTATTCAAGTTGCACTTAAACTAACGTGGTTTTGCATACTAAGCAATATATCAACCCAAGAAATATGCAGAATTTATCACCATAGTACAATTTATAGTCCAGACTTAAAAAATGTCCCCTGTCTGGGTGAATAGTTGCTATTCTGTTAGAAATGGCAGGCTTCACTCTCTGCAGCGACTAATACCATCCAGAAAAGGGAACGTGTGTCTTGGAGATCATTTTAACATTAAACAAACCCAGCATGGATCTTATAGCTGAGCTCGGCTCTTTCTGAGTGACTGCCTTACAAATTGTAAATTTAAATAGTTCACAGCATTCATTACCTCCCCCTTTGATTTCAGCCAGCCATGAAAAATTGTACTGGGTGCACCACTGTGAAACTGCTTGGCTGAAAGAACGAGGGTTTAATAACCAGCTTTCATTAATTATAGTTGACTGAAGGATGCTTAATATTTTAAGTAAGAGTTTTTACAGTACTGCTGGCCCTGATTTTGGAATTCCAATCTATTGGTGTACAAGTATAAAGGTTTTGGTCTTGGAAATTTCGCACAATACGCTGTGAATAATGCAGAGTAGAAACTTGTTAAGAAGCTGACCTAATCTGTAGTAGTAAGTAGATAATTTATTTTTAGAAAGAGAAACTCTCTGCTTTCAGTATGTACCATAGCTCTCAACCTTTGATCTCAAAAATGAGGAACACTATCCCTCATAATGTGGAACAAATGGGCAAAATGTGGAACACATACTAATGGCTTACTAACAACTTCAACTAGGAAGGTCATAGGATGGTTAAAATATGCTAGTTTTACTTATAAAGAAGATATGTTAATGAAATAATATGATTCATTTCTATTTACAATGGATTTCACTAAGCAAAAATTCCTAACACTGAATGTGTGACAGTCTTTCAATGTGGATCATTTGAGGAACTTGGAGGAACATGAACTTTTTAAGACCCCAAATGAGGTATGTTCCTCGTAATGAGGTACACTTGAGAGGTATGTGTACTTTGATCCATATCAAATGTGAACAGATTTGCTATTTACATTCACAAGGAAACCTCAGGAAAACATGCATTTAGGTAAATATTATGCATTTATTAATTTATTTATTGTTCAAATTCACCTACAGTACAGCCACATTAGTCTGCATAAACCTGTGTGGTTTCCTTTTTTTTTTTTTTCTTTTTTTTGCTCTTTTTGTCCTCACTTGCCGTTTGCCCCCCAAACCATTTCTGTTGACTCAATGCGGCCCTTGCAACTGAAAACGTTGGACACCACTGATCTATGCACTACCATTAACCCCCCCTAACCCTAAGGTCCGTAACTACCGCACACTTACCCTACAGAACTATACCCACACAAAGTAAATATTCCAGACAAATACACTTAACAAAACCCTACACTAAACCTTGCATACGTTACCTATCTATGAACCTACATTAACCCACACCCTAACCCTAAGGTCCGTAACTATCGCACTTACCTTATGGAGCTATACCACAGACGGGCCAACTATGACAATTCGACATTTCCAATTTCGCTATTTAGTGCGTTCTATGTTTCCGCATTTTGCTGTTTATGTGTCAACGGATTCGTATTCGACGGATTCTGCTTTTGTTTAATTAAAGTAGACCCATGTGCATCTACTGTTGCAAAGAAGGGACCATGTGAGCAGTTTTAAATTTGATGCACATATGTGTTGTTAGCTTTTTAATGACAGTAATAGTAAATGATTTAAAATACTAAAGAACATCATTAGACATAACATACAGTACACAATATATGTTACAGGTACCAGTAACTGAATATTTTCTGTTATTGTCTGCACTGAACTGCAGATATCCTGCACCAATGTTCTTACCTAGTGAGTAGCTTTCATGCAGTTAGATGAGGTCTCCAATTTCCCTCTTAACAATGTGTCTAAACATTGTAATTATTCACAGAATTTCCTTGCATAAGGTTTTCTTTCAGTACCTAGTACCTCCTTACCTGGTATGTTGGTATCATTCTTTTGGTGACAGCAAAAATCGTTTGAATATTATTTTCCTCCAGTTTATAAGCCAGTTCTGCAACAGAGGGGTAGTCCTAAAGAGAAAATTTAGTGACAATCATTATTTGAGAATTGAGTCTAAGCTATGTCTTTATTTTCTTCTAAGTTCTACTTTGCATCTAAAGTACTCTGTTGGCCAATATGACGCAAAACAAAAGCTAGGACAGGTGAATAAATATACCTCTAGGGAACAAGGGGGTAGATAATTAGGCTGATGTATACAACAACGTCTATGATTATTTATTTTACATTTAAGAACAGAAATATAAATTAATTCATTCAGGAAGTCTCAAAATATTGATGTCAACATCATGACCTCTACTGCTAGATATGGGGTGTTTTTCTTTAAATGCTAATTATCTATCTAAGTGATTTTCGTGTCATTTGGGACACAGATGTCCAGAGCCACATAACTTTAATATAAAACACGTGAAATTTAGATCACGTGTACTGTTTCTGTATAATATTTACTAGGCCCATTGACATGATTGATAAGTAGGGAAATAACTCACAGAACTGAAGATATACTTCATATACTTCTTCAGATGTGAGGAAATATATTTGCCATCAACAATATATATGTCTGGAAACACAGAAGTATATTTCTCAATGGAACAATATGTATGTGTCTATTTGAAACAGTCTTGATAGAAGGAATCTTTGGTGAAAGCAGTAAGCTTTGGATCCAGAAATTTGACTTGTACCATAATGCAAGTAAATTAGCTGAAATGTCTCAAGAGTTTCAGTGTGTTCCATTCTGTATGCTACTGGGAAGATGCTATAAAGGCAGTTAACACTTTCATCTTTCTTAATTAAAGTAAAAACTTAATAACATTTAAATTCAGTTATTATTTTCAGCTCAGTAGGACAATGCCACTTATAAGACATTTGCTCTTTACAAAAGCACAAGGTACTAGAGAGACTATACATATTTATGCAAAACAGCTGAATAATATTACCAAACACTGTGAATTTGATGAGATAAATGATGCATTAATAGGACAGAATAATTTGTAGAAAAGGAAATTATGAAAAGGAGTAAATGCTAAAACATGCATGTGCTTATCAAAACCTTTGGATCTACGTGCATAAAGTCAACAAAACAAAGGTTAAAATGTCAAAACAGATATATTTACTGTTTATTGAGATCAGATGCCCTGAGTATCAAGTCCATAAATCACAAGATGCTGACCCAATTTCAGTGCTAGCTTTGAGCTTGGGGAGTGTGGGAGCTCGACCCCATATGGAGTGCAGAGGTGCTGCCCTACTACAAAAAACACAGGTGGATCTCTCCTACATTTGTGTTTTTCTGAGATTTGTATTTGGCGATCCTTGCATCTTGTGAGATGTCTTTTCACAGTAGCATACATCAAAATATTCCTTCTGCATCCTATCTTACTATTTTCTTTAATAATATTCCGGTCACTATTCAAAGAACCCCACTACAAAAATGACTACCATACTTCTTGTAATTTTAACCTAGCAAAAAAAAAACAGCAAAAGAATTACTAGGGGAAACAAGAACACTATAACCCTGAATGCCACAAGCTACACAAGTCATTAAAACTAGACTATACTTTGTAAATTTTACAATTGAACACTAACTGATGAACTATCCCTCACAGCTTTAAGCATGAACCAATATTGCCACATCCAAAAGTACATACCTATATCATCCGCTAACAATTAATGTCTATTCACAAATGTATGCCCATTACAAAAAAATAAATAAAGCAATAAGCATTTATGACCCAGTGCTGGAGCACATACTAACGTAAACATGGATTTTTCCAAAGGTGCAGTGCCACAACTTTTATTTACTTCCTAATAATCCAAATTTTATCAAGTTTGGAGCAAAGGCTAGTGGTGTTATAATTTCCATATCCTAAGTAAGCCTGAAAACAATGAGCACTCAATTATTTAAAAAAAAATGCCATCTTTGGTTTCTCAAATGAAGTAATTCAGTGGTTTGCCAATTACCTCTCCAATAGCATACTCAAAACTTATGTTACACAATACACACTCAAACATCAGTACATTCCCTAAATGTGTCCGTAAAGGTTTGTTGCTTGACCTGCTATTATTCTCACAGTTCATAAACAACCTTCCTTTTCTGTGCTTCAAATTAATTGCATTTTATATGCAGACAACACAGTATGGATTCTGCTAAAACTGTAAATAAGTCTCCAAAGTAACCATTTCTCTCTCACTTTTCTCTCTCTCGTTGTTCTTTCTAGATTTGGCTTACTAAAAATAATCTAGCAACCAATATAACTCTCCCTCTCCCCTGGAAAAATGCAACCACAATGCTTCTGGAGGTCACCAAAAGACAAGCCTCTACATTAGCAAGAACAGGCACAATAGGGACACCAAAAATTCACACTGTTAGAATAGTCTAGGAATAATGCTAGATCAAAATCTTTACTTCCTCTCACATGCTCAGAATCAAAACAAAATAAAGTTTAGCTCATGTTAAAGTCTCTTATAGCTTATCACTTAACCAAAGAAACAAGACACGCTATAGACATTAATGTATAACTTCCTTACCAGGGTATGTATTAACAATAATTAGTTTGCTTTCTCCTCAAACCATACACATTTTGCAAACCACAGAAAGCAAAGTTCTCATGTTTGTCTTCATATCTAAACTTATAAATTGAAGTACATAGCACTAATGAAAATAGTATAGTTGGGAGGTTCAACTCTCACTACTGGAGATAAAATAAAAAAGGCATTTACTATCAACAGGCTTTACAACAAAAGGAAGACACTGTTGTCCAAAGGAAAAAAGGAATTTATTCCAAATTGGAAAAACTCCCTCTTTAGCCTCAAAAAGCAGATTAGATCACTAGTGAAAGCCTCCAAAGCCAACTGTGAATCAGAACTAGCCTCTGAAACAAAGAAAAAACACAAAGCCTTCTTCAGTTACATCAGGAACCTCCATGACAAAGCCCAGGTTTGTTCCAATTTAGTACTTAAAACAGTATCGCTTACACCTATTCCTGTTGACTTAGCTAACCTGCTAGCAGATAGGTTCAGTACAAACTTCATCCCTTGTCCCCCAAAGGCCCTTTCAACATCCCCAATACTCATCCCGCACCTCACATCTCCGTAGATCAAGTGCTAAAGGCCCTATCCAAGGCAAAGAACACAGCTTCCATGAGACCTGATAGTATCCCATGTTGTATTCTGCATCATCTCCAGCAAAATCTGGCTTCGTCATTGAGCACCCTATCCAACCACAGCCAAAGTACAGGCTTTACTCCAGCAGTGTGGAGAATTGCCATAGTCATCCCCTTGCACAAAGGTGGTGCCACTACTGACCTTGGAAACTATCACCCCATTAGCTTGACAAGTCTGATCTGTAAAGCCAGGGAGTATATTGTTATGGATATCATAAACAAGGACATAGGCAATTTCCAAGCACTTGACCCCACCCAGTTCAGATTTGTCAAGGGCAGATCTTGCCTGTTGAACCTGGTTGACTTCTTTAAGACTGTTACCAAGGTCCTGGATGAGGGAA
Source organism: Protopterus annectens (assembly GCF_019279795.1). NCBI lineage: Eukaryota > Metazoa > Chordata > Ceratodontiformes > Protopteridae > Protopterus > Protopterus annectens. The sequence continues at coordinate 1,722,274,253 of NC_056737.1, read as the reverse complement.
AGTCAATGCATACAGTGTACCTTGACTTGGCCAAGGCCTTTGATACAATCCCCCACTTAGGCATCATCGAAAAGCTAACACTACTTGACATAAATCCCTAATTCATCAGGTGGGTGGCCAACTGGCTCACTGACAGGACCCTCAAAATCAAAATAGATGCCTTCACCTCCGATAGCAGACTTGTCACTAGTGTAGTTCCCCAGGGATCTGTCTTGACACCCCTACTGTTTGGCATCTACTTCTCAGAGGTCTAGGCAAAGACAAAAGGCCTGTGACTGCCCTAGTTTGTGGATGACTGTCAGATGAGTGCTGTCATTGACTCCCCAAATGATGTTAACATACTGCAAGAGGGTCTCACAGCGACTAATGACTGGTGCCAAAGTCATGGACTCAAGCTAAACACCTATGTGAGTGTGTGTCTATGTGTCTGTGTATGCCTATGTGTGTTTAACTGTCTAGAAATGTCTGTCTATTTTTGTTTTCTATCTGTCTACCTGTTTCTACCTGGTCCAAACCGGACTTGAGATAGTCAGTAGGAAGTGCTCTGCTTTGTGTGAACAGGAAGCCTACTACAAAAGAGCAAAGAGGTGCAATCTCTGGGGCAAATATCTGTCTCTCCAGCATGACATATTTGTGCCACAGATCAGGTTTAGATCCTTGAAGTAGGTAACCCTCATGTAGTTAGTTCAGTGAATATGCAACATTCTCATCGGTCTGGGTCAGAAACTGCCTTGTAGGTTAGGCATAGATCACCCCTCAGTAATTGGTAGGAAACTGAATACAGTGATAGGGCTTTTAATTGGTCCACATATGACATGTTCATAGGTTTATAGGTTGTTACTAGGCTATCGGCACTAGGGCCTATACAAGCCTAGCCATAACAATTCCCTGGATATTTCTTCCCACGATATTTACTTCCCTGGACCCCTGTCTAGCAGGGTGACTGAAATGATTCCCGGGGTGAATTTCCTATCTCCTATCCGATCGTCAAGGTTCCTTTTGAAGAAGGTCAAGGAGGCGCTTTGCTTGACATGTATGGGCAGTCTGTTCCAGAGTATCGGGAGTCTCTGGGTCAGGAACTTATCCTTTCAGCATGTTTTGTTCATTGTGAGGACAAGGTTTAAATCCCTGGAGTGTGTGGCTCTGAGGGATTTAGATTTCTTTAAGTGGAGCGTGTCCAACAGCTCAGGGTTTGACATGGCCTTGTATGTTAAGCATAGATCGCCTCTGAGTAGACGATATGCCACAGAGTATAGCTGTAGCTTTTTAGATGGTCAGCATATGGCATCTGCTTTAGGCCTGTGATTCTTTTAGTGAGGTATTTCTGCGGCCTTTCCAGCTGTTGCAGATGTCTTGTGAGGTGCATACCAAATGGGGTGTTATACTCTATAATGGGTCTAATGAGGGATGAGTACAGTGGGACAATGACCTCCTTTTTTCTGGATGAAAATCCCTTAGTGATGAGGTGTGCCACATAGAAGGATTTCCTGACTGTTGTGGTGATGTGGTTATCGAAGGTGAGACCGCTGTCCACCTGTGTTCCTAATTCTCTCATCACACTTTCAATGTTTAATGTACTGCCACCTGTGTGGTAATTCATGGGTACATGTTTTTTTCCCAAGGAGATAACTATACATTTCTTGGAATTAAGCTTGAGCCCATAGCTGTGGTACCAGGAATCTGTTTCTGTAAGGCCTTTTTTTAGAATATCCACATCATTTTTGGATTCAGTAATGGCTCCCAGTTTGCAGTCATCTGCGAACTTTGTTAGCCAGAGTCCCTTAGTGTTGGCCTGTACTTCAGAGAAGTGGATTCCAAACAAGAGCGGTCCCAGGATTGAACTCTCAGGTACTCCAATTGTCACTTGTCTGGAGCTGGATTTGGAGTCAGCTACTTTTACAGTCTGGGTTTTGTCAGTAAGCCATTTGGCAACCCATCAAATGACGTAGGGATTTATGCCCAGCTTAGTAAGTTTATCTATGATTCCAGAGTGGGGGATGGTGTTGAAGGCCTTGGCGAGGTCCAGATAGGCTGTATGGACTGCCTTACCCTCGTCCACAGCTCTGGAGACTGATTTGGAGAAGTCAGTCAGGTTCAGGAGACAAGATTGGCCCTTCACGAACCCAAACTGGATGGGGTCCAGTGTTTGAAGGTTGCCAATGTCTTTGTTTATAAGTTCCATGATAATACATTCCATGCCATTGCAGATCAGGCTCGTCAGACTGATGGGACAGTAGTTCCTGGGATCCAAGGTGGATACCCCCTTGTGGTGTAGGGTAACTGGAGCTGTGCGCCACTCAGAGGGCACAAAGCCTGAGGTGAGGCTATGATTAAACATGACACTTAGGTGAGGTGCCAGTTCATTTTGTAGTTCATGTAGTGCACAGCCCGGGATGTCATCTGGTCCCGTGGATGCTGTATTCTTAGCTTTGGAGAGTGTGGTTTCTACCTGTGTGGCCATGATTACCAGAATTTGGCAGTCTTTTGGTATTGAGATGGGCCCTTTAGAGGTGAGGGGGGGGGTGAAGTTGGCACTAAATCATTCTGCCAGGGTATTGGCAATATCCTTGGGATCAGTGTATTTAATGCCATTCTGTTGTAGTTCAGAGCAGATCTGAGCACTGCAATTTAAATTCTTGACATAACTATAGAATGCCTTGTGGTTGTCTTTGGAATCTTTGGCAATTTTATTTTCGTAACTAGCTTTTGAGGATTTTATGAGGGATCTCAGCTTCTTACTGAAGTTGGTAAGGGAGGTTTTGCATCGTTTGTTTATAGCAGGGGACCACCAGATTGGCTTCCTTTTTTTGGAAGACAGCATCTTGGTTCTATTTGGGATGGCATGATTCATGCACGAGTGGATGTGCTCGTACAGTGCCTTAGTGTAGGATTCAGCAGTCAAACATTCAGATCCTGTCTGCATGGGTGTCATGAAGTTTGTCACTTCTGACTTGAGTAGCATGAAGTCGGCTTTGGAGAAGTTTTTTACGGAGGTTTCCTTACTGGGAGATGAGGGTAGGATATGGATGTCAAGGGTGATTTGCTTATGGTCAGACCTGACCAATGAGGGGGTGACCAATGGTGTGGAGCATCTATCTCCCATGTTGGTAATGACCAGGTCTAGGATATTGGAGCCCTGATGGGACAATGGATTAGTTGATCCAGGGCATTGGAATTTATGAATTCCAAGAACCGTTGGGAAAAGGTTTAGGTACCTGAGTAGTTTTCCCAGTTAATGGCAGGGTAGTTGAAATCACCCAGTATTAGGGTGTTTGGTTGTATCTTAATATTTTCCAGTATGTTTAGAAAGGTGTAGTGAGAGTCTTGGGGCATGGTGGGGGATCTGTAGCAAGCTACAATTTGGATTGCAGTCTTACCTAGTGTTAGTTGCACCTTGAGAATTTCAGCTGCATTGTATTGGGCAACTAGCCTGGAGGTGTGAATATCCTTGGTGAATATGGACACTCCTCCACCTTTATTGTTTCGGTCTTGGTTTTGTGGCCGAAAAGTGTGGTAAGAGTTGTAGCCTGGTATTGCAGGGGTGCTCTCTGGAGCCTTGAACCAGGTCTCAGTTACTGCACAGATATCAATGTTCTCCATTTTTAGGAGTGCCTCGAGGGAGTGCATTTTGAGGTTTAGACTTCTAACATTGAGTAGCATTACCTTCAGATTTTGCATGCTTGTATCTGTTATGATGGTGGTTATGTCCTTTGAACCTTGTTGATTATACCCTGTATATTTTGTTGAGAATCCTCTGACAAGGCTCCAACTGTTGCAGGTGCCTGGTAAAGTACATGCCAAAGTGTGCATTGCACTCAATTATTGGCCTGATGTGGGCTGTGTACAGTGGTACTATGACATCCTTAGATCTAGATGCCATGCCTTTACTTATAAACCGAGCCACATGGAAGGATTTCCTCACCACAGTGGACACATGGTGGTCAAAGTTCAGAATACTATCTATCTGAGTTCCGAGATCTCTCACCACTGGGTCCAGTCTTAAGGGAGTGCTATCAATGCTGTAAGATTTTCCAAAGGGTATTATTATTATTATTATTATTCATTTCTTCACATTTTGTTTAAGACCATAACTCTGACACCAATCATCAGTCTGCATCACTCTTTTCTGTAGGATATCAACATCGTTTGGGTAGTCAGTGATAGCCCCTAACTTGCAGTCATCAGTAAACTTGGTCAGGCATAGGCATCTACATTTGTCTTGACATCTGAGAAGTATATTCCAAACAGAAAGGGGTCCATCACTGAGCCCTGTGGTACTCCACTGATGACTGGCCTCTTTCTGGATATGGATTCTCCCACTCTAATAACGTGTCCTATCCATGAGCCATTTGGCTATCCATGTGGTGACATAGAGGTTTATGCTCAATTTTGTGAGTCTATCTCTAATACCTAGATTAGGTTCATAGATTAGTACTAGGCTAATTGCCATTGTAGGCCATTTTAAGCCTAACCAATTACCCCATGTTAGAATCAAACCCTGTACTTTGTGTCTGTAAGCTAAACACCTTAACTATTATGCCAACCTCCATCTGAGTGAGGTATTGTGTAAAATGCTTTGGCCAGGTCAGGGTAGGCAATATGCACTGTCTTTCCCTCATTCATGGCCTAGATGACCTTCTCAAAGAAGTACAATAGACTGAGCAGGCAGGACCTGCCCTTGATGAAGCCGATCTAGGTTGGGTCTAGAGTCTGGAGATTTTCTATGTCATTGTTAATCAAGTCCAGGATTATTTTTCCATAGCCTTGCATATGAGGTTAGTCAGACTTATGGGTGGGTACTTTCCTGGGTCTGTTGAAAATTCCCCCTTGTTCATAGGTTCATAGGTTCATAGGTGTGCAGAAGGATGACTACTGCTGTCCTCCACTCTACTGGGACAAAATCTATTTAGATACTGTGGTTAAATAGAGAGTGAATTGGGTCTGCTAGCACATGTTTCAAACTGTTTAATTGGCACCCTGGGATTCTGTCAGGGCCTATTGATGCCATGTTTATAGCTTTAGAGAGTGCAGTGATAACCTGTTGTTTTGGGATAACAGGCAAAGGAATGGTAGGGAATAATTCACGTGGAGTGGCTGGATGTGAGGAAGGGAAGGGGTGAAATTTGAGCTGAATTTATCGTCCAGCAGGTTTGCTATTTCTTCTGGCTGAGTATAAGCAGTGCCATCTACAACCAACTCAGCACATTGTTGTGTGTTTCACTTAAGATTCTGGATGTAACTAAAAATGCTTTGTGGTTATCCTTTGCTTGGGAAGCTATTTTAGTCTTGTATTTAGCCTGTTGAGACTAATGAGGGATATTTTTGCTTCCCTGTTGTGCACTCTTGCACTTGCATCTAGACAATCTATTTATGGCAGGGGTCCACCAGAGTAACTTGTTATTCTGGATAGATCTGGGTTTAGTTCTGTCAGGTACTGCAGTTTCTGTGCAGTTGTTTAAGTGATTACGCAGGGCATTTGTGTATACTTCCGCATAGGCTTTCATGTTTTCAGGGTGAGGGGAGCTTTAAAATTACCTATACTTTCACATAATAAAAGGTAATAATTCTTTAGTGTTTTATGGTTTGATGGGAGTTCTACCATTACATTTATTTCAAGGAGACTTATGATATGATCTTACCAATGAGGACATTACAGTGGGGGGTGCAATGCTCCCTTATGTTTATGAGCACTATGTCAAGGATATTTGAGCCCCTAGTGGAAGTACAGACCAGTAGTTCCAGTGCAATTACATTGACAAAGTCCAGGAATCTGTGAGCCTGCTTCTTAGTGGTCGTGTATGTTTCCAAGTTTATGGTGGGACAGTTAAACCACCCATGAATAATGCGTTGGTCTGATGGTAAGTGATTCTAGTAACTTCAGGTATACAGAGTGTTTTTCATGGTTCATGGTTTGAGACCTGTAGCTAGCAATGATATGGTCATGGGTTTTGCCTTTTGTCAGCCGGAAATGGAGTAGCGCAAGTGAGTCATCCTGCTTGACCAATTTTGCAATGTGTTTTTTTATGTAAATGGAAACACATCTTCCTTTTGTTTTTGTTTTTTTTGTTTGTTTTTTTTTTTCAAAGCGTGGTCTGATTGTGTGATAGGCATTGAGCCTTCCACTGCTGTGGTGCTTTCCACAGCCTTGAACCAAATTTCTGTAACTGCACAGACATCAGTATTCTCCAGGGTGAGGAGAGCTTCCTGGGAGTGCAGTTTCTTGTTAAGTGAGCAGTAGTACCTTCAGCTTGGCAATAGAAGAATTTGTTACATTGGTAGATTTGTTGGTTTGGCACTGCCTATAAAAGGCACTATGGCATTAGCTAATGCCTTGGCCAGTATTTGAAAGCCTAGTACCAACAGCTACAGACCCTCACTGGCAAAGCAGTGTGGTCAGTGGATCTTGTTATCCTAGGCTGACAAATACTGAATCCCCTTGGAATGACACCAGTAGTTAAGACAAAGTCAATCACTTTCTGTTTGTATTGTAATATCGTTCTTGGTGAGGGTAGAATGTTGCTCAATGTGAGGTTCATACCCACCTGTGATATATATTAAGAGAGGTGCATTATGTCTTCTTCATATAGTCTAGGGAGGTAGGTCTTAGGTCATTCACAACCTCATGGACTATGACTGAGTCATACTGGTACTTATGATTGAGTGACCTAAGTGCCTGCATAATCTGAAAAATCCTGGACCCTGACAGGCAACTGACTGTAACCCTTTCTTTATCCAGTTTGGTGAAGTGGGTGTCCTTGTGTCTCACAATGGAGTCTCCTATGACCGAGATGTTTGAATGTGTGATGTTTCACCTTCAGAGAGCATAGTTGTGGAGACACTGTGATATGTATTTTTATGGGTAGTGGTTGGTGTTGACTTGGTTTTGTTTGCAAGTGCTTTCTGAAGCCAGTGTATGGGGTGCTTTTGAGGTTTTGGTAAGTTACTAGTGAGTACCTCTGCATATGTGGGTTTATGTGTTGAGACCTTATTTAGTGAAATCTTGATCTCATAAATTGTGATCTCTGCTATCTATTTTTATGTCTGGCTCTAGAAAAAAGACAGAATATTAAGTAAGGGGCATATATGCATAAACCTTTAAATGTTCATGAGCTAACTGTTGTGATAAGTGTGCCATATGAAATACAGAATCCTATGGAATTTAGTTGCAATATAGCTGTCATGGGTGTTAAACAGCCATTACTGTATCCGTGTGTTGTATGCTAAGGCTACTTACATGGCATAGGTAATCATGATTAAAACCATGAAAGCCTGGCCTTTTCAATGGTAGAGCTGCACAAGTCTGTCTTTTTGACAGATGTACTAGTAATGCTGTTATTGGGATTTTTTAAATATTAATGAAGAGATGCCTCAGAACAATTAAGTTATTAAGTGTGGAGTTGGTTCTGGGATGAACTGAATTTATTCTAATATTTAGTGAAGCACATGATGTATGATGAGCCTTTCTAAATATGATGGAAACAAGATCATTACAATTTAGAAATTCTTGCCCAAATATACCCAATGCGAGGGAGACACAAGTAAAATGAAGAGCACGCCCAAGGCTGAAGGTAACTGAAATAAATGCCACCAGTCCAGATAGACAAAATCCAAAGCTTTTATTACAAATAAGTGAGCGCTTTCACAATGGTCAAAATCAGACAACATACCCTCAAGCAACTACCCTATATATACATATGACAAAATTTAAAACAACCAATCTGGTCTTTGAGCCAATTAAACAACAACCATCCCACATTAAAGATGCAAATTCATAAAAACTATACTGTCACTAAAAATTATTATTTGCATTCGGTCAGCAATCTGCTAAATAAAACACCTATTAATTCATAAACTAGCCACACAAAAACATTGCATAGTATATTTATTGCAACTCTCTAACATTCAGTGATAACATGAAAAAGGGGATAAACACTTTCAAGCCTGATTCATATATCAAATTATACACAAACAATAATGAAGCTATTTATTTTAATTTCCTAGATTTCAGGGCTGGTTTTAGGGGGAAAGAGTCATTTAGGCCTAGCCCCCTAAGTGCACCCAGCCTCAAGATCCATTGGAGCTCCACAGATTCTGTCTGATTTATGAGGTCACCCATCCTAACATTTAGCTCTTGAACATGCAATACTTGAAACATAAAGGTATGCTCCCCGTTTGTTGACAAAGTATGTTTCGCTAAAGCACTATAATCTAAACTTCCCCTGGTGCAGTATACATGATCCCTAATCCTTTCCCTAAGATGGCGATTAGTCTTTCCAACATGAAATCAGAAACGTACCTTACAATGTGAAATGTATAGCACATTAATAGTCTCACAAGTTGTCTTAACCATAAGCTCATACAGACTGAGTATGAGTATGGTGAATTGAGAGAAGTACTCAATGATTTCCCTCATGTCCTTAGAGACACAGAACACTTTTTAAGTGATTTATACAGTGAGGTAGAGATGGCCAGTTTTATGGGAATGGATTTGATAGTCACTTTAGATGTGGTTTCACTATTTACAAGTATACCTAATGAACAAGGTATTAATATGGTGAAGTCAGTACTTCTGAGACATGGGAAATTAACAGTACAATGTATAGATTTTCTATGTATGCTATTGGAAATAGTTTTGGAACACAATGTTTTTATGTTCAATGATGTATGCTATTGGCAAATATCAGGTGTTGCCATGGGCACAAGTTGTGACAATGCGTATGTGAACTTGGTGATGGTGGATTGAGAGCAATCACATCTGTTGATGGAGCCTCACATTGTCTTTTACAGACGATTTGTGGATGACCTTTTCTTAGGCTAGTTTGTACCTATTCCACCATAGAATGAATAACACGTGTGATTTTTAGAGGTTTACTATGAATCAATCTAGTATTAGTATAGACTTTTTAGATGTCACAGTGTTTAAACTTCAGAAGGGGTGGTGCACCAAGCTACACAGAAAGAAGTGTTTTTGTCCAGCATTCCTACATCATGATAGCATGCACAAGGAACACATTTTTCCTAACATTGTGAAAGGACACGCAATGAGGCTATCTCACCTTTGCTGTCAGGACGAGATATATCAAAAGGAATTAAAGAATTTGAAAGAAGGTTTTTTTACTAGAGGGTATCCAGCTCAAGAGATTGATATGGCTTATAAATAAGTGCAGAAGGAGAGAGGCGGTAAGGCTAAACCCTATTACTCGGAGAGATGGGTAGTAAAACTAGGGTTGCCACCTGTCCCAATTTGCTAGGGATAGTCCCTCTTTGGGCAGTTGTGTCCTGCAAAGAAATTGAAAAAATGGCAAATGTCCTGAGATTTTAGGACAAAAATATTTCCTATATTTTCTTTAATAGTTGCATAAAATAGTTGTTTTGTATCTGAAACTCCTAAATGTTATAAGAAACAGAATAAGCAACTCAAATGCTACGAGAATAAGCTTTTGTTGTGGCAAAAAAGTGAAGTTATGTCCTTTGTACTTGCCGTGGGTATGTTTTACCCTGCAAAATCTGATGTTTCAATAAAAAATGTCACACTTTGGGCATTTGAAAAGGTGGCAACCCTATAGTAAAACAGCAGGCGGAAGGACAATTTTTTTTTTCCCAGACCACTTTAGTCTTATCATATACTAAAGATGTGAATACATTTACATTGATTATACAGGATAATTGGCATATTCTTTTAGTGGGTGAAGAAACTTTTAATGTGGTGGGGGACAGACAAAGATTTATATGGGTCTATATTAGAAACCCGAAAGTTGATGTGAGCGAACACTCACATAAGCGGAAATGCTGGACACTGAAAGGGTGTTTGTGGGGTCGTGGTAGAGTGAGGAGTGGGATATTTGCCCTTTCCTCACTGTAGTGCAACCTCGGAGTTGGAATATATAATTAGCGGGGGGTGAGGGGTGCATCCCCCTACAATAAGGAGTTTGATGTACAGCGTTTTCGCTCATGTGAGCGTTCACTGACATCAACTTTCAGTTTTATAATATAGACCAGCTTTATATATAGGAATAAGCAAAATTTGAAACTACAACTGTGTTACCCTAGAAAGAAGAAATATGAAGCCAGTGTTATGAATGGAACATATAAGTGTGGCAAGTGTGTGTATTGTGCCTATGTGGATGAATCTAGATCTTTTAAACACCTAGTCACAGGGCATCTTGAGGTTAAGGCAACTTGTGAGACTATTAATGTGCTATATGTTGCACATTGTAAGGCATGTTTCTGATTTCATGTTGGAAAGACTAATCGTCGTCTTAGGGAAAGGATTAGGGATCATGTATATTGTACCAGGAGAGGTTTAGATTATAGTGCTTTAGCAAAGCATACTTTGTCAACAAATGGGGAGCATACCTTTTTGTTTCAAGTATTACATGTTCAGGAGGTAAATAGTAGGATGGGTGAACTCATAAATCAGACAGAATCTGTGGAACACCAATGGATCTTGAGGCTGGGTACACATAGGGGGCTAGGCCTAAATGACTCTGTCCCCCGAAAACCTAGGAAATTAAAATAAATAGCTTCAGTATTGTCTGTGAGTAATTTAATATATAAATTTAGCCTTGAAAGTGTTTATCCCCTTTTTCATGTTATCATTGAATATTAGAGAGTTGCAATAAATATACTATGTAATGTTTTTGTATGGTTAGTTTATGAATTAATAGGTGTTTTATTTAGCACATTGCTGACTGAATGCAAATAATAATTTTTAGTGACAGTATAGTTTTTATGTATTTGTATCTTTAATGTGGGATGATTGTTGTTTAATTGTCTCTAAAACCAGATTAGTTGTTTTAAATTTTGTCATATGTTTAAATAGGGTATTTGCCTGAGGGTATGTTGTCTGATGAAGCAATGTTGACCATTGCGAAAGTGCTCACTTATTTGTAATAAAAGCTTTGGATTTTGTCTATCTGGACTGGTGGCATTTATTCCAGTTACCTTCAGTCTTGGGTGTGTTCTTCAAGATCATTACCATGTTGACATGCAAAATGTAACCAAACCAGCTTGAAAAGGATTTAATTTCAGTGTTGTAATAAGAGAGTTCTCTAGTTAAAAAGAAAAAAATCAGTAGTAACAGGTGGGGTTACTCTCTTGCACAGCCAAAGACAGATGATAAAGTAATCTCTTAGAATCTCTCAGAAAACCTAAGCATGTCTCTTATATTTTACATGGGCAATACAGACATTCAAATCATGTTGATTAGAGTAATAAAGCCAGTTGTTCAGTTAATGTTAGTGGTGAGACTTACCACCTGATTTTCTTTTTGATGGGGGTTATACCACCGCCATACTGTTTGATATCTGGTGATGTTCTATGCTTAACATTACAACTATTATTACTGTGTGTGCATATGAAGACTTTATAAAGAGCTTTAGACAAATATGAGACTTACTGCCTAATCACTTCAATGTCTGCAAGTGTTAATAATAAGATTTTTCTCTGTCTATCCAAAAATGTGATAACTGGGAAATGGAGGATTATTTCCTGTAACCTGCTCATTGGCAAAGTAAGAATCACAACTAAAATGTACAGCACAATTAAAGATGATGAGAAAACTATTTCATCTGAAAACCATGAGTCAATACATTTTCACTTCAAATGCTAGAGTCAAATGAACCATCAAAAAAGAGGTAACAGTTTGCACCAGGTTCATGCCATAAAGCACTGAACTGAGACAAAGCAATGACAGTGTCAGTGGCCATAGCAGAACACACATGCATGTGTATAACCATTAAAAAAGGTTAGAGACTTGTTTTCTCAGCAGAGGATTCTGGCTTTCCAAACAGCATATCTTTATATCTTTTCTTGAATAAGTGCTAACAGTTTTCTGATGCATTCTCTTAGTACTTTAAAAGCATTTCATTCAGAATAAATCTAGTGCTATAGCACTGTGGCTTACACTTATAAAGTTCTGATTTTGTTCCCAATGACCATTATTTGAATAGTGGCTCAGAGACTGAAGAGACTGATATGGGGAGGAGGGAAAGAAGTGGCTAATACCAGTTTTCCCACCTTTGGGGAAAGGGTATTGTGTCTGGTCCAGAGTGTGAACTGTGTAATGTGTTTGCACTGATAGCATGTACCACTGCAACTAGGAAAAGCATGCGAGGGAACATCCATCCACCCCCAACCTCAAGTGCATAGTAGGAGTTGCAGCCATGGAAGGGATGATAGACTTCCTTACTTAAAGTAAAAGACATTGACCCACTCCAGAAGATGCCTCCACCCCCTGGCTCCTGACTCTCATGTTGTGGGAACAAAATGGGCTATAAGGTTCTCATCCCAGGGAAATGAGCCTGTCGAAAGGAAGACCTTGTGGGGTTGGGTGGGGCTAGATGTTCAGAGTGGGCATTGGACAGAAAAAAATGAATCCATAGTAATAAGTTATACATGTCATTGCACTCTGTTCAAAATTAATACATAGTAATTTCTTGGCTGCATATAAAGAACTACTGTCTAATGCTTTCAATGGCGTCAAACTTGTGTTGGATCTTTTCCAAATAATTAACCATTGTCTAGTGTAACATATCATGAAGAATATTTTCCTAAAGTCATAATTTGATAATTGGATTTTTTTTGGCATTTTTTTGTCTGTCAAAATATAAACTCACTCCTTCCTAATACATGATTATCAGTGAAATTTTCAAATTAGAATAGATTAAAAATAAAAATGGGGATCCTTGCAGCTACGTAAGCCCCAGCTGCTCAAATTTTAGAAAATCAAAGCCAGGAGCTTGAACAGCTGTTTCTTGTTCTGCCAACCTGGCCATGCAGCTGTTCAAACTCAGCAGGAGTTGAGGGAAACAGCAGCTGCAACAGTCACAAACAATGAAGGTCTCTTTACAGAAATGGTAAATGAGAAAGGGAAATGGGGAGGGGCTTAGGTTTACAGAGAGGAGGAGTATCATAGGTTTAAACAATAAATAGGAATTAGTAGTAGGTTAACAAGGACAAATGGGGTTTTAGGTTTAGGGAGCGATCAGGAGTTCATTCAGTGTTAGGGTTAAGGATGGGAGGGGGATTTTAGGTTTAGGGATAGATCTGAAGTTGTTTTTAGGGTTAAGGTCAGAATCTGGGAAGGGATAGTTAGTTTACTGGTAGTGTACAGGAACTGGGGTGGTGGGAGTTAGGGCACCTGACAACATGAATAAGTGGCAGCAGGGAAGTGTGTCACAAGCTAATGGTATTTCAGCACTTATAGTAGATCAATAAAAATGCTTATAGCTCTGCAGTAAAATCCATTGTATTGAATGTGACCTCCTAACTGAACTCATTACGTTAGTAATGGAATGATATAAAACAAATAGACTTTCTAACTTTACAAATCCTAAGCATCCCTTGAAGAATATAAGCTGTACAAAAAAAATGATCTACAAAGTAGTATTATATGCATACAAGACAATCCTTCAAGCAATCTTCACCTTAAGCAACTTATAACAAATAAAAAAAGATCAATTTGGGGCAGCAAAACACTAAGGTAGCATTAAATATTAACTACAGAGGTTTATAAAGGAGTAGCACTTCCTAATTTGATAAAAAAATATTTGGAATATAATTTAGCTTAGTCACCCATCACCTTAGCTATAATGCAGTCTCAAAGCAGACTAATGTTACAGCATCCCCTGGCATAGTCAATCCTTCCCAAATTTCAGCAAGTGCAGACTACATCATCTATGTTTCCTTTTTATGTTCATAGGTTCATAGGTTCATAGATTAGTACTAGGCTAACTACCCTTGCGAGCCATTTTAAGCCTAGCCATTTGTCCCCTGTGAGATTCAAACCCTGTACCTTGTGTTTGTAAGGCAAACACCTTAACCATTAGGCCACCCTCCCTAATTTATTATCCTTAATTAAAAGAATCACCACCAAATCTTGAGTTAATTCCCAGTTCTTTATTTCTGAAGCAAAACATTCAAACTCTACCCTCCCCAATTCTAGATATCAGGCAAAATAAACCTACTCAAAGTGACCAACCTCTTGCTGATAGAAATATAATTTTCTTTCATATGAAGCAAACTTGGAAGCTTCTCAGCAGTCACCTATAAGATATCTGTAAACCCATATTTCATAACAAACTGCCTTAAGCTAGAATACCAGTTAAATAACTATCTGGTAAATTGTCAACTAGAATCCAGGCTGTGTACACTAATAAATAAATAACTAATTTCTAATGCTAAAGAATCATTTCATTCAGCCCACTTTGGCAAGTGGAAAGAGGAATACTAATTAATGTTTTGTAAATCAGACAGAGGGTAGTTCTCTTTGGAAACAGAAACAGCAACATTTTAATCACAGGCATATCTGTTCACCACTTTCTGAAGCATTCTATATTCCTACTGAGCTTAGTAAAATACTTTCTAATCATCCAAATGGAAAACAGAGCCAAGGATGAACAGTTTACCCTCAAAGTGACGACAATTATAACACAATAGAACATCAAAACATGTGATTGAAACTGACCCTATGCATAATTTCAAGTTCTTGGTTATTGAAAATATTTATGAGCACCCACATGGGTGATATCAAGACTATTACAGAGAGACTGGAACTTCGATGGATAATTAAATTGAGAGCTGACAGGGGTATGGGCTTGAATGTCAGTCTGTCACTGTTGTGAAGGCATATGGTTTACCTAGGTGAATTAGTGCCATAAATATGAGATCTGTATGGTTCCTAATACACTCACTTTAGTAGGGTATAGCATGCTTGATGGCCGATAACATTTTATATATAGTTAAGGATATGTTGTTGTTTTTCATTGATACATTTTTATATGTTGTTTTTTTATATATGTTTTTTGTCTCAATTTTTTTTTTTATTTTTCAAATACATTTGAATGAATTTGTATATGTTTTTCATGGTTATGCTGCACCATGTTTTTAATATGATGGGGACATTTTTAATTGTTTCCGATCTGTGTGATACTTTGCATCTCAGTGGATGGGGAAAGACATTTTCTGATTGTTTGGTAATTTATGTGTAGCATAATTCCTATAGGTTTATTATGTTTTTAAAATGTGTCTCTTGCTTCTTCATTTTAATGGTGTGAAGAAGCAGTCGTTTTGATCATGAAAGTGCTAATCTTTGAATAAATATTCCTCTGAAGATTTAGCTGTGTGTCGGTCTGCCCAGTTCTATTGTGTTAGACTACACTATAATCATATTTTAAACTGGTAGAGATGCCTCTAATTAAGTGCAGATTTCCTGAAGCAGATCGGTTTGCCATACAGGTCATGACAGCCTTATCTGGCGTCTCTGTACTGACTCATTCATTACATCTGACGTAGAAAGTTCCTTCTCAACCCTCAGCTTTTTTAATTTGCTCACTAGGGGAAATAGGTTGTATAAATGCAAAATTTAACAATTAACCCATACTTTAGCAAAAATCATCATTACACAAAAGTGAATCTCATGCACTATCCCTAAATTAGTACATTTCCTGCTGAAGGAATACTGTTTATTGGAACCATTCACTGTTCGACTTCTATTAAATTCAAAAAAGGCTTAAGAGCAGATGAAGTTGAATCTATAGAGTCAAAGGCAATGCTCAACTAAGCATTCAGAAAAAAAGGTCAATTATACACAGACAGACACACACACACATGCGCACGCACACACGCACGCACGCACACGCACACACACGCACATGCACACACACACACAGGTGTTAATCACTTTGCGAAAATACAGTAGGGTGAGATACACAATGCAAATCGGGCAACAGTGACCAGCAATGCTGGTGCCTACACATTCCTTATCTCTACTGGGCAGCCCCTCTCATACTGTTATCACTGGATCTCAAACAAACCTATCACTGAAGTGCTTAGAATCTAAGTATTTCTGCTGCTGGTCTTTTTTTATTTTGAGCTGCAGGAAGTCTCTCTTTCAAGCTCTCTCTCAAGCTCTCTCCCTGACCGACAGTAGCTGCTGCAAGCAATTCGAGCTATAAAGGCAAGCATCTGTGAACATAGCCTGGAATGGATCACAAACCTCACTTTTTTCTTTAGCAAAAGCAGGCCAGAATTGGGCAAAACTCTGTGGGCCGAAAACAAAACGACTAATATTCTGCATCTGACCATGGATCTAGAAGTCTGACACCATTGTCATAAAATCACAGCTTATTAATAAATGTCTACCAACGTTGCTTATCAGGGGTTCCATTAGAAATCTCGAACATTCAAACGTTCGAACCTCATATGGACGACACCATATGAGTGAACTTTTGAAAGCTTGCAAGTTTCAATGGAGATCTCCGTAGGGAATATTTCCCTTTACTTCAATGTCGTGTGATCTTGGAGTTGGTATACTTAAGTAGCTGGGGGTGTGGGGGGAGCAGGAGGGCTTGCCCCCTGCCCGGAGCGCTCAGCTAAGGTTTGTTTGTTTTTTTTAATTTTTTATTATTTGTTTGAAGTTTTAAAACTTTGCTCATATGGTATCGATTTTATGAGAGTCGAAGTTTTAAACCTTCAAGCATATAATATAGACCCACTTATCAGAAACTGTATTTCCCCAGAACAGCCGTGTAAGGGATCAGTGAGTCTAATTTGGGAGTATGTGTTATTTTCTTTACAAATGGAACCTAAAGTACTCTTATAAGCCAGATGACCATTCTAAAAATAAAGAGCAACTGAAGATTCAAACTGCAATACTTAATTTATTTGCATGTAAATCCAGTTCAGTGTACCAGGTACAGAATATAGTGACAGGGTCTCAGACATGATTATATTACAGTTCATGGAGCACCATGATTACTGTCTATATTTTGGAATACAGAGGTCTGTGTTAAGCACTCAGTCTCATGCTAGAGCTTTAATAATAGCCACCACAGAACACTCTCTGAAGCTTTTTCACAGCTTTACAAAAGTGTACAGCAGTTGCTTTTTCACATGCACACACACACACACACACACACACACACACACACACACACACACACACACACACACACACACACACTCACACACACACACACACACACACAACAGTGTGCCAAAGTGAAGTGTCTAAAGCTATTCATTCATCAAAGGGGCACTTCACTTTTGCCCGTTGTCTGTGTGCTTCGCATTTCTCGAAGCTATAAAACGCTTCATGCTCCTACACTTTATTTTTATAACTGGTGGTAAATGGAGGATATCAAGTTTTGGCACTGCAGACATGTCTATGATTCTGTCCAGGGCTTGATGCAGCACGTTTTTTTTTCAAATAACTTTTTAATGAATATATTCTCAAATAAAATACAAGTAGAGAGATAAACAAGATGTAACTGTGGTACAGTTAAATGTTACAGCATGTTTAATATGAGGAAGTTATTCAATAGATAATACACACTTTGCTAAATAACATTTGAAATGGCTAGGAATAAAGTATTGGATAAACACACGGAAATTCTTCTGTTAGTCACAGTAATATTATTTTAACATTTCACTTGTACATTATAGTGACAAGTGAGAGCATATTTAGAAGTATAACACCAACCTACACAAAGAAATCAGTCTACTCTACTAGACGTTATATGCATATTTACAAAATATTGTCGCCTTAGATAATGCTGTTACTACTCCCGACTAAGAGATGTGTTTACTATCTTTGTTTTATTAGCATTTGTCTACAATATCAATTAATGTTTTGCAGTAATTCTGATAAAATATTTGGTTCTGACTTCTTGTATAAAAGTTCTTGGCCAACATATGTTTTTTGGCCCTGCTTTTGTATTCTGACCAGGTTAGTCTTGATCTGTCTGTCCAGTTCTTTGCTATGTAAGATTTTAATAGAGTGCATAGTGTTATTATTATATGATTAAAGAAATTATTATTCTTGCTTTTGAATATATGCAGTATTGCTGTCTCCCGTGACAAAGTGAATTTTGAATAGCCTGGTTTTTCTAAGAGTAATTTTAATGAGCACCAGAGTTTATAAACTGTTTTGCAGATCCAGAAGATGTGGAGGATATCTGCCTCTTTATTAGGACAGAAGGGACAGTAAGGTGACTTAGATTAACTGAATTTGTTCAGGTGCACAGGTGTATGGTATGCATTGTTAAAAATCATGATCTGGTTGTATATTAATTTTTATATGGCTTCGGTTTCATAGCATTTCTAATGGCTGATTCCTTCTGATTGTCTGTTATGGCATTACCCTTTCCTTCCCAAAACTTTGAGAAAAGTATTGTATTTTGATAATTAATTTTTGCTATTAATTTATATATATTTGAGAGCATTTTCTTTGTATTTAAGGGCATTTTTTGAATTTGTGCTAATTTGACATCTTGCTCAATTGCATTGATATCTTTGGTTATTATACTAATTAAGTATAGGATTTGTTTAATTATCACTTTATAATTATTGTTCACTCTAAGTAGGTTTATTATATTTTCCACTGAGAGATTTTGTATTTGGTAGAAGTCCCATACTGTATAATTTATTATTAATGAATATCTAGGTTTACCATGGAGTTTGCTAATTTTATATCTGTGTTGTTATGTATTGGTTGTAGCAGTGTAATTGTGTCTTTAAGATTTATTGATATCAGTAATTTCTTGAAAATTTCACAGCGATTAATTAAGATTGGGTTAATTTTGTTGTCTTAAGGATATCTTGATTTAAGAAGGGAATCGCTTTTGGGTTAACTTTAGATGTAATATTTTGGTGAAATAATTTAATCCATAGTGGATACCATCCGTTGCCTATTGGGTCATGGTTTGCTATTTGCATGATGCGACTAGCATTAATAATTTTGTAGTACAGTTGAAAATCAGAAAGGCTGAGACCTCCTTTTTCTTTTGATAGTATTAGTTTATTATAGCTAATTATTGTACTTTTTGGGTATCATATGAATTTTGCTAGTCGAACTTTCATCTTGTTGAAGAAGGTAGCTGGAATTTTCATGAAGGTGGCATTCAAATGGTATATCATCTTAGGCAGTATATTCCTTTTGACTATTGAAGCTTTTGATAAGGTAGATAGTTTAAGCTTTTCCCATTTGTTAATGCTACCTATTATACTGGACCAGGTTTTAGCTATATTGTTATTAAAGATATCTGATTGTGTATGGTTAAAGATTATACCTAAATATTTCAGGGTATATTGCACTTTAACATTTGTCTCTGGAAAATAATTTTTTTTATGTCCCAGGGGGTTAATTGGGTAAATAATTGACTTCATAGGATTAATTTCATAGTTCGATACTAGGGAAAAATTTTCTGTGGGCAACACGATTTTATTTAAGTCAGAATTGGGATATTGAGATCAAATACAGCACATGTTGACCTAGACTGACTGGCAGACCCAGTCATGCAACATTATTTTTTTTAAAAAAGATGATTATTTTCTTGCTCAGCTTACATATGGGACATGGGATATAGCTAGGATTTTCAAATTTGTACTCACAGATCTCACACTGCTGCCTCCTCAGCCAAGCTACAGCTTCAATTCTTTTCTTTCATTTTTTTCAGTTGGATTCCTAACTGTCAAGCCACCCTCCTGTTGATATGTTGACTCATTTATTCCTTCATATTCAGGATCTCAGCTTATGGGGGGTGTGCTGGATTTTACACAGCCAAGAAGTGAAGTAGGATCGCAGTGTGGTGCCATCATCCTAGATGGCCATTTTCCCCTAGTCTTAAGCCCCTCTCTTAAATGCTAGCATCAGTGTTAGGCTGGGCAGACAATGTTAAGTAGCTTGAGTATGTGCCCTGCACCAGAGCCATCAAGAGGCCTTACTTACTCTATGTTGTCCTCCTTCCCACCCCAGCTTGGAATCTTTTCAGTGAGATATATCGTCTCCTAGAGAGACACTTAACAATGTCCCTACTCCCCAGGACAGGCATGCGCATCCCTCTTGCCTTTCCATCAAGCACATAAATTGCTTAAACTTGGGTCACCTTGACCACAATCAGGATGTTTGTGACTTAAACAGAACATGCCAGAAAGACAGATGTGTATCCCAGAGATTACCCCTCCTATGGAACAGGTTTCTCATCCACGTAAAGCCTAGTTCATCTATTACCCAGTGTAAGTGCAACCTAGACCAGTGGATGTGGAATAGGAAATTTACTCTGGGCATGGCACTCGTGCATTATGGACAGAGGTGGTTTATAAATGCCTGGTCCTCAGTCTCCTATTTGGATACAAGATATCATTATTCTTTTGGGAAAACCTGGCTGGGCTTACAAAGGCCCTCTGGGTCATTAGCCTAGTAACACTATGAATCTATAAATCCCTTGCTTCTAGACTGTATGATTTGTTGCCAGTCATCGGGGACTGACATCACTAAATGATGACATACGTTTGAATTTCAGACTTTATTTCCTTCAGAAAAACCATGCTAACACAAATCCTGTTATTTAAGCAACTTTATAATTTTATAAGAGCAATATTTAAAATTTGTTTCTATTTCTGTGCCTTTGTTCCTATTTATTTTAGGGTTTATTCAGATTTCTTGAGGTAAGAGGCTGAGAGGTATGCAAGCCTCATTATTGTTGCTGCCAGTGGTCGAGCAATCTCATTCTCTCTCTCGCTCTGTCTCTCTAACACACACACACACACACACACACACACACACACACACACACACACACACACACACACTCAAAGACTTTATTTTTAGTTTTTAATTTTCTTTTTTTTTAATTTACACTCACTAAACAGTAAAAGTGCTGCTTAGCAAGAATAAAATAATGGTGGTTGTTGTGTTATTTTCAGTCTGAGCTCCATGGTAGCTTAATATGCTACCATGAAGCAGCAGATTCATTGTTTCAGTGTGCATTACTTGTAAATTAACACCCTACTAGAGAATGTTCATTCTCCAGTCAGTGTGCTAATCTACATGTCACCCATTCAATAACTTAATTTACATCTCATTACCACCAACTTAAGGGATGGTTAAGGGATGAGTGTGAAAAAATGCCCCCTTTGTTAAAATCCCATTTACATGCAAATGCCAGTGCGGTCTCAAATCCTTATTTTAGAATATTTTTTTTAACTAAACCATGGGACTTTTTTAACTAAACAACAGGACTTCTTCGGGGTCTTAGAGCTGAATCATGGTCAAATGGGGCCCTAGGCAGGGTAATAGATCGGGGCATGTCCCTTCAGAGCAGCCCCTCCTGCAGCAACCCCCTACCCACCCCCCCCTTACAGTAGACCCCTGCTCCATAGCTTTCAACCTTCCATCTCCAAAATGAGGAACACTACATCTCATAATGTAGAACAAATGGGCAAAATGTGGAACACTTACTAATTAATGGCTTACTAACATCTTCATCTAGGAAGCTCATAAGATGGCTAAAATGTGATATTTTTACTTATAGAGCAGGTATTTTAATGAAATAATATGATTCTGTTCTATTTACCATAGATATCAGTAAAATTGCTACTAACACTAAATGTGTGACAGACCCTGTCAATGTGGAACTTCGAAGAACATGAACATTTTCAGACCTGAAATGAGGAACATTCCATGCAATGAGGTACACATGAGGGGTATGCCCTGCTCAGTCATTCCAGTGTTTCATTATTTGTCTATTTCTCCCCAGTTACCAAAAACACAGTTCAAACCTATCAGTGTGCATACTGTCTTCGTATTTACTTCTATAATGATTATAGATATTGAAATAAAATAATACAAGCACTGATAGCCATTTGCTAAACAATACAGTCTCAATGTGAAACCAGACTTAGCATGAGCAGTAAACTTTTCTGCCATGGAAGCTCACATTCATTGAAATGGCGTTAATACCCACATTCAAAGAAATGTATCTGACCTGTGGGGGATTAAGTTTACCTTTGGGCTGTTTTCAAACTATAGGCTCCTTGCACACATTTTTAGGGCCATGCATATATTCTTTGATTCATCTTCCTGATTTATTAAATTATATTCCTTGTATAATACAGCACCACGTATTAGAATGGGTTTTAAATTTGTAGTTTTGAATATTCTTCCAGTAAGTAATGAAACAAAATGCATGAATCAATAATGACGAAACTACCAGTTTCAGAAAATTTCAATGATAAAATGTCACTCAAACTTCTGTCATTACAGTCTACCAATATCAGTCAATAAGCACAATCTCTACAGAAGTAAAAGTCATCTGAATAATTCCACATTAAAGAGATCTACAGCTAGTAAAGAGGTTGCTACTGGCAAACAACTTCAAATGTCAGTGTTTCATCTACAAATTCAGTGCCTGCTGTCATTGAAGAATTAATTGCCTATACTGTGTTACATTAAAAAAAATTGGTAAGCTGGTAATATTACAATAGGGAATGACTGATAAATCAACACCAAATAATTATGGTACTCACACTGCTTTCAAACTCTACAGCACAAACAATAACTGCCATTTGCTAAACAAAACAGTTAGTTGCACATTGAAAACAGACTTAGCATGAGCAACAGTAAATTTCTCTTCCATTGAAACTCACAGTTCCATGAAAATGCATTGAAACTCATAATACATGGAAAATTTACTGAAATGCATAATTCCCTGAAAATGTACTGAAACTCAAACTCACAATTCTGTTAGCAGTCTTGTAGTTGGTGTAAAGGAGTCAGGCTCTTGTTTCCACTGCAGCTCACAATTCCTTCAGCAGTCTGGTAGTTGGTATAGAGGATTCAGGCTCTTGTCTCATGTAACCAAGTTACAGGGTCAAGCTTATCAAGTTAATTGACTAATCTGCCCCCTCATCTAGAACATTACATACCACATGTATCTCCATACTTCTCAACCTCTTAGCTCAAAAATCTGGACAAAGCCTAAATTAATGAGGGAATGAAGGCCCAAAAATAGAGACATGATTTTAAATATTGCTCTTATAGACTTAGAAGCTTGTTAGAATAACAACATTTGTCTTAGCATGCATTTTATGAAGGAAATGAAGTTGGAAACTCAAATGTATGACATCATTTAGTTATTTCAGTCCTTAGTGATTTTCCAGAAAACCACACATTTTATGAGGAATAAGCCAAAAGTAATGAGGCAAAAATTTGGGCAGTTAAGAGGTATGTATACTTCTCAACCTCTTAGTGCAAGAAATCTGAACAAAACCTAAAACAATGGAGAAACAATGGCCCAAAAAATGGGATAGATTTTAAATATTGTTCTTTTTAACTTAGATAGTTGTCAGAATAACAGGATTTGTGTTAGCATGCATTTTCTGAAGATATGAGTTCTAAAACTCTGTATCTATCTATATCTGTCTGTGTATATATATATATATATATATATATATATATATATATATATATATATATAGTTCCCCTTTGAAGGATCAAAATTCAAAATTTCAGAACATCGAACCTCTGATCATCAAAGACCATAGGATCGAAGTGCTGAAATATCAAACCGTGTGAATGGAGATCGCTGTACAGTGCGGAATGAGAAAGAACTTTACCATTCTGTTCACTGTAGTGTGATTTCAGAGTTGATACATTTAATTAGCAGGGGGTGTGTGGGAGGAGCAGGGGGCTTTGCCCCCTGCAAAAGCATGAAAGAAGAAGTTTTCATGTTTTAGTTTTTTTTTTTTTTTTTTTTGTAGGTTTGATATTTCAGCACTTGGATTGTTTGGTCTTCGATGATCAGATGTTCGATGTTCTGAAATTTTATATATATACACATATATATACACACACACACACACACACATATATATATATATATATATATATATATATATATATATATATATATATATATATATATATATATATATTCACTAATTCACTAGACAATCTCGAAATACTGAAATGTCGAATTTCAGTATTTTGAGACTCAGTCGAAATTCCACATACCCAAAAACCCACAACTGGGAAAACCACATTTGCATAAATATACACACACACACACACACACACACACACACACCAGCACACAAACATACATACACCTACCTAACTACACAACAACAAACAAAACAACACACACAAGCAAAACATAACATACAAACACACGTACTCTACCTATAAGCAGGGGAGCAAGCCCCCCTGCACCCCCATGTGGAGAGCTGCACCCTCCACCCCCCCTACTTATATATACTAACTCCAAGGTCGCACTAAACACACAAACACACAAAAACCACCACTACACACACTCACACACACCAAAATCCCTACCCAGTACCCTTATGTAAACACCACTTACCTGAATCCCCAGCTAAATCCACATACCACACCACACATCACGAACACGACATCACAACTGTGGATTCAACATTTCCATATTCATGTAACTGCACTTTCGACTATTTCGTCTTGAAATACTGAAATTCGACATTTCAGTATTTTGAGATTGTCTAATATATATATATATATATATATATATATATATATAGATATATATATATATACACGCACACACATGTGTGTATATATATATATATATATATATATATATATATATATATATATATATATGTAAAATATAGAGTCCAACAATAAACCAATGGTGCTCCAACCAATAAGGTGCATGGAATAGAAAATGTCCAACACGCATGAACTCCCAGCACTCAAAAACAAAACAAAGGCAAAGATCGATCGCACCACATTCCACAGCTTATACACTTTATTCTCTTCAGAATATGATAAATATATCCAAAAAATCACATAGCCTCCAGACTGATCACAAACCGGTTTCACCAAATAAGCGTCATCAGTGCTCAATGCATTACAGGAAGTTATGCAGCTATACTATTTAAAGAATCAAAATTTAAAGTGACAGTGATCCCTTTCAAACAGATTTCAATATATTCAAAAAAAAAAAATAGCCACAATATACACCTTTGTTATATTAAAAACAGCAACCAAAAATGTTTTCCTATATAAAACAATGTTTTAAACATTTTTTAACAGTTTTCATTCAATCCTGACTTATGTAATGCCCCTAAATTCACAATCCACATCCTTTCCTTACAGTCCAAAATCTTGTGTTTTCCTAATTCTGATAGCCCTTTCTATATTATGAAAATATCCAACAGTTTTCATCAAGAGAAGATTTCTCCAGTAAGAATAATAGATTTTTACAGGAAATGGGTGGTTTTGAAAATGAGTTTTGTGCTCATAAGTTAAAGAAGTATACTAGAGACATGAATGATTAACAGAATTATCTGATTTATACCAGGAAGTGTAAGAAGTGTTCTGTCCATTTTACTGACTGTAAGAAAAATGAGGAAGAGGTAAATGTTAAACGTAAAAGAGTTTGTTCAATCCTTAAGAAGCCCAGTGGGAATAGTACAGATGGTGTCAGGTACTTCAGAATTTTCATCTAATGTTACTGATACGGATATAGAGATTTTAGAAAACCGTGAGAGCTTTTCACCTGTGCAGAAACATTTCAGAGGCCCTTTAGACATGGATGAAGGGAATACAAATGGTTAAAGTACAGAAGAAGCCTTCAGACAAATGATGGCGAAATAATAGTGAATATAATGTACAATTCATGTGATACTAATGAGGATAATTTAATAGTTAATTTGCCTTTTTCTACTTTCACCAAGGATGAGATAGGTGTGCTTAATAAAAGTTTGGGTTTTATACCTTCCTTTTATGTCTCTCAGTATTCATTGGTATCAGATGTAAAAAGATTTTGTGAAATTTAAACCTGAGGTTTTATTATAGCCATAGTCAAGAAGTTGTCACTAATTCCTCCTTTAGATTTAAGAAGTCAACATTTCAGCCACCTTATCATCCAGCAGTAAGGTTGTTTGAAGAACGTGTCCTATGTGATTTTCATGCAAGTCAACATTATATTTTTAAGAAGCTTGGTTTTAATTTAAGTGTACAACAGAGGATTGCTTTAAACAATTTAAAAAATAATGGGAACTTGGTAGTGGTTAAGGCTGATAAGAGTGGTGGTATAGGCTTTTGGGACTCTATTAACTATGATAAGGAAGTTATGAGACAACTCAGTGATAGTATTTCATATACTAAGCTACCATTTAAACCAGGTTTTGCTTTTAGGACCTTTATTGATAAATATTTAGATGATGCCAAATATGAAGGTATGATCACAGAGGAGTTATGTGAACAATTGAAGGCTTATGATCCTAAACCATCTGCATTTTATATTTTACCGAAGATACATAAGACAGTGACAAATCCCCTGAGGGGACCAATTGTTTCTAGTTGAGGTTCTTTGACTGGACCATTATCAGTTTATTTATAAATTCAGTTGATACCATTGTTATCTTTGGTATCAGCTTGTATCAAGGATAACAACGAGTTTCTGAAACTTATGGATGAAATCCAGGTACCTCCACACTCATATTTAAGTAGATTAGATGTTCAGTCATTATATACAAGTATTCCCCATGAAGGGAAACTCACTGCTGTTAAATATTGGTTGAGTTTGTCTGGATGGTACAGTAATAAAGACAATGAGTTTTTGTTGAGATCTTTAGGGCTAATATTGGAACATAATGCATCTTATTATAAAAATGATTGGTATCTGCAGATCAAAGGTATTGCGATGAGTACAAATTTTTCTCCAATATATGCTGATCTCTTTATAGGGTTTTTTAGAGATTAGCTTCATTTATGATGATGTGAATCCATTTAAACACTCTATTAATATGTGACATTGGTTTCTTGATGACTGCTGGTGTATATGATTTGGTCAGGATAAATCTTGGAATTACTTTGTTAACTATTTAAATTTGAATAAGTATGATATTAAATTTAATGGCAAGATCCAGTTATTTAATATCGACATTTTGGATGTTAATGTTTCTAAACTAATTGATGGGACAATGGCCATGAGTTTATTTAATAAGCCTTTTACTAAAACTTCCATATCAGAAG
This sequence comes from Protopterus annectens, assembly GCF_019279795.1. Taxonomy (NCBI): domain Eukaryota; kingdom Metazoa; phylum Chordata; order Ceratodontiformes; family Protopteridae; genus Protopterus; species Protopterus annectens. The sequence goes on along the minus strand of NC_056737.1, from coordinate 1,722,247,456 downwards.
CCAGCAGTTGTCATCCAGCACATATAATAAGAAATATACCAAAAGTGCAATTTTTGAGACTCAAGCGATTATGCAGCTCTAATGGAGTTTTTGAGAAAGAGGCTTGTAAAATGGAATCAAGACTTTTACAGAGGGGGTATAATGCAGATTTAGTTTCACAAGTGCATTTTTGGTTTCTGGGCAGGATAGGAAAGATTTATTTAAATCAAATGAAAAATATGGGGATGAAGTGAGTACCACTGATGAATCCAGATTTATTACCATTTTTGGTATGACTACTTTTAAAATAAAAGGGTTATTAATAAATATTGGTCTATTTTAAAGTCAGACCCCTTTCTGAACACATTTTGGATGAACATTGCCATTTTGGATCTAAGAGAGGGTGAAATATTGGTGAATACCTTAATGGGTATAAGAATATTTCTTTCTTAGTTGATGGTATCATTCCATGAGGATCCAGTACCTGAGAGGACATGATTAACAGACCACAATGCTGTGCCAGAGATGGCTTTCATCTGTCTCCCCTGAGCTTCAGGGTTCTGGCAAAGGGTCTTGCCTCCTCCATAGTGCGTTTTTTAGGCAAAGTCACGAGGACAAAATTACTAATGTGAAAAATTCTTCTAAATGAAATTTAAAGGTCATGCTGCTAAACTCTAGGAGTCTTAACAGGAAACTGCACTCATTGCAAGCATTCCTCACCCTGGAAGTTGCTGACATTTGTGCAGTCACTGAAACCTCGTTCAAAGCTGCGGAGAGCACCCCAGCCTTACCAGGTTACTTCTCCTACCATACTTTCAGACCCCAAACAGAGGGCTTCTATAGCAGAAGCCAGCAGTTGTCATCCAGCACATATAATAAGAAATATGCCAAAAGTGCAATTTTTGAGACTCAAGCAATTATGCAGCTCTAATGGAGTTTTTGAGAAAGAGGCTTGTAAAATGGAATCAAGACTTTTACAGAGGGCTTATAGTGCATATTTAGTTTCTCAAGTGCATTTTTTGGTTTCTGGGCAGGATAGGAAAGATTTATTTAAATCAAATGAAAAATATGGGGATGAAGTGAGTACCACTGATGTATCCAGATGTATTACCATTTTTGGTATGACTACTTTTAAAATAAAAGGGTTATTAATAAATATTGGTCTATTTTAAAGTCAGACCCCTTTTTTGAACACATTTTGGATGAACATTGTCATTTTGGATCTAAGAGAGGGCGAAATATTGGTGAATACCTTAATGGGTATAAGAATATTTCTTTCTTAGTTGATGGTGTCATTCCATGAGGATCCAGTACCTGAGAGGACATGATTGACAGACCACAATGATGTGCCAGAGATGGCTTTCATCTGTCTCCCCTGAGCTTCAGGGTTCTGGCAAAGGGTCTTGCCTCCTCCATAGTGCCTTTTTTAGGCAAAGTCATGAGGACACAATTACTAATGTGAAAAATTCTTCTAAATGAAATTTAAAGGTCATGCTGCTAAACTCTAGGAGTCTTAACAGGAAACTGCACTCATTGCAAGCATTCCTCACCCTGGAAGTTGCTGACATTTGTGCAGTCACTGAAACCTGGTTCAAAGCTGTGGAGAGCACCCCAGCGTTACCAGGTTACTTCTCATACCATACTTTCAGACCCCAAACAGAGGGCTACAAAGCCAAAGAAGGGGGATTTTCAGTATTTATCAAAGTTATACACACCTCCAGGCTGGTCAAACATTATGACTCACAGGAGACACTCCAGGTGCAGTTAACTGTTGACAAAACACCTATTCAAATCTTAGCTAGCTACAGATCCCCAGCCATGACTCAGGAGGCCCACTCCACCTATCTGGACTTACTTGAATCCATCAAGATTCAACCCTTTACTCTGATCCTGGGTGACTTTAATGACCCAACCATAGAGTGGAAGATCTATTCTAGCTCAAACAAGAATGTCAAGAGATTCCTTGACTTTGTCAATGCCAATGCATTGGATCAGCTGGTTGACACCCCCACAAGAGGTGAAAATATTCTGGACCTGGTATTAACCAACATGAGTAGCCATTGTCATCCTCCTTGGTAAGATCCAACCATAAAGCAATCACTTTCAAAGTTACCATCTCCCCTGACCCCCCTCCCCCCTTTTGCCAGGGTCAAACAAAAAAACTTTTCCAAAGCTTGCTACAATCTCCTGAGAGCAGGTATAAGCAGCTTGACAGCCACCATCCCTTCAGTTGGAGCAAGCACTAATGTCCAAACCTACACCAAAAAAAACTATATGAGCACCTATATAGCCGCATGGACTCAGCAATACCTTACAGGACCAAATCATCTTCCTTAAGGAAGAATAAACCTGTCTGGTGGACAGCAGCAATAATCAGACTCTATCATAAAAGGAAATAAATTGCTGTCCAGGACCAAGAAGGAGAAGGTGCCAAGTTGGAAGCAATCTCTCCAGTGTCTAAACAAGCAAATAAGGTCACTGGTGAAATCCTCTAAGGCTAACTTCGAGTCCAAATTGGCCACATCCACTGAGGACAATCACAAGTTCTTCTTCACATATGTCTGCAATCTCAAAGGTAACTCTCAAATCTGGTCTGAATTGCTGGTCAAGAATACTACATACAGAAATGCCATAGATATAACCAACCTGCTGGCAGACAAGGTCAGTGAAAACTCCACCCCCACCCCCCCATAAGTAAACCAGGACATCCCCAGCACCTGCCTCCCTTCCCTCATCATCAGGGAGAAGGTTATTAATTCCCTCTCAAAGGCAAAAAATACAGCCTCCATGGGACCTGACAACATCCCTGGCTGTGTGCTACATGAACTCAGGCAAGACATCTCAGCATCACTAGACACCCTATTCAGCCAAGCCTGTGCATCGGCTTTGTCCCAGCAGAATGGAGGATAGCCACTGTCATCCCTCTACACAAAGGTGGAGCGTCCACCAACCCAGGTAATCATAGGCCCATCAGGCTAACTAGCTTCATCTGCAAGGCCATGGAACACATTATCATGGACCTTACAAACAAGGACATTGGCAATCTCCAAATGCTTGATCCCACACAGTGGGGTTTTCTCAAAGGGAGTTCATGCCTGTTAAACTTGGTTGCCTTCTTCAAAACTGTCACTAAAGTCATGGATGAAGGGAAGATGGTGCACACCACCTACCTTGACCTAGCCAAAGCCAAGCCTTCAACACTTTTCCCCACTCGGGCATAATAGATAAACTCTCCCAGCTAGGCATCAACCCATATGTTACCAGATGGGTAGTTAACTGGCTCACTGATAGAACCCACTCAGTCAAAGTAAGGGAAGCCACTTCTAGTAGTAGACCCGTAACAAGGGGCATACCCCAATGATTGGTCTTGGGAACTCTACTGTTTGGGATATACTTTTCTGAGGTGAAAACCAAAACCAGTGGTCTGTGGCTGACCAGTTTTGCAGGATGACTGCAGTCTGGGCACTGTCATAAATTCTCCTAGTGATGTGAACATCCTCCATGAGGGCCTTACCCAAACTAATGACTGGTGCCAGAAGCATGGCGTTAAACTGATTGCCAATAAATGCATCATTATTGCCTTTGGGGAAAATGGCATCCCCATTAATTATCACATTAATAACAACATACTAAGGACACAGTCAGTCATGAGGGACTTGGGCACCCAGGTTGACAGTAACCTGACTTTTTACCACCATGTTGCCTCCATTGTACAGAAGGCTTTCTACATGGCCCATCTCATAAGCAAGGGTATTTCATCCAGGAACAAGGAGGTCATAACATCCCTGTACTCCTCTCTTATCAGACCCATTATCAAATACAATGCCTCCTTCGGTATGTACCTTGCCAAGCACATTCAGCAGTTGGAGAGACCACAGAGGTTCCTGACCAGGAAAATCCAGGGACTCAAACACCTATCCTATACAGATAGGCTAAAATCCCTGTCCCTCTACTCAGTGTCATACAGACTGCTCAGAGGTGACCTGTGTCTGGCATACAAGGCCGTCTCAGACTCAGCCTTGATGGAGTTGCTGCATATCCGTAAGTCAAACTCCACTCGCACAACCCACATGCAAGATCTCAACCTGGTCTGTGACATTAATCAAACTTGTTGTTGAGATAGATTTGTGTCCCAGTGACTCCCCCATCTGTGGAATAGACTCCCTCCCCATGTCAAACGGAGTACCTCACTAACCCTCTTTAAGAGGAAACTGGACGACTGGATGGGAAACAGAAAATATACCCCTGGAATCCCACCTGTGTCCCTGGTGGACAGGGAAAACAGGTGCTGAGTTTGTGGGAAGATGGCTGAAATTCTTGGCTAGGCATATAAGGGCCTCCGGGCCAATAGCTTAGTATTGTCCTATGAACCTACAAAAAGTTACAAGTGAGTCATTTATAGGTAGTACATTTTGTGGTAACTGTACATATTGTAAAGTCATGTCCAAAACTAAATCCTTTTTAGCAGTTAATTCTATGAAAGTATTTGAAATTAGGTCTTTGATTAAGTGTAACATGTACTGGATAATATATATGGCTGTTTGTCAGTGTGGTAAATTCTATGTTGATCAGACATCTAGACCATTTAAACATAGAATTGCAGCTACATATTAGTGACATTAATTGTAGAAGGCTTAGAAGTGCACTTTACAAACATAATTTAGAACACGTTGGGGCACATTTTATTTTTGTTGGGATTGATAAAGTCAAGGGGAAGGACTATCACAGTTAAGAAAACACAAGATTTTGGACTCTAAGGAAAGGATGTGGATTGTGAATTTGGGGGCATTATATAACCCAGGATTGAATGAAGACTGTTAAAAGTTGTTTTATATTTGAAAAAAAAATTGGCTGCTGTGTTTTTATATAACGAAGGTATATATTGTGGTTATTGTTTTGAATCTATAGAAATCTGTTTGAAAGGGATCACTGTCACTTTAAATTTTCATTCTTTAAATAGTATAGCTGCGTAACTTCCTGTAACGCATTGAGCACTGATGACACCTATTTAGTGAAACCAGTTTGCGAGCTTTTGGGAGGCTATGTTATTTGATCTCAGCCTGGTGATTTTTTTGGATATATTTATCAAATTCCAAAGAGAATAAAGTGTATAAGTTGTGGAATGTGGTGCGATCTTTGTCTTATACAGGCTTGTTTTTTTTTTTGAGTGCTGGAAGTTTATTCTTGTTGTATATAAAATATTATATATACACATATATTATTATTGTCACTGTAATCCTCTGTGATTTGCCAGAAAGCCACAATTTAATGGCAATCAGACCAAAACTATGAGGCTAAATCTGGAAAGTACTGAGGTATGTTACACACACACACACACACACACACACACACACACACACACACACACACACACACACACACACACACACACCTTGTCTATACTCTCACACATCAACACACACACACACACACACACACACACACACACACACACACACACACACACACACACACACACACACTCTCTCTCTCTCTCTCACAACACACAGACTCAAACACTTACTCTCTGTCACACAGCAACACAAACATATACCTCTCAACTGTCCAGAGTTTCACAGAATGTACACTTTTTCCCTCATATTTTTAGACTGTTCCCCATAACATTTGTGGTTTTCTGGCAAATCACTGGTAAGGTCTGAGGATTGTGGTCACTAAATAATGATATACCAATACACGTGAGTTTCACACCACATTCTTCAGAAAATGCATGTTAACACAAACCCCACTATTCTAGAATCTCTCTAAGTTTTTAAGAGCAATATTTAAAATCTGTCCCTATTTCTGTCCCCCCATTATTTCAGGCTTTGCCTGGATTTCTTGCACTCAGAGGTTGGACATACCATAGTGAATTTATCTAGTTTGAGTTTAATGATATAGAATTGAGTATTTTTAATAAAGGTTTATCATTTATACCTTCTGTTGAAGGCAATTTAAATGACACATTAACAGAGTTAAGATTATTTGCCTGCAAACTAGACTTAAAACTTATATATAAGAATGACATAGCTGTAGATAGGAATATGTTGAAGCATTCAACTACTTTCATTCTGCACAGCTCGCCCAGTGTTAAAGCTTTTTTAAAAATTTGTGAAAATGATATATATGAATTATTTTTTAATTTGAATTATGCCAATTTTTATAATTTTAATGATATTGAGAGAACTGCTTTAGTTAATTTATGTTTAAGAGATAACATTATAGTAAACAGGCAGATAAAGGGGAAACGTTATTATGGATGATGAACATTATAATGCTCTGATATATGATTTGTTACTAGATCACAGGACTTTTAAAAAAATCAGTAGAGTTGAATTTAATAATATTGTATACAGAATTAAAAGTTTTTTATATGAGTTATTAATGGAGATGTCTATCACACCAGAGGTATGTCATTATTTATATGTAGCCAATCCTATATGTCCCTTTATTTATGGGATACCAAAAATTCATAAAAATATTAGCCTTCCTCCAATGAGACTGATTGTTTCTAGCTCTCAATGGAATGCTAAGGCTATATCCAAATACTTAGAAAATATATATTACACCCTTTGTTGATCCATAGTAAGAGTTATATCAAGGACTCATATGCTGAATGATCTGCAGTATTTTTTTAGAACATGATACATTTAATGATGCTGATATGGTAACCATGGACATTAAGTCATTGTTTACAGTTATCCCTCATGGGATAGGTGTCGAATTTATTAGAGATTTTTTTATGAAAACACAATGTTTTTCCATCCCGCAAAACAGAACTTATTTGTACGATGTTAGAAATTGTTAGAAAATAATGTTTTCTTGTTTAATAGTGCATATTGCTATCAGCTATCGGGGTAGCTATGGGAACCTCAGTAGCTAATAATTACACAAATATGATCTTAGCTCAGTGGGAGGAACTTTATATTTACAGTGAGGATACATTAAGTGGTGAGTTTCAGAAAAACAGCATTGTTTTTTATAAGTGTTTTGTGGATGACATTTTCTTTTTATGGATAGGGAAGCAGAAGCTCTACATGGATTTGTTGAAAATCTAAGCCACACAACTGATTTCTTGCAATTTGAACTTAAATATTCTCATGAAAAAAACAGATTGTTTGGATATAAGTTTTATTTGTATTGAAAATAAGTTTCATACAGATATTCATAGGAAAAATGTGCAAACTATCAGATATGTGCATGCAGATAGTATGTACACTAGATATATTTATAAGGGTGTAGTTAAAAGTCAAATTTTTATAACCAATAGGCTTAATACTTTAGATGAGAACTCTGTTAAAGAGATGGAGAATATGGCATCAGATTTTATACACAGAGAGTCATCATCATCTTCTTTCAGCTGTTCCCGTTAGGGGTCACCACAGCGAATAATCTGTTTCCATTTCTTCCTGTCCACTGCATCTTGCTCTGTCACACCAACCACTTGCATGTCCTCTCTCACCACATCCATAAAACTTATCTTAGGCCTTCGTCTTTTTCTGTTACCTGGCAGCTTCATCCTTGGCATCTTTTTCCCCAATATACTCAGCATCCCTCCTCAGCACATGTCCAAACCAATGTAATCTTGCCTCTCTGGCTGTGTCTCCAAACCTTACAACCTGGGCTGACCCTCTAATATACTTATTCCTAATCCTGTCCACCCTTGTCTCACCCAGTGCAAATCTTAACATCTTTAACTCTGCCACATCCAGCTCAAACTCCTGCCTTTTTGTCAATACCACTGTCTCCAACCCATATAACATAGCTGGCCTCATTACCCTCTTGTAGACCTTCCCTTTCACTCTTATTGGTACTCGTCTGTCACAAATCACTCCTGACTCTCTTCTCCACCCACTGCATCCTGCCTGTACTCTCTTCTTCACCTCTCTTCCACACTCACCATTACTCTGAACTATTGATCCCAAGTATTTAAACTCACCCACCTTCACCACCTCTACTCCTTGCATTCTCACTATTCCTCTATCCTCCCTCTCATTCACGCACACACACACACACACACACACACACATATATATATATATATATATATATATATATTCTGTCTTAGTATACACAGAGAGTACAATCTAAAAATCATAGACGATACTATGAAAACAGTAAGTTCTGTGTGTTCTACATCTAGTTAACCTTATTTGGTAAAGAGTGCAATCATAAGGGAAATGTTAATAGAATGAGTAGGAAATGGTCTCTAGGTTGTATTACTAAATATAATAGACATACACCCAGTATTTAAGCTGTAGTGGAAAGGAAATGAGCAATTCTTCCTTTGGATAGTGACCTAAATAAAACTCTGAATGGCAGACCTTTCTTTGTATATAAGAAAAAAACAAAATCTTAAATAAATGTTATGTTATAAAGATATAAGAAAGAAACAAACATGTTTAGATATGAATACATCTACTACTCCATGTTTTAAATGTATTTTTCTAGATGTATAAATACAGATAAGTGTTTTATCCATCCTATATCTCAAAAAAATATATTTTTATATATTTGCTATATGTAACTCAGAAAATGTAATTTATCTAGCTAATTGTGTAAAATAACCATGTTTCTATATAGAGCAAACAAATCAAAGGCTGACAGATAGAATGTCCTCCTACCTATATGAAATATGTAGTAAGGCAGAGGCTGATACTTTGTTTAGACATATACTTTTAAATTTAGGGTTTGACAGATAGCTAATTTACAACATAGAGGTGGGGATATAGTGAATATAACTAAATTGGCTGAGTATAGGTGGATTAATTTCTTCAGAGATGATACACCCCCAGCATTAACACAATGAATAGTCTCAAGCCTATAGTAAAAGAAATGGAATATTCTATATAATAGGTTTGTTTTGGTATAGTTATCATCTTATAATTTATTATTTTAAATGCTTTTTAAACTATGCATTTTAAATCATGCTTTTTAAATAATGGTTATCAAGTCTTTAACACTTTTTTGCTGTGTATTTGATAGTATAGTATTTTAAATACTTAGTATCTATTAATTGTCTAATTATTTAATTATAATGTCTTTTGAGCTGATAGGCTGGCATTGTAATTTTAAACATAGTTAAGCTGTATGTATGATGCACAGGTTTTATGAGCACTGAGAAAGATTATTCTGGCTCAAAAGCTTTACTTTTTCTTGTTTTCTTCTACTAAAGCGTGATAACTTGATGTTTTGGATCCTTGGTTTGTTTGGTTTTATGTTGAGAGGTATGCACATGTACACCCCTACTCTCTCACACAGCAACACAGACACACACACACACACACACACACACACACACACACACACACACACACACACACACACACACATGCACACACGCACACGCACACACACACGCACACACACATACTTTCTCTCACACAGCAACACATATACACACACATACACACTCTCTTTCACACAGCAGCACATACACATACCTCTCAACAGTCCAGATTTTTGCCTCATATTTTTGGACTGTTCCTCATAAAATGTGTGGTTTTCTGACAAATCACTCAGAAGATGTCAGGACTGCAGTCACTAAATAATGACATATATTTGAGTTTCAGACTTCATATCCAAAAATAATCTCTTACCAGCTTTTCTGAAGTATCCTCCAGCTTATATGCAATGGATATAATTTTATGCATCAATGTAAAAATCCTTCCCCTACAAAACAACAACAAAATAAACTTTGCCTTAAATTACCAGTACAAAGCAAAAAGGAAACAGTAACCCAATACTCTCCCACATACATGTTCTAACCTACCCCAATATAGAGACATACATCCAAACCCAGGTCCCATCTCCACCCCTCTTAACCCCCCCCACTCTTATAAATCATTAAACTTTACAACAATTAACCTTCAAAGTATCAGAAACAAAATCCCAGAATTACATGCCTGAATAGTTCACAACAAACCTGATATTATAGCCACTGCTCAGAAATGGTTAAAACCCTACATAAACAATGTTGAATTTCTACTCCCAGGCTTTGCTTGTCTTAAATCAGATAGACTCTGTAAAAAAGGTGGAGGTGTCTCTGTGATATATCCAAATACCTTTACTATAGTCCCATATACTAAGTCTAGCCCACATTTTTCCACAGCCAAAATATTAATTTCCTCCCTAAAAATGAATAATTTCAAGAACCTCTGTATTGTAGTCCTATATATCCCTCCAGGTAATGACATTCCTATATTGAAAAAATCCTTTCCTAGACATCAAGTAATATAAAAAATGAAACAATCATTCTGGGTGATGTAAATATTAACTGACAAGATATCTCCCACCACCATCCTGCCTCCAGTATCAACCTTTATAACTTTACACAGCTAATTAACAATATAATTAGACCCAACAAAAACAAAGATACTAGCTCAATTTTGGAATGGGTTATGATTTCCAACCCAAATAGAATTGCTTCCACATGAACACTCCCTAATAGTATAAGTGACCACCTACCTGCCTTCATACTATGGAAAACTACCCCAACACTCAGTAAACACCAGTATATACAAACTAGAAACTTATCCCATTTCTGCCCAACCAAACTTAACAATACTTTACAAAACATCAACTGGAATGCATTAAAATTCCTTACCCTAGATGAGGCTGTTGAGTTCTTCAACTCAAAATTTCTCAAGGTCTTAAACAGTCTAGCTCCACTCTGGCAAAAGAGGGAAAAACTAATCATGCCAGTTGGCTTACTAGACCCACTAAGCAATTCATGACTGTCAAGGACAAAGCATGGAAATTATGCCAAAAAAATCCCTCTGTTCTCACACAATATAAATAACTCCATAAACATGTAAAACTCCTAATCATTAAAAATAAAAAAGAACACTACCTTAATCTAAAAAACCGCCATAAGCAAAACCCCCAAAAATTCTGGAGCTCCATCAATTCTTTACTAAACCCAGGCTCAAATAATAATCCTTTTACAAATCCAGATAAAACACCCACCGAAATAGCCTCACTCTTTAATTCATATTTCATCAATACTATAGCCAATCTAACCGCCACCTTTCCACAAACCAACTCAGCTTCTGCTAATTCATCCAGAAAAAATACTTTTGATCCCCCTTCACTCAGCTTTTCTCTTTCATTTATACCTACCACCATTATAAAAAACTGCTTCTTTAACTCAAACCTGGCACCAGCACCCCTGACAACCTACCTCCTGAATTCCTACAAACATCTGCCAACTCTGTTGCTTATCCCATCAGCATACTTCTTAACAGATCTAGTCAGGAGTCCCATGTATCCACAATTTGGGAGCATATATTCTGCCTCTTCATAAAGGAGGCAACAACACAGATTTTTTCCAACTTTTGACCTATTAGCTATCCTCTCACCCATATCAAAGATTCTGGAAAAATGCATTCACACTCAACTCCTTCTTTATCTGCTTCACAACCAAATACTTTCTCCCACTCAGTGTGGTTTTAGCCCAGGTCATAGCACTACTACAGCCCTTATATCCTTCATGGACACAGTTTACTGAGCCAGACATGCTGGGAAAAATGTGTCCTCTCTCTGACCTTTCTAAGGCTATTGATATAGTTTCCCACTCTCTTCTTGTCACTAAACTCTAACATAGGCATCTCGCCCCAAACCCTAGACTGGTTTTCAAACTACCTCACAAATAGGCAACAATCAATCAACTGGCAACATTCATTCTCTCCATTCCTTAACACAACCACAGGTGTCCCCCAAGGATCCATATTATGTCCCCTTCTGTTTAGCATTTTTATCAACAACTTGCACACCACTCTTAGTCGAGGTACTGTCATCCAATATGCAGATGACTCAACCATTATCTGTGCTGCCAGTTCCTCATCTGAACTGCAGCCACTCACCAAAGTGCCCTCACTTCTACTGAAATATGGATGACCAGTAATCATCTTACCCTAAACCCCCAAAAAACTAAACTTCTGCTTTTTTCCCCCCCAAAAAAGATTTTCCCAACAAGGAAGAATTAACTATTCATGCTCAAAATAACATTATAATTGAGGTTGTACCAAATACAAAACTACTATGTGTTATCATAGATGAAAACCTGACATTTGACCTGTATATTCATACCAATATAAAAAAAATGACATCAAAAACTGGGCATCTTCTATACACATAAATGCTTCTTCAGCCACTCCACAAAATTATCCCTAGCCTCTTTCTTTATTCTATCATCTCTTCTTTACGGCACTCTTGTCTTTACTAATATTCAGTCGTCTCTTAAATCCAAACTTGACTTGTGCTACAATAAAGTTGCTAAATTTGCAACCAATACAAAATATTCACCTCACCATTGTTCCTCATTGCGCCTACTATATTGGTTGGAACTCCCTCGTCATCTTTCATATATACAATTAACCACTACACACACATTTATATTTAAGCCATCAAACTGCTCTGCCCTTTCTTCTCTACTTACTCAGTATCATCCAAATAGACCTCTCTGATACAATAATCAACTGCTCCTGAACATAGAAAAACAAACCTTTCAGCCTGTCAGATGCTGTACTCCTTTATTAATGCAAAACTATGGAACACCCTCCCACCATCAGTTAGGTCTACCTGCAATGCAGCTCTCTTTAAGAGATCCCTGAGACAACACCTTTCCTCTCTATGACAGTGCAAATGTACCAGAACTGCACTTTCCACAACGTGACTCCCTCTTCTAATAATACCCTACACTTTCCTTAATTACTACTCTGTTATTCTCTTTATATCTCAAAACACTTATTTGTCTACAGTGCTGGTACTATCTGTTATATTTACTCACCTATACTTAAGCCTAAGACTTTATACGTATTAATTATTCAGACTATGCAGCAAGAACCCAAGCTACTCATGGGTAACTTAATTATCTTAAATTGGGATATTCTAATTGTGTAAACCACTTTATCCTCAATGTTGTAATCTATCATTGTACTCAGATTTTCACCATGCTCATTCTGTCATCAACTGTGACATATGCATTGTATGTATTGATCATGTTGATTTATTGTATTGAATGTATTGTATTATATATTGTATGTATTGTGTATTTTAGTGCAGAGTTTTTCTCTCCGGGCCACCACTGAAAATGGGCTCACTATGGCCCAGCGGACCATCCCGATAAATGCAAATAAATAAATAATTAAATATCCTTCAGAAAATGCATGTTAACACAAATGCTATTATTCTAGCAACTCTTTAAGCTCATAAGAGCATTTTTAAAATCTGTCCATATTTTTCTCCCCCCATTATGTCAGGCTTTGTCCAGATTTCTTGCACTTAAGAGGTTGAAAGGTATGCACACACGCCCCTAATCTCTCACACAGCAATGCACATGCAAACACACCTTCTCTCTCATACAGCAACACAGCAACACTCACAGACTTTATCTTGCATATGAACAGAGCAGCTAGTTTAAATTAGATGTGCACCTACATCAGGAGCGGCCTTAGGTCAACTGGTGCCCAAGGCAAAAGGGCTCCACGGCCCCCTTCCCACAACACCTGGTGCCCCCATCCTGGTCTACTTACACCAAATAAATACTGGAAAAGCACCCCTGCTAGGGTGGCGCCCTAGGCAGCTGCCTAGTTGGCCTATGCCTAAGGCCGGCTATGACCTACATACACATACACATACTTTCACTCTCAAACAGAAACAAACGGAACCGCTAGTTTAAATTATATATACACACACACATACTCTCTCACACAGCAAAACAAACACACTTTCTTTCTCATACAGCAACACACACACACACACACACACACACACACACACACACACACACACACTGCAGATAAGTAAGGCTATGATCTGTAAAAAAACTGCTTCCTGTACTACATGGTTTGATTCTCTCAGCATTCATTTATCTTCTGTTGGACTCGGCCAAAATACTTCAGTAGGAGGCAGAGCCTAGATGGCCAACTGAGAACAGTGAATTTTGAGAGCTCCATAAACTACTATAATAATATAGGACAATTTTATTATTTTCAAGTTTAAAACATCATAAATCTATAGATAAACTACTAAACTACATAAATCTCAATTTTGGTGGAGATATACAAGAATGTTCCTGTCAAGTAACATGGAGATATATTGAGTCACTGAATATGAACTTAAGGAATTCTCATCCAGGTGCTGCTTTGAAAAAAGAACTGCAATTGATGACATCTACCTTACAGGAACTAATTTTGAAGATGGATGGCTTTAAAAATGACTTAGAAAACCTCAAATTAAATTCTCAAAAACAGACTGATACTCTTAAGGAACTATTACAGCAATACCATACAAAAATAACAAATATAGAGACTTCTCTAAATGACATTGAAGGGAGACTCAAAGAGGAAGAATTCCAAAAAGAATTTCTGCTTAAACAGAATACATGGCTGCTTAAGGGGAAAGGCAGTCCATACAGCCTACCTCGACCTGGCAAAGGCCTTCGACACAATACCCCACTCAGGTATCATCGAAAAACTCATCAGCTTGAATGTAAACCCATACATCACAAGATGGGTTGCAAACTGGCTAAGTGACAGAACCCACAGGGTCAGAGTTGCTGGAGCCATGTCAGACTCAAAGCCTGTCACAAGTGGTGTCCCACAGGGCTCAGTCCTGGGTCCACTCTTGTTCGGCATCTACTTTTCTGAAGTACAAGCAAACACAGGAGGGTTATGGCTGACAAAGTTTGCAGATGACTGCAAACTGGCCATAGTCGAAAACACATCTGACACAGATATCCTCCAGAAGGGCCTCACAGAAACGGATAACTGGTGCCAGAGCCATGGCCTGAAGTTAAACGCCAAAAATGCATAGTCATACCTTCGGGAAAAACAAGGTTACCCCTAGCTACCATATAGGTGGCAATCCACTGAGCACAGAAAAAGTCATCAGGGATCTGGGGACCCAGGTTGACAGTAGCCTTCGCTTGACACTCATGTTGCTAAAGTAGTTAGGAAAACCTTCTATATCGCCCACCTGATCATGAAGGGATTCACATCTAGATCAAGGGAGGTCATCGTCCCCTGTACTCATCACTCATTAGAGCTATGATTGAGTACAATGCCCCGCTCGAATGTATCTGACCAGACACCTGCTGCAGCTTGAAAGGCCCCAAAAGTTCCTCACCAAAAGGATAAAGGGTCTCAAAATATGCCTTATGCTGCCCGACTGAAAGAACTCCAGCTCTATTCAGTCTCATACCGCTTGCTCAGAGGTGACCTGTGCCTGACATATAAGGCCATGTCAAACCCAGATTTGATGAATATGCTTCACCTCAAAAATCTAGATCCCTCAGAACCACAAGGGCGGAGACTTAAACCTTGACACGGTTATAAATAGAACATGCTGGAGGGACAGATTCATCACCCAGAGACTCCCTATGCTGTGGAACAAAATCCCGGTACATGTGAGGCAGAGCACCTCTCTGGCCTTGTTCAAGAGGAATCTTGACCAATGGATGGGAGATTGCAGATATACCCAGGGATTACTTCAGTGTCACTGCTTGACAGAGGCACAGCAAAATGATAGGCATAGTTTTTATTCAAACTAAAGGGGTGGCGAAAGCCACATAACTATGGGCTAGGCTTATAAATGCCCTTGGGCAGATAGCCTAGTATGAACCTATGAACCTATGAACAAAATAGATGACTTAGAAAACAGGGAAAGGAGGAAACAACATAAGGATCTTTGCTCTGCCTGAAAATATTGAAGAAGACATTATTTCATTCTTAACCTGGATTCCTGAATTTTTAGACTTGAATATGGGACTTTCATTTGGAATTGAAAGGGCGCATAGAGCACTGAGGAAACCTGCTTCTAACTCAGCAAATACTCCATCTAGATCCATAGTTATAACATTTCTTTCATTTCTGGATAAGGGACTAATATTAAAATCTGCTTGGAGAAAATCACCCTTAAAATACAATCAAACCCTGGTTTGACAAAGATTATTCTTCCAGAATACTAGAACAAAGGAAAAAAAGTCTGGCCAATAATAAAACTGTTGAAACAAAACAACATTAAAGCACAGCTGGCCTTTCCAGCCAAGATAAAAATACTTTTTCCAATGAGATGAAAACCCTTAATGACTTAAAAGAAGCTAGTATATTCATCAAAAACAACAATGTAGTGTCTATCCCAGAAGAAATGGATTGGTTGGCACCTACTCTTAAAAGACTAAATGAAACAAATCCTTGGACTGATGCTAGAAAGAAGAAACAAAAAACTGATGCCAGGATAGCTGTCCCAAAAAATAACTGTTACAACTACATCTCTCAAAGTATCAACTGATATGGTACATCACTTGTCATCTGTTTTTTATTTTAAAAAAGGAGTGTTTCCTAAACAACTCCAGATTGTTGGCACAGCACGAAGCATCAGAGATATCCATGTGCAACTAACAGTGGGTTAAACTGCCTTCCAGTTTATAGCCTGCTACAGACCACCCTCCCAAACCCAGGAACCCTACTTGGCCTTCCTGAGAACACTGAAAAATATGAAGGTCTCTCCAAACACCATTATATTGGGCGACTTCAACTACCCAAATATAGACTTGGAGCATTACTCTAGCTCCAACACCCTAGCCCAAAGGTTCCTAGAATTTATAAACTCAAATGCTATGGAACACCTTGTTATCACTCCCACAAGAGGGGAAAACATACTGGACCTGACCATCACCAACATGGGGACTCTATGCTCCAGACCAGAAGTGTATCCCTCACTGGTAAAATCAGACCATAAACTAATCTCACTGGATATTCACATCCCGACCCCACCCCCTGCCCAGAAAACCACAGTGAAAAACTTATCTAAAGCAAATTTCACACTCCTCAAAACCAAGGTGGAATCCTTCAAAGCCCCGGGGCATGTGGAAAATATGGCCCAGACAACAGAATCCTTTATAAACGCATTCTATGAACACCTTCAGGAATGCATGGATCATGCAATCCCAAATAAAACCAAGACCCAATCCTCCAAAGGCAGACGTCCTGTCTGGTGGACCCCAGCCATAAACAAACTATACAATAGAAGGAGGAAGCTACTACATGATAGAGCAAAATCCCAAAAAGGGAAGGCATCTCTGATCAGTATTAGCAAAAAACTACGGGCTCTCGTAAAATCGTCCAAGGCCAGCTTTGAGAGAAAAATTACACAGGACACTAAAAATAATCACAAGGCTTTCTTTGGTTATGCTAGAAACCTGGGTGGGAATTCTCAGATATGCTCAGAATTAGTCCAAAAATGACAAAAAATACACCAAACCCACAGACATTGCCAACATCCTAGCTGACAGGTTCAGCGCAAACTCCCCCCCCCCTCCACCAAAAGGGCAAATATCTATCTCAGCAGAGTGTTGCTCCCCTGACATCTCAGATGCTCAGGTAAGAGACGCCCTCTCCAAAGCAAAAAACACAGCATCAATGGGACCAGACGGTGCCCCGGGCTGCATCCTACATGAACTCCAAGAAGAGCTAAACCCAAACATAAAACTACTGTTCAATCTCAGGGTTACTACAGGATATGCACCTAAAGAGTGGCGTACAGCAGCAGTGGTCCCTCTCCACAATGGTGGTGCCTCAACGGATCCTGGAAACTATTGCCCCATAAGCCTGACTAGCTTGGTCTGCAAAGCTATGGAAAGGATCATCATGGACCTCATAAATAAAGATATTGGGGACCTACAGACACTGGATCCTACCCAGTTCGGCTTTGTTAAGGGCAGATCCTGCCTCTTAAACCTGGTCGATTTCTTTGAAACAGTCACCAAGGCCATTGATGAGGGGAAGGTGGCCCACACAGCCTACCTTGACCTCTCAAAAGCCTTCGATACAATACCCCACTCGGGCATTATAGATAAGCTCACCAGCTTAAATATAAACCCCTTTGTCACTAGATGGGTTGCAAACTGGCTCAAGGACAGAACCCACATGGTTAGAATTGCTGGAGCCATGTCAGACTCCAAACCAGTTACAAGTGGTGTCCCACAAGACTCAGTCCTGGGACCTCTCTTGTTCAGTATATATTTCTCAGAGATACAGGCCGACATGGAAGGACTGTGGCTGACCAAGTTCGCAGATGACTGCAAACTGGGCACCATAATCGACTCTCCAGCTGACACAAGCATCCTCCAAAAGGGCCTCATAGAAACAGACAACTGGTGCCAGAGCCATGGCCTCAAGCTAAATGCCAAAAAGTGTATAGTCATCCCCTTTGGCAAAAACAAAGTGCCCACAAATTACCACATAGGTGGCAATCCATTATGTACAGAAGAAGTAATTAGGGACCTGGGAACCCAAGTTGATAGCAATCTCTCATTTGACAACCACGTGGCCAAAGTGGTTAGAAAAACATTTTATATAGCCCACCTAATCATGAAGGGATTCACATCTAGATCAGGGGAGGTCATCGTGCCTCTTTACTCATCCCTCATCAGGCCCATAATTGAGTACAATGCCCCTTTTGGGATGTACCTTACCAGACACCTGCATCAACTGGAAAGACCCCAAAAGTACCTCACCAAGAGGATCAAAGGGCTCAAACAGATGCCATATGCTGCCCAGTTAAAGAAACTCCAGCTCTACTCAGTGGCATACTGCCTGCTCAGAGGCGATCTGTGCCTGACGTATAAAGCCATGTCCAACCCGGACTTAATGGACATGCTGCACCTCAAAAAATCCAAATCCCATTGAGCTACGTGCTCGAGAAACTTGAACCTCAGCATTGAAATAAATAGGACATGCAGGAGGGACAGATTCATAACCCAGAGGCTCCCTTCACTCTGGAATAAAGTCCCAGTCCAGGTTAGGCAGAGTCCCTCATTGACTCTCTTCCAGAGGAATCTTGATGAGTGGATGGGAGATCGTAGGTTTACCCTGGGTATCACTTCTGTGTCACTGTTAGACAGAGGCACAGTATACTAACCTCGAAAAAGGGCATAGCAAAATTAATTTAAAATGGGTGGCGAAAGCCAAACACACTCTGGCTAGGCTTATAAATGCCCTAGGGCAGATAGCCTAGTATGAACCTATGAACCTATGAACTGAGAAACAGTAATGATTTATTCAGAATGTTCAAAGAGTCGAATAATTCTTTCCAAACAATTGTAGGTCAATTTACATTATATATAAGCCAAACAAAGCGACATATAATACAAACATAGAAGTTTCTATTCCCCTACTTGAACTCAGTGAATATTTATCTTGTTCATTTTTCATTGATTTTACTTATAATAATTTAAGTAATTAATTAACTAATTCAACAAGGTACTATTCATCAGAGTTCAGACTCAAATGCAACAAATTAACATCATATATAATAACAGTAACAGTAGAGTGTTTTGAAAAAAAATGATGCTGTCATGGAGACTAAGGCCTTCTTCAGTTAAAGTATGAATGTGAAGTTGTTCTATCTCGCCTTCATTCTCATTGATGGGATTCGGCCAAATGTAAAAGCTTGAGGTCTTCGACCAGCTCGTGACCTACTCCCTATTTCATGATGCACTGGTGCTTCCCTCAGATCTCGTTTGCCGCTGCAACATATCGGGAGATCTTTGACAGCTCTGGCCAGTATTTCTTGATATTTCTTGTTATTTCCTTAGAAAAAATTGACAGCTTACTAGATAGTTTCTTACTTAGCTTAAAACTTAGTGTGTGCATTTGTTTTGCTTGTTATTAGTGGCCGTTTTTTTCTAGGCTGGTTTTTCTCACAAAGCCTTTAAGTTAGAGATTTGTTTAGATAGTTTTTTCTCCCTACATTAGAGTGTGTTAAAACTCATTTAAGTTAGAGATTTGTTTAGTTTTTTCTCCCTACATTAGAGTGTGTTAAAACTCATTTGTTAGAGATTTGTTTAGATAGTTTTTTCTCCCTACATTAGAGTGTGTTAAAACTCATTTAAGTTAGAGAGTTGTTTAGATAGTTTTTTCTCCCTACATTAGAGTGTGTTAAAACTCATTTAAGTTAGAGAGTTGTTTAGATAGTTTTTTCTCCCTACATTAGAGTGTGTTAAAACTCATTTAAGTTAGAGAGTTGTTTAGATAGTTTTTTCTCCCTACATTAGAGTGTGTTAAAACTCATTTAAGTTAAAGAGTTGTTTAGATAGTTTTTTCTCCCTACATTAGAGTGTGTTAAAACTCATTTAAGTTAGAGAGTTGTTTAGATAGTTTTTTCTCCCTACCCTAGAGTGTGTTAAGCTTGAGCCTGGATTTTTAGGGCAGTAGTTCCTTTATAATCTGTGTGCTGTAGTTATAAATATTATAAGAGTTTAAGCCCTGTTTTCTGTTAGGTCTATCTTATATATAGTATTGTGTGTTTCCTTCATAGTTAGGTATATAGTCTGTTTTTTGCCTCATTTAACGGTTGCATTGTTATATAGTTATAGTAATTGATAGTTTCTGTCATGTCTCAGCAGGAGCAAGCTAAATCAGGATTTAAGAAGTGTCCTAAATGTGGACAAAAGATGTCAATTACAGATGGTCACATAGAATGTGTTTATTGTTTAGGTGAGGTCCACCTACAGGAGAATTTTGCCATCTGTCATTCCTTTAGCTCTCATGTTCTTCATGAACATAGGAGCAAGCTAATAGTTGGGGATTATTGAAGTCCTCTTTCCAGGAATCTTTAGATAAGGGCAAACCGGACAAACCTTCAAAATCCTCCAAGACTCCAGCTGGTCTTCTGAGTCAGAACCGGAAAGGGGTTCATCAACCTCTAAATCGAGTCAAACTGCCACCTCAGCTCCATTGTTTTCGGAACCAGAGGTTGTTGTTGTGAGAAGGAGCCGGTCCCTGATATTGGAGCTAGTATCTCCTACTCTAAAGTCTCTAATTCTTCAATCAGTGACTTCTTCCATTGCTTCTTCCCGGTCCTCTAGACTATCTGATAAGGATGTGGATCATGTGGTGCAGAGGCTTCTGCAGACAAAGGCACTGGCAAAAATTTTGCTGGGGCTGACCCTTGTGGATTCGGAACTGACTAGGACCCAGCCCATTACTACTGTTCCTCCTCTGATTTGACCCGAAGTTTCAGAGCCATAGTTTGGAGCTAATGATTGTGTAACCACCAGAGTTGACACCCCTTCTGGACCTATCAGTTCCGACTGCTCTGACTTCTTCGATGCCGACCTTAGAGTCTAGGAGCCAACACTCACTGGTCAAGTCTGGAGAGGATAGTCATACCGAACCTGTCGGTTCTGACTTTGCCTCTTGGGGCCTCGGCTCGGGTGAGTTCGGCACCTACCTCAGGCTTGGTGCCCACCACTTTGGTGCAACAGAGACTGCCTGTTTCTATGGATCCAGAGGTCTCTTCAGATCAGATCCAGGGGGCCTTCGATACCATAAGGAGAGTGTTGTCCCCTCGGGTACCCACATCATTGGTACCAGCAACCTCCTCCCTTAAAGCACCTGTGTCTACCTCTGCTTCACTGATCTCTCAAAAGCGTAGAAGTCCACAGCCTTAAGTCGCCCCATTAGTTGAGCCCTGCTCTTCCGGGACCTCCCCAGAAGCTCCTACTGAAGAGGTTCCCAGGAAGATGCTTTGCAAGAGGAAGCATCTGGATTGCCAACAGGAATCCATCATATCAGATACTGACTTAGATGAGTCAGAAGGGTCCCCACGGTCCTTAAGATATCTCTTATGGTGATATCTTAGAAATACTGAAACAGAGGGGTGGCTGGAAGCCCATTAACCCTACTGATGATAATTCACTACTCCTGAAGGCTTTCGGGTCTCAGCCCTCTACCTGTTGGGTGACTCCGCCTTTTGATGAGCTGATAGACCTTGTTTCTTGAAAGGCATGGGAGACTCCGGATACCATGGAACATGTCCCTTGGAAGCCTAACAAATTCATAACGTCACCCCAGGACAAGGCTTTCCTTACCAAAGGAGTACCCATTGATGCTATGGTGGTGGCAGCAGCCAACAAAAAGAAGTTGTCAGAGACCTCTACATCTGTTTATCCTCCTAATAGGGATTCTAGGATCATGGACAGATACCGAAAGCACACATTTAGTTCAGCGTCCTTTACTCTTCGATCCCTGAACTCTCTTATACATTTCAGTAGACTACACAGAGATCTCCTTAAGGAGTTGGGAGATGCTCTACAGGGTGCAGTAGCTGTGGGGGTCTCAGACAAGGTAACCTCCCAGCTTGCTACCCTAAATTTCCTCATAAACTCTTCCATGCATCTGATTTCATATGCAGCTGATGGAACGAGCAGGGCAGTGGGTACAGGAATTGTTCTTAGGAGACACTCCTGGATGCACTTATCTTCTTTGTGGAGCCCTATAAGGCATCCTTAGTTAACACCCCCCTTTGATGGTTCATTCCTTTTTGGACCAAAAGTGAAGAAAATGCTTACAAGGTGTGAGCAAGATGGAAAGACTCTGTCTGCTGTAGGAGACCATTTTTCCACCCCTGCCAGACCTTATACTAAAGGTTGGAAAAGTGGAAAGATGTGGTTCCATAAATCCCAAGGAGCTTTCTTTGACACACATGGTGAAACCCCCTCTAGAGGCAGAGAAGGGGGCAATATTGGAAGACACCATCCATGCGGCAGAGGGGCCCACAAAATTAGGGTGACAGAGATCAGTTTTTTGGAAAGCCCTATAAGTGCTCCTGAAAGGAGGCCCATCTGTCCATCTCTGGAGTCAGTTGGGGATGCTTATCTTTGTACCCAGACACCTGTCTAAAAATCACAAAAGACCATTGGGTACAAAGCGTAATACCCAAAGGATACTCCATTCCCTTTACCACCTCTCCATCCCTTGTGACAAAATTCCCGAATGTTCCACCCAGTCACAGGGAACAGGCAACCATAGAAATTGCAAGGTTGCTAGAAAAAAAGAGTCATCTAACCAGTCCAAGCAGACCAGAGAGGATCCAGAACTTACTCAAGGTTCTTTTTAGTTTCAGAGAAAACAGGAGAAAGGAGACCCATTTTGGATCTCAGCAGATTCAACAAATCTGTCAAAAAACCAAAGTTCTGGATGGTCATGCTACAGTCTATACTTCCCTTTCTAGGGAAAGACAATTGGATGTGCTCAATGGATCTCCAGGATGCATACTACCACATAAAAATGGCCAGATCCTCCACGGATCATCTGCGCTTTCAACTGGGAGCCAGTCGCTTTCAGTTTTGAGCTCTGCCCTTTGGTCTTACTTCAGCCCCCAGAGTGTTCACCAAATGCATGGCAGTAGTCATGGCTCATCTGAGATGCTTAGTATTCCAGCTGTTTCCATATCTAGACAACTAGCTCCTCACCACATCGACTCATTAGAGCAAGGGATACAACCATAAATCTTTGCAGTTAATTGAGCATTACCATAAACTTAGAATAATCTGCCTTATTGCCATTGTAATGTACCATTTTCATAAGAGCATATCTCAACACCATCTCTAGGACCATAAAGCTTCCAACGGAAAGAGTTGGGGGCATTCGACAGCAAGTCCTGAACCTCATCTCAAAACAAAAAGCCCCAGCTTCAACAGTGCTCAAGATATTAGGGACAATATTAGCAGCGATCATTGCCATTCCTTTCGGTTGAATGCATATGCGAATATTGTAATGACTCCTGTTCACACAATGTTCCTTTCAAGAACTTCCATTGTCACACCCAATTATAATAAAAAATTCATGCAAAAAGGATCTTCACTGGTGGCTGACTTCTCCTCAAGTAACAATAGGATGACCTTTTGTCCTACCCACTCCTGTTGCCACTGTGACCATGGATGCCTCCCTGATAGGGTGGGGGGGGCATTTTCAGGGAAGAACAGCCCAAGGCACATGGGAGAAACACAAGGCTCATCTGCATATCAATGTCTTAGAGATGAGAGTGGTACTACTAGCATTGCAGTCCTTTCAACACTTTCTTCCTCTAGGGATTATTGTAATACAGATGAACAACATGTCAGTGGTCTGGTACATAAACAAACAAGGGGAAACCAGATCCTAACCCCTATGTCAAGAGGCCCTGAGAGTATGCCAGTGGGCAATATGCACTCAGCACTTTCTGATAGCAATGCACATCTCAGGAAGATCCAATGTGATAGCAGACAGATTGAGCAGAGCAATTTTATTGCCTCACGAGTGGTCCCTGAAAGAAGAAGTAGCAGAAAGGATATTGCGCAGATGGGGCTAACCTTGCTGTGACCTTTTTGCAACTCCCACCAACACCAAATGCAGCAACTACTTTGCCTTAATCCCCAATCCGGAGGATACCCCAAGGGATGCACTCGTACACTATTGGCCCCAGGTCTCCTTTATCCTTTTCCCCCGTTCCCTCTGATACCCAAATTCTCACAGAAAGCCAGGACTCTGGGAAGGACCATCATTCACACAGCCCCCTGTTGGCCTCGTCATATTTGGTCCCCCTTCCTTCAGCCTCATCTACTGGAAGAACCATGGATCCTGGACCCAGTTCCAGATCTTCTGATACATTCATCAGGGGATCGTCATCCTGCACTTCATACCCTCAGATTCACAGCTTGGCTGCTCCAGTTCCAAGAATAGCCAGGTTCCAGAATCTCTCACCTGCAGCTCAGAACATCCTAACATCTTCTCATAAATTATCTACCAGGATGTTATACCTTAGTAAATGGAAAAGATTTTCCATATGGGCGTCCCAAAACAATGTTGACCAATATTTGGCTTTGATTGCATCCATTTTATAGTTTCTGACCAAACTTTTTAATGAAGGGGCGGCTGCAGCAACCATTAGGGCTCAATTGGCAGCAATTTCAAATTTTCATATCGGCAATCAGGGGGCTTCTATCATGTCCCATAGACTTTCTAAAGCCTTTATTAAAAGTACTATCAATTTGAGACCACATATTAGGTCCACAGCTACACCATGAGACCTAAATTTTGTTCTTTCTTGAATCATCTTACCCCCTTTTGAACCAGCCTCATCTTGTGACCTGAAAAACTTATCATGGAAAACCATTTTTCTAGTAGCTATTATTTCTGCTCGAAGGGTTTCAGAATTACATGCCTTGTCCATTAAATCCCCATACTTGATTTTTATGACAGTCTCGCCGAGAACAAATCCATCATTTATACCTAAGGTTTGTTCAGAGACAAACCTCAACCAGACTATAGAATTGCCTATTTTTTTTCCCCAAATATACTAATAAGATGGAACATATGCTGCATAAGTTTGATGTCCATAGGCAACTTCGATTCTATTTAGACAGGACTAAAGACTTTAGAAAATCAGAACAGCTTTTTGTCTCCTTTTCAGATACAAAGAAGGGTACTCCACTGGTAAAAACCATGTTGTCAAAATAGTTATCAGATTGCATTTCCTTTAAATATAGCTATGGACACATGCCACTAAATCATGAAGTAAAGGCCCACTCAACTAGGCTGTTTCCACATGTTCATCCTTTCTGTCTAAGCTACCTGTAGATTCCATTTGTGCAGCAGCCACATGGTCTACACCTCATACCTTTATCACTCATTACAAATTTGATAAGGCCTCCAAGGACAGGACCTCCTTTGGTTCCATGGTTCTGAGGAATATACTTCCATGAACCACCCAAGGAAGATAGTGCTTGGGTCGCTAACCCATCAGTGAGAATGAAGGCGAGATAGAACAACTTCACATAAAGAAGTTATATACTCACCATAATGTTCCACGTGAGTTCATCTCACCTTCATTCTTACGTCCCACTCACCAATCCCCCTACCAAGAATGAGACAAATCTTGGTGATATTTAGTCCTTAACTACTGTATTCTTATTTTTATTACAGGGATAGTTACCCATCAGTGTAGTTGGCTGCAAACAAGATCTAAGGGAAGCACCACTGCATCATGGGATAGGAAGCAGTCCACGAGCTGGTTGAAGACCTTGAGCTTTTGCATTTGGCCGTGTCAGAGCCAAGGATCATCTCCGAACCCGTCAGTGAGAATGAAGGTGAGATGAACAACTCACATGGAACATTATGGTGAGTACATAACTTCTTTTTTAGAAATGTCATGTATATCCTGGTTAAAGGGGTGGGCAGTTGGCATAATGGTTAAGGTGTTTACCTTGCAGACACAAGGTGCAGGGTTTGATTCTCACATAGGGTAACTGGCTAGGCATAAAATGGCCCACAAGGACAATTAGCCTAGTACTAATCTAAGAACCTATAATCTATGAACCTATAAATAATAGTAGCAAACTCTTAGTACAAATATCATCATTAGTCTGTCTAAATATAGTTAATATCAGTTATGGCAGGTATCACAGCTACTAGTGCTGTTTGATCAATGCTGATATGGTGTGCATGGATGCAGCTGTGTCTGGAAGCTAGTACAAATATCATTATTATTCCATCTAAACATAGTTAATATCAATTATGGCAGGGATCATAGCTTCAAGTGTTTTTGATTAAGCCTGACATGGTGTGTGTGGATGCAGCTTTGTCTGGCAAACTGTTGTATGTTGCACTTTTTGTCTCTGGGAAGCTGTAGGCTGTGGCGTGTGATCAAGGTTTGCTGATGCTTGTGTATTAGGAAGAGACATTTGGTGTTTTAAGCTAGATCCAGGGGAAGGGGGTGGATAAAACTGTGATTTGGGATATTTTGGCAGAGAATACTTTGTTTATAAAGAATGTGTTATCTCTTGTTGTGGCAGCTTGTTGAGAGGACTTTTTTTTATCTGCTTACTCTCCATTCCTTTTCTGGCTGCTGCCTCACTGAAAGGGAGGGAATTTAGGCTTGAAGTTGCAGTGAAGAGAAGCTTTGCTTCAGGTGCATCGTGAGCCTCTGGTATGCAGTACACAGACACAATAACAGAAACAGACGCTCACAGGTTGCTATGGTAATGGAGAAAGAGTGACAATAATGCTTAATGGCTCTGAGGAGCCTCCAAGATATGGATCTACCTGACTACATCGAAAGTTCAGAAGAGCGAAAACGACTTCACCAACACCACATAATCGACAGTTCACAAACACGACACCTCATACACTCGACACATCATAACAACAAACAAAACAAATCCCCTGTCCAAAACCCACACACACAACACAAGCACACCAAAATCCTTACAAACCAACACTAACTCATACATACACAACTATCTACAACCCTAACCCAAACCCTTACCCTAAGGTCCGTCACTATCGCACACTCACCTAACCCGCGCCCTAACCCTAACTCACTTAACCCGCCCTAACCCAAAAACTATCACTACTGCACCCTTACCTAACCTGCGCCCTAACCCTAACTCACTTATCCCACCCCTATCCCTACAGACCGCCAACATCGCACACTTACCTTACTCGCACCCTTACCTAACCCGCGCCCTAACCCTAACTCACTTATCCCACCCCTATCCCTACAGACCACCAACATTGCACACTTACCTTACTCGCACCCTTACCTAACCCGCTCCCTAACCCTAACTCACTTATCCCACCCCTATCCCTACACACTGTCAACATCGCACACTTACCTTACTCGCACCCTAACGTCCGTCACTACCGCATACTTACACATCCTTTCCCCATCTCAGTGTTCTCAGCGTCGGTGTCTTCCTCCGTCGGTCTTCTGCCTTGTCGATCTTCTAGCGTCGGTGAAGTCGTTTTCGCTCTTCTGAACTTTCGATGTAGTCAGGTAGATCCATATATATATATATATATATATATATATATATATATATATATATATAATAAAAGGACTCTTTTAAACCACATGTACATATATTGATGGTCTCCCAACACTTCATTTAGCTCATTAAGTTGATTCTTGATAAAAATACATAAATAATAAGCACAATTTTATATTTAAAATGTATTTTGGTCCAGATACTTTAAGGACTTACATAAGTGTGGAAGTCTGAGTTATTGTGAAAGACTAAGAGCACTTGGTGTTGTGCATCACCCTTTGCAGTGGTCTGGGAGGTGATCTTGTTCAGACGTGTTGGGCATATGGGGGATAGCTGATTCTAGGGGTGTTTGGGGTTGCCTCAACGTGCTAGAGAGTCATCAGATTTCCTTCTGTGGGAATGGAAGGTGTGTTGAGTGGTTCACTGGTAGAGTGGCCACTGTATGGAACAGGCTGCTAAAATGGAACAGGACAAATATTGGTTTGGATATTTTAAGAACAGCCTGGAAACGCACCACATGACCTAGTGAATGGTATTCTGGCAAAACTGGATGGTCACTGTTGTCCATGCTTGAAGTGCTGATATGTGTGTATGTAAGGATGGAAATATACTTATTACAAGTAAGAAACTAGAAGAGTCTCATAATTTGAAGTCTATGGACTGTATAAACATGCTTGGAAAGAGCTAATAATAAGAATAAGCATTACAGCTTGTGGTCTCTCAAATAACTAAGCAACAGCCAAACACACACACACACACACACACACACACACACACACACACACACACTAGTTATGTAATGTATGATTTTAGTAAATCTAGACATAAAATATATAATTGTCATATAAGATGAAGCAGTCTGCTGAATTTAGATATTAAAGACACGATTTAATAACATGGGCTTGTGTATAATAACACTACTGTCTTAACTTGTCATGAATGAAATACACTACATTAAACATCAAGGAGAAGCATGGTGATTTTCTTATATAAGTAAATATGCATAACAAGTCATGTAACTGCTTTAACTTGAATTGTAGTTTTTGTAACCCATCTTGACAATATATAATACTTAAACAGTTACCAAGGTAACTAATGTTTTATACATGACATCAAACTGACAAAGTTGTTCAAGAGAAACAATAGAAGCCTGCACTTGAAATGTTGTAGAATGTAACAGTCATATTATGAACAAATAGTATTAAATTGACAATAGACACTCAGTTTAATAACATGGGCTCATATATAATAACACTACTGTTTTAACTTGTCATAAATGACATACACCATATTGAACACCAAGGGGAAGCATGATGATTTTTTCATATAAGTAAATGTGCATAATAAGTCATATAATTGCTTTAACTTGAATTGTGGTTTTGTAACTCATCTTGACCATACATAATACTTAATCTGTTACCAAGGTAACTAATGTTTTATACATGACATCAAACTGACAAAGTTGTTCAAGGGAAACAATAGAAGCCTGAACTAGGAATGTCACAGAATGTGGCAATTACATTCTGAACAAATAGTATTAAATTGACAATAATCACTCAGTTTAACCTTTGCTGATTATACAAAATAGAATGTTGCCATATAAATCTAAAAACTTTCAGTATATGCCATAAAATGGAAATTTATGAATATGGAAAGGGAACTTCTAATCATTAATGACAATAAGTGTGTTTGTTGTTTTTAACCTATAATTTCACTTATTTTATAATAGGAAATGACAGATATGAAAATTTCTATTTGTAGGAAATGGGGGCTACACTGATAATTAAAATGCACTAACTTTCATCAATGTTCACATTAAACAAACTTGATGCGTTAAGTAAGTTAGCAACCACCAAAGTGATTACTTAAATGCTGGCAAACAATGAAATATAACTTCTGATATATCCAGTAAAATACATTGTATTATAAACATTAGGAATACATATTAGTACCATCTATTTATATTAAATAATAAGTTTTGAGAAACTTCATCAATAAGGGTTAATATGTTAAATAACTGTGTGCTATAATCTTTTACTGAGGTTTTATATATGATACATCCTACTTTATTATGATTTAATTGCTTGTCATCTATCTTTCATGTAAATAATTGCTTATACAATAGGTAGACATTTATATTATATCAGAATTCTGTCTAATCTACAGTTGTACTATATCTGATCAAAATAATATAAATATTTCCTATTCCTATTAGAGATATTCTCCAGATGATAATTCAATTTATGTAGCCCAGATGTTCTGGATTGTCATGGTATGATTGATAATCCGATGGACTTTAGTTTATCCATCAGATTAGGTTTGAATTTCATTCCCTGGCTAGTGTGGATCTTAGTTTTGATAACATTTATTAATGTAAATGTATTTCACAAAAACATTTTTAGTATGCCTGACCAAAACATTACTTTATTGGTAAACACTCAAAGTATTTTTTGTCTGTCTATTTCGGCTTTTCCCGGTTCGGGGTCGCCACAGCGGAACTCCAGTCCGCTAATGATTGGCAGTAGATTTTTATGTGCTGGCTTGCCGGGCCTAACGCACAACCTTCAACAAAGGAATGCCCACTCACGCATGTCATCACATAGAAGACGCTCTAACTGAGAATTGAACGGGCAACGTCTAACTGTGAGGCGACAACGCTACCACAGCACCACCACCGCAGTAATGGTAAACACTCAAAGTATAAAACTGATAAATTCCTTTAAAAGCTTAAACATATACTTTATAGTTATCAGAGAAAAATGTTTAATAGTCACAATAAAACAAAAAATACATAGTCTAAATAACCTAAGATGGATTTAGCTTTATTATCTTTAAATACCAATAACTTAAACAATCCTAGCAAGAGATCAAATCTACTAAAATATTTAAAACTGAACAAAGCACAAATTGTCTTCCTTCAAGAAACTCATTTCAAAACAAATGACAATGGAATGCTAAAGAATATATGATAATGGCACAATCCACTTATAAGACAAAGACAAAAGGGGTAACAATTTTATGGAAAACAAATGTGATTAACCCAGAAATCATTTATAAGTATGAAGATAAAGAAGGCCTTATAGAATTAGTAATAGTTAAATATAATAACAGAAAATGGACCCTAGCCAATCTATACTGGTTCCCAGGCATAGGAACAGGAACTGTTAAAAAAACTTGGATTTCATTTCCAATAATTATAAAGACAACTTAATATTAGGAGGAGATTTTAACTGTATATTTGATATTTCTAAAACTACAAATAAAAGACCACTGCATACATCTGCTGTATCAAAAGCTTTGAACAAGTAGGTAGAATAATTTTATCTTGTAGATACTTTCAAATGTAAAAAAGATAAATCTTTGTTGTTTTCCCAGTAAGATCACAGATTTGGTACCCAAACTAAAATTAATAAAATATTTGCTGCCCATGACTTACACTCTAAAATCATTAATTTCTCAATCACTCACTGCCCCTTTTCAGACCACAATTCATTGATAATAAAACTTCAAAATGGGTACAAACCATTAATCTTTAACTCCAGAATTCCGGCATATAAACCCTGCTCATTATCTGAATTACAGTTCATCTTAGATATTAATTACACCACATAGATAAATAAAATAATGATATGGGACTCATTAAAAGCTTACATATATGGTAAAACCCTTAGTATAAAAAAATCAGAGTATGGGATTCTGAATTATTAGATCTACAATTCAAACTTTTGTCAGCAAAAGCTGAAAAAAATCAAAATCATTTGTAGATGAAAAATAAAGTAGAAGTATTAAACAGTAAATTCAACAACACAATTCCAACACATAAAACTAGTTTAGCTTTAGAAAAAAAAATTAATACCTTGCTCACTTCTCCCAAATATCTACATAATTTATCCACAAGAATCAAAATACAATCAAAAGCTAATAACATTAAAAGTATCTTCCATGAAAAGAAAGGGGAAAATGTCTCGGATATAGGTGACATTCTTGATGCCTATAGAAATCCCTATATGGAACATTTCTAAAAAGAAAATATACATATTGATCAATTAAATCTAGGTGAAAATTTTTCTAATATAAAAAAGACAGAAAAATTAAAACTAGATCTGCAAGCACCCATACCCGACAAAGAAATTACAGATACAATAAAAGAGGGTAAAATAATAAAGATCCGGGTATAGATGGCACAATTATGGAAATAAATAAACTTTTTCCTTCAAAGATACTACTCCTCTTCTATAAAATTATATTAGAAATTCAATCACAAGCTTTAATAGCACCTTAGATATTCCTTAATCACACCAATCCTAAAGGAAAACAAATACCCAAACCTCTGTACCTCATATAGACCTATATCATTATTAAATAATGACTACAAGATATTTATGACAATATTAACTAACATAATGAAAATACCACTATCCAAAACAGTAGATAATGATCAAACTGGATTTATATATCATAGACCCACACATTACAATATTAAAAGGATAATTCCTCTTATAGGTTGTGTTAACTGGCTTAGATATAGAGAAAGCCTTTGATTCCCTAAATTGGGACTATTTATTCAAAATCCTAATGGTATTTGAATTTCCTGCATCCTTTGTTCATCTCCTAAAGAATATATATATATATATATATATATATATATATATATATATATATATATATATATATATAATTTAGTGTATGTCAAGTTAGGTCCTTTTACCTCTGAATCTATACATATAACAAAAGGCACTAAACAAGGATGTCCCATGCCACTGATTCTATTTGTTCTGGCCATTGAAATATTGGCAGATTCAATTCATGACAATATAAAAATCAAAGGAATAGATGTTTATATGTTTATGAACAATACAATTCTAAAGTAATGCTATTTGCTGATGTCATATTACTAACATTATCTAATACAAGAGAGACATTAGAAGAATTAGATATATTAATTGACAAATTTCACATGACTTCAGGACTCCATTTCAATAAATCAAAATTTTTATTTTTAAATAAAAAAGAACTACAGACTAAGGGGGATCACATTATATGGAAACAAGAATCTACCTTAAAATATCTAGGAATTAAGTTATGCAAGGATAATAATGAATTAATCTCAAAAATACAATAATATCATCAATACAATTAAAGTTTCTATGAAATTAAAGTTTCTATGAAAAAAATGGAACAAAATAATATTAACATTTGAAGATAGACTACAGTTAATAAAAATGGTTTTACTGCCCAAGATCCTATATATAGCCTTGGCAATAAAACTGTTAGCAGAAAGGAATTTACTTAAAGAAATAAATTCATGCCTAAAACAATTTTTATGGTTTCCCAAAAGAAACAGAATAGCTTTAATACATCATATCAGACCATGGAAACAGGAGGATTAAACGTTCCTGATATAGAAACATATATAAAAGCATCAATATCTAAAACAATCTCAGACTGGATAAGTCCAAATTACTCTGCAAATTGGAATGAATTACTAACTCTAATATCAATAAATGAATTTGATTTACAAAAATAAATTTAAAATAGATAAGAACAATTTGTTATGGCACGTATTATGTATTAGTATACAATATAACATAACTAAACCCACTAAAACTCATATGATTAATTATTACATTGACTCATTTAGGAAAATTATTAAAGCAGATATAGATTTAAAAATCTGGTTTGATCTTTTAACACCATTTATAGTCATAAAGCACTTCCCACATAAAATATATAGAGAAATTATTAATTCCTGGGTAGAGAATTTGTTTGTTGGCTCCAATGTATCAAAGAACTAAAAGTTTTAGATGTGTAAGTAATAAAAGCAACATACAAAATTCCACAAAGTACTGGCTAACTTTACAGAATATTCTGTCATATTCATAAGATTTAAGTAGAATAATTAACAATTCTTCATTTAAAGAAATACCTAAATTTACGAAATACATATATGAAATCATATATAATGACTTTGATATGGGAAACAGTATTTCAAAATTTTACAAAATATTGATAAGCTATAAAACAACACCCACAACTTCATATTGGAAATATATAACAAAAGGACACTCAAGACAGTTAACTGAAGATATTAAAACAAATATCTTATTATCAATAAAATATACATCCTTTACACAATACTGGAAAGATTTTAATTGGAAATGCTTGCACAGAGCATCCTTAACCCCAGACAGAATCAGTAGAATTTGTTCTTCCATAAAAGGAATATGTTGGAGATGTGAGCAAGTACACAATGCAGATTGGAACCATATTTTCTTTGATTGTGTTAAAATTAAGCCATTTTGGAATGGTATTAATAACTTTCTACAAGCTTTATTTAACTAAAGCTCTTGTATTATTAAATGTGAATGAAGGTCCTCATTTGAACAGGTCAAACATGTATCTAGTATGGACTATACTTGCAATTTGAAGGAAGCGTATAACAAGAAGATGGAATACAAACACAATACCAACTTTGGAAAATATCTACAGCCTACTGAAGTCCACAGCATTATTGGAAATTAAAATTAAAGAACTAAGAATTTATCCAAACCCTTGGGGAAAAGACTTATTGTTGATTGGCACTATACAATAATTGATCAAACACTCTGATAATGGATTGGACATACTTATAAAGTAACTGTATACATTAAGATCTGTTATAGTGTCAGGCAAATGTAAATAGTGTACATAGTTATTTAAGATGTTAT
Source organism: Protopterus annectens (assembly GCF_019279795.1). Taxonomy (NCBI): domain Eukaryota; kingdom Metazoa; phylum Chordata; order Ceratodontiformes; family Protopteridae; genus Protopterus; species Protopterus annectens. The sequence continues at coordinate 1,722,213,178 of NC_056737.1, read as the reverse complement.
TTATAAATACTATGGAATTCATTCAAATGTATTTGAAAAATACAAAAAAAAAATTGAGAAAAGATACTTCATTAGCCAGTACTCCTGGGCTGTTCCTGAAAAGGGACATTTATGACAATTGGACAGTTGCAGGCTGTTAGCAAATGCATTACACGTTCATCCTGCACCCTTCACATACATGGTAATTTGTATTTCGCTATTTGTGTAGGAATCTCTGCAGATCTCTTAAAGTTTAAAGGGTTACCACATACATTTTCACTAAATGTGAGTTTCAAAGAAAGAGACGTTTTCTGTTTCTCATGCTGTTTTCAAATATGAAAGTATTTTGTTTTGTTTAGAAAATGGCTAATAGTGTGTTTTTTCTATAAAATTTGAAATAACACTTTTAAATGAAACCAAAATATCTGATAATTGTAAAAGTAAAGAAGAAAATAATATGCACACTGACAGATTTGAACAGTGTTTATGGCAATTAGGGAAAGACAGCCAAGTAATGAGATACTGGTATGGCTATCAGTGTCCTGTTTCATTACTCTGTATAAGCCTCATTTGACTCTGGTGGTGTATGCTGTAACAATACAGTATTATTAGCCATTCTTCAAGTATGTCAGATCTGTACTGAGTGATGTCAGATAGGTTAGCTATTCTTGATGATACAGAAAACATAGTCAGACCACAAATGATATATAAGTATTCTGAAAGCATGTAATTCCTCCCCTCAAAATTAATAATATGTTGCATGCAGTAATATTTCTGATTTTTGTATGAAGTGGTTGTTGAAAAAAGATGCTGCAACATTTATATTGCCTTTAATTGTTTTACTTTATTCATTGCACTAAAGAATGATTGAATTCATTACTAGGTCTGGGTTGTGTAATATAGTCCAAATATGTTGAAATTTAGTCATTTATTTTTTGTAGTATATTTTTACAGCCTCAAGCAACTTGACAGGGTCTGTTATTTGCCAGGTCATACAGTCTTCATTATTTGCAGTGGTTATCATAACTGTCTGATCTTTAGCATCCATTATAGTAGTCATTGTTGCATATTACTGTGTGCAGTCTTCTTTACAAAATTTAATAGTAAAGGATTTCAGCATTTAGTTAAGAACAGTTACTCTGAATCTTTCCACCTTCATATGCCTGCTGTGTGACACTGAGAAAGTAACTTAACCAAACAGTGCTTTGGAACAATTCGGAATTTGGGCTAGGCTCTTTAATGGTCTCCAGAAAGTCATGCCTAGAAACTGTGAACCTGTTGTTGTTGTTTGCCAGCCATTCCATATCGCATAGCTTATCTAGTTTAGGAAATGTTATGGCAATATCAACAGCACACCATTTTTTTATAATTTACATTGGAAATTTATTCTTCAAGGGCAGCAAGCACTGTATTAGTAGATGAAGCACCGAAATGTAGTTGTTTGCCAGCAGCAATCTCTGCATTTGTAATAGTTCTCTTAAATATGGAATTATTCAGATGACTTTTACTTCTGCAGAGATTGTGCATATTGACTTGTGGTATGTTACCAGGTGGTTGATATTTCATGATCCCATAAATATTCTTCTATTTAAACTGCACTACACATGGGTGGATTTTATAGTATGACGCTGTGATCATTATACAAGTTCATATAGTTCATCCAAAGCTACCAATGAAGTACATGCAGTTTATTTCTTCATAACATTAAAAGGTGCACGCAGTCAACCAAGTTGTTACAACTTATGGTGGGGGTGGGGGCTCACTGTGGCTGAAAGAATCAGGATCTTATCATCTAGTCATTTTTAAGCAGTCCTTTATCTCACTTTGCATGGCTAGTTTGCATGTGTGTATGTAAATTAAGTTGGAATACATTGGCTACTGTGTGTTTTTGTGAAACAAATTGAAATATGTCACTTTGGGCATTATTACTGTTATAAAATTTTTTGACATAGACATCTGAGAAGGGTACAGTCAACAATACAGTTATAATTGCTAGATTTAGGAGATGTCTGTGGATATAAATGTACATATAATCCACTACTGGCCAGATGCATTTTTGAGTTAATGTTGAGCTTCTATGTATATTCAATGAATGTGAGTTTAAATGGAAGGGAAGGCTACTGTTGATTATGTTGTCTATTTTCAGTGAGGGACTATTTTGCTTAGCAAAAAGCCATCAGTGTTTGCTTTATAAAATCTGAAACAGTTTTAAATTGTGTGTCTGTAGTTTTTATAAAAGTAAAGAAAATACTATGGGCATAGGTTTTAACAGTGTTTATGTTAACTGAGGAGAGAACCAAGTAATGGCTGTTGGGGGAGGGGGTTGGTTCATCTGGCCATGATCTGGCTGTTCTTACAGCTATAGCTTAGTAAGACAGGCTCTGGATCCCCTATAATTGTAAACAGTGTAATGCAAGTTTTTAAAAATGAATACTTATTTAGCCACACTTCTTTTCTATGTGATAGTAAGGTACTCTAAATGATGTTCTGAAATATACCGGGGGACAAAACTAGAATTTTGAAGCTGGGGTGCTCAAAAAAAGGCCAAATGGTTCTTGACTAAAAATGAGGGACTTTTCTATATGATGAGACAGTGGTAACATCTACAATGTAAAGGTCCAAAAACAATAAGAAAAGGAAAGATGTAGAAGGGGATATTTGGTATTTGGGATAGGTCCTTTTGTCCAAGAATAGCAGTAGTGACAATTTCTATGTTTTTTTTTCTCAAAAATTTTTTTATTAAATATATAAATAACAAGACAGTTAGAAGTTTTATACATGAACAGTAGGTATAAATAAACATATTTCGACTCATAGATGAGAAAACAATCCTTCAGGAGATTTAACATATTATTAAGTAATAAAGCAATACGCAATATGTACACTATATACAAGTTAGGCAACCTGAAAAAAAAAAAAAAAAAAAAAAATTTAACATTAACTATTTATTATATTTAAGACTTTTTCTAACACTAACTTTTTTAATGCTTTTTTTTGGACTTCTAACTAAGTGCCTTTGAGCATCAATATATGAAAAAGCCATTTTCTGGAAAGTAACCCAATTTAGTTTGGTTCGATCCAGCCAATTTTGTATTATGTAAAGTTTTAGTAATGAGCAAATAAAAATGATAACATGAATATCTAATTTTGAAAGATGAATTAATGGAATATGAAGAATAGCAAGTTCCCAGGACAATGTAGACTTTTGGTACCCCATTTTCTGCAATCTGACTTTCAAAGAGGTTCATAATCTGTGAGAAAAATGACAATACCATAAGATATGTAGAAGGTCTGCCATGGGGTGAGAACAACATGAACATGATGGGGATTTACTTGGGTTAAATTTATTTAATTTGTATGGGGTATAGTAGGCGTCATTATTAATCATTAATTGTGTATATGACAATTTTTTAAAAGGGATAAATTCCTTTGTATATCTAATGGCCAAAAGTTTCTGAGACTCTGACAATTGGGAGTTATAACTTAACCAAACATTTGATAAAAGACAATTATGGTCCATTATTAAGCTATTGATTAACTTATAAGAGTTTGAGAGCATTTTATCTGATGAGGAAAGTATTTTGATAATCGTGTCGAGGTTTTTCATTTGTAGTTCTATGTGGTCTAAACATAAAAACTTGTTTTTAATTATTACTCTTAGTTGACTAGGGATTGGTGAATAGTTCTAATTTACTTTCAAAATTTTACGCCAATCGGGTAAAGATAAGTCAAGATATTTCAAAACATCTCTAACTTTTAAATTTTTATTAAAGGATATTTTGTTAAGTTAAAGGGTTTGTTGTCTATCATTATATTTGGGTTTAGATGAATTGGTTGAATAAGGTGAGAAATCTTTTCTAGATTACATAGTTTGAGTAAGGTTTGGAAGGCTCTAATCTTTTGTTTAATTACAGTAGACATATTTTTAATAAATAAACTATCCAAAGAGATAAAAGGAATAGTTTCTGGATTTATATTTTTGAAATGATGTAATTGTACCATAATTTTATCCATAAAGAATGATTTGTATAAGAAATATTCTTGAAATTAGATATGGTGAGAAGTTTATTAGATGAGACAATCAAATAATAGAGATATAGATTAGGAAGGCCTAAACCACCCTTGTCCTTCAAAATTGACAATCTGGAATAGGAAATTCTAACAGATTTAGGGAACCATAAAAATTTTGCCAAAGCTTTATTTACAGACTCAAAAAGATTTTGGAATTATCTGATCAGATGATGTGAACTGGTAAAGGAATTTAGGCAGAATGTTCATTTTAATTATGGCCGCCTTTGATAAAAGTGAAAGGTTTAGATGTTTCCATCTGTCCATATCAGATAATATTGAGTTCCATACTTTATTGATGTTATTTTGAAAAGAAGATTTATTATTGTGTTCTAAATTGATACCTAAATATTTTATACTATAAGTAAACTGAAAATGATGATCTGAAAACAAAAATGATTTATGTGCTAAGTGATTTAAGGGAAAAATATGAGTTTTAGAAGAATTTAAAAGATAATTCGAAACCGAAGAGAAGTAATCAATGGAGTTTGTTATTTTTCTATAATCAGATAATGGAGTTTGGAAGTAAATAACTAGATCATCAGCGAAAGCTGAAAAATGAATTTTGGTATTAAGAATTATGGGGACATTATGAAAAGTATTTTGAATAATATACAACAACAAAGGTTCTAAATAAATGTTAAAAAGAAAGGGAGACAATGGACAACCCTGTCTTGTTCCTCTGGTAATCTTTATAGGAGAAAAAAATTGACCATTAATGTAAAGTCTAGTAAACATATCTTTGTATAAAACTTTTAAAAAATTTATAAAGAATAAAGGAATATTGAAACATGACATAGTTTGAAAGAGAAAGTTCCAACAGACTCTGTCAAAGGCATTTGATGCATCAATGATCAGAGCATATATAGGGTTTGAATTTTTTTTAATGAGATGAATGATAGACTCTAAGGACAGAGTATTATCCCAAGCATGTCTGTGGGACATAAAACCTGATTGATCTAGGGAAATAATTGAGGGTAAAATCCGTTTCAATCTGTTAGCCAAAATAGATGATAAAATCTTAATATCTACGTTTATTAAAGAAATGGGTCTATAATTTATTGGGTCAGATTTTTCTTTATTATTTTTTAGAATTAGGATGGTTTTAGATGTATTTCAATGAATATCTGAGATATCGTTAACTCTTATATGATTATATACTTTGAGAAGAAAGGGAAGAATTACCAATTTGAAAGTTTTGAAAAATTCTGGAGTAAAACCATCTGGACCAGGAGATTTTCCCAATTTAAGATTATCAATTGAATCCGAGATTTCTTGTAACGATATAGGAGCAGAAAGTAATTTTTGTTGACTATCATTTAATTTAGGGAAATGTAGAGAATTTAAAAGATTTTTAAGTGATTATCATTAACTGAATTAGAAGAACCTGAATATAAATCAGTATAGAGAGAAGTGAATAGCTGAATTATCTCTTCATCCGTGTTATATAATTTATTTTTATAAGATAAAGATGAGATTTTCGGTCTTTCAAAATTAACTTTAATAATTCTCGCTAATAATTTAGAAGGAACCTGGGCCCATTCTGAATATGAGGCAAGTAATTTTTGTTCAGCTAAAGAGAGATTATTTTGGTGAAGCAAAATTAAATCTTTCTGACAGTCGAGAATTTGTTTTTCTATAGTAGGGTCATGATTCAGTCTAAGATGATTTTCCAAGGAAAAATTCTAGATTTTAAGAACTCCTCTTTCTTAAAGTATTGCTTTTGAAAAAGCTGCTTTACTAATAAATAATCCTCTTAATCTCACTTTACATGCAGCCCATTGTATGTCATAAGGAATGTCTGATGACCCCAGGTTATTTTCCATTTCCTGTAATATTTCTGAACATTGTTTGCAAATATCTTCATTTAGCAGTAAATTATTATTTAAAGACCACTTATTAAAGTCAATTTTATTTTTAATATTAGAGTTTATGTTTAATTTTAGTGAGATTCTTGAATGGTCCAAAAGAATCTAGGTTCAATGTTAAAATCCAAAATATATTTTGAGATATAATCAGAAATTAGAAAGAAATCCAATCTGGACCACGACGGTAACACTTGGAGTAATAAGTATAGATATCATTCTTATTTAAGACTTTAACATTGTGAAGTGGATCAATTAAATTATATTCCGTCATCAAATCATTAAGGGCCATAGTAGATTGATAATTATAAGTAACAGTGGAACGGGATCGATCAATTACTGGATTTATTACTGCGTTCCAGTCACCACCCACTATAATATGGTGGTCTTTATAGGATGTGAGAATATTATAAATTTTAAAATGAACAAATGTTGTGAATTACATGGGCCATATAAGTTTAAGACTAAAAGAGGTTTGTCCAGACCAACAATAGAAGTGGTAAATAAGCACCATCTCCCTCATTATCAAATTTCTCATCAATAATGTTCCCCATGAATTTTTGTTTAATGATTATAGCTACTCCTCTGGAATTAGATGAGTCACCTGAAGCTACTATCTTTTGATCCATTTTTATTTCTCTTTATTCCAATCAAGACGCGGAATATGGGTCTCTTGAATAAAACAAATATTTGCCTGTGACTTAAAAATCAAATGAAATAATAATGACTTTTTGGCTTTGCCTTGAATACCTCTAACATTCCAAGAATCCAATATTATATCAACTGGCATATTCAAGGCATACAATCATTATTGATGCTATAAAGGTGAACTCAAAGTAAAAATCCAATAATACTTTAAAAAAGAAAAAAAAAGAAAAAGCAGCATTTGAATATGCAATCGGGTCAACAAATATCATTTGCTGAAAAATAAAGAAAAAAAATTTTCAAGAGCAATAAAATGTATATTAATATCCTTTATCCTAACCCTAGTGCCTACCCACCAATCACCCTGTGATAAAGGAAGATCAGAAGTGAATAAGATAGAAGTTGTAATTATAAATAATAATAACATCGGATTAATATAAAAATTGCTCAAAGGAAGCCTAACACAAATTAAAACCAGAGTAATACTACTAAAACTATATACAAGACTAACTAAATTCAAGATGTCCAACATACTCAAGCCCTACTTGAAATACTAAGCTAAAAGCTCCTATTATTAAGTAAAAATTATAGTGATTAAATGCATTTCCTCAAGTATTTCAAAGAAGAAAAAAATAATAAATTTTGATTAACTAAAACAATACGGCATAACAAGTATTACAATTAAAACAGAACATATGTTAGGTAATGTAAATAAATATAAAGAAACCCATCTAATAACACTATCATATATGTAAACAAAACAGTGAGAAATCTAGGGATAGTTGCATCATATATAAGGTGATGTTTTAGATATACATATATATAAAAAGCCATAAACATTGCTAAACAGATAAAATCATGCACTATCCAATAAACACTCTTTAATGCTTAGTAACTTTTTCCCAGTAGTCAAATAGACAATAAGTGTGATAAAAAACTCAAATAACTATAGAATGAGCATTTAACTATAGTTCAAATAAAGCATAAACTGTCCTCCAAGTGACCATATTCTAAGAAACAATTCAATATAGATGTAAGCTAACTGTCTAAATAGCAGTAATATAGCATCTGCTCACAATGATATATTATAAATTGAATAGGTTTTGGCCATCTAATGTTCAAAGATAAATACAAATAAGAACTATTGGATAGTACCTTAAACTACAGTATGTACACTAGATTAAATGAATATTAATGTACTTTCATATGAATTTAAATAAATTTTAGAATACTTATACTAATGGCTCTGTTAAATTATATAGTTAAACTGTCCTTCTAAAATATAAAAGCAATACAGCAAACAGGATGTAAAAACACAGTGTTCATAAATATACTCATTATAACATCTAAATAGAACAAAAACAAGTAGGCTAAACTCAAAAATCAAGAAGTTTAAATATAGACAGGTAAGTTTAGCTAATAACATTTAAAGATATCCATTCCAAGCATTACATTTGTGTAAAGGCTTTCTATAACAAAACCACCAACTGCAGTCCCCTAATCAAGCTTCTGAAAAAATGCATGAATTTCTCAAATGAACAGGTGTACAGTGTAATACTTGTCTATTTAAACATTTTGGCATCTTTCAAGATAACATAAAAACAACATTTTGTAGGAAAATATATGTTCTCTTCTTTACCCATTTTCTGGAATTGTAATAAATGAAACTAACCTGTTCATTTGTTTCAAGAACAATTTCCATCCTAATGCATGAAGGTAACTGCTCGCTTTGGAGCGAGAGAGACATGTATAGGATCGCTGAATGTAACGTCTGAGAAAGACATATTTAAACTTAAAAACATCCTTCGCTTGTGAAGAGGAACACTGTAAATGATAGAAAGTCCTAATAAAACATTCCTGATGCTGAATACATGCTGAAAACAAGCGCAATTGTGTATGCGAAGCTGTGTTTTCGCAACAAATGATGACATCACCATCCATCTCAGAGAGTCTGTAGTGGGTGCGCGATCATGTAGAACAGCAGCTGAAGCTATGAGCAGAAGATTTTTCCTTCAAGAGTCTCGAGAGGCGCGGTTTCTCCCTCCATAAATCTTATAACTGACACAGGTGACTGTAATTTTAAAGCTTTTTAAAAAAAACTAGTATACTGCCTTCACACAAAGCAAGGAAATGAAAGAAACATAACTATTTGACTGTTTTTAGCACTTATAGTAAGTCTATAAATCTGGAAAGCCTGTCATAGCACAATATTATTTAAAACTTATCAGAATTAAAACAAAATAAATTCAAAACAAGTTATTGAAGTGAAATAGGATTAGGTCATAACAGACATGTACATCCTATATTATAAATATTGTCTGAAAAATAACACTTTTGTATTCCATTGACAGTAACATATTATGATACAGTGTCAGGAAGCTTTTTAAATGTTTTAAGAAAAATGTCTTTAGCATCTTTGGGGTCTGAGCACACAAACCTTTTGTCATTAACTGTAAAAGACAAAGTATTTGGATAGGACATACGAAATCTTATCCCTCTTTTTATCAAGTCAGCACAATAGGGGGAAAGTTTTTGTCTATTTAGTTTAATTTGAGAAGGAAGATCTTGGGAAAAAGATAGTTTGTGAGACTTCCATATGAACTGTTTTTTTAGTTTTAGCTGTTTCCAGGATCTGGAAAGTATCCTGAAAGTTTAATAACTTAGTATAAATAATCCTTGGTGTGGAAGAATCTTGCTTTGCACGTAATGCTCTATGTGCTCTCTCTACAATTATAGACTTTGAAGATGTTTCACAGTTTAACAATGTTTCAAAGATATTCTTAGTCACAGATAGCAAGTTTTTATTGTCATAAGATTCAGGCAAACCACGAATAATGATGTTATTTCTTCGACTCCTGGCCTCCAAATCCAACAGTTTAGCTTGTATATCAGAAATAATCTTATCTTTAGACTTAAGGTCACTTTCCAATGAATCTGTTTTAACTCTAAAGCTGAATTTCTGTTTTCAATCATATCCATTCTATCATTTATTTGCTTTAAAGTTTTACTAAAGTCAGCAAGTTGTTCTGAAAAGTTTTGGATAGCACTTTGGATAGGCTTTAATGCTACTTTTAGTTCGTCTAAAAGGAAATTTGAATCATTTAAGTCTTTATTACTTACTTTGGAAGTTTCAGTAGGTTGTTTAGATGTCCTTAGTCTTTTGAACTGGAATCTTTTCAGGAGAGAGCATTGAAGAAAATTTGGCCTTTGTAGGCTGAGTCTCCATGGAGTCGGATTTTGTAGCCATGCCCAGAGATGAACTGCAATTGACAGGATTTCAGGAACCAGGAATAGACTGGAGCAGCAGGTGTCCCAGCAGCAGAGAGAACAAAATTGTTCTGAGGTAAAATAAATCCCAGGATAAGAAGTCCAGAGTAAAAAATAATCCAAATTCGTAGTAAAAGATTTATAAAATCTTTTAGTAAAAAAAACTGAGGAAAAAGATTGGTATAAAGTTGTAAAAAAAACAAAAGTTAAATAGCTGTGAGGAGCTCAAGGAGTAGGGACTAAACTAGTTGGCAGCCATCTTGATCATACAATTTCTATGTTCTGACTTCTAAATAGATGCAGTAGATCAAAAACTCTACTGTGCTTCAAGTGTAGTACAGTAGTAAACTTTCGTGAGAGAAACACAAATGTTTTTAATTCTGACAATGTAAACTAAAATAACCTCAGTAATATGTTGCAGCCGAGAAGAATTCACTTTTCAAACACTTGCAGTTTAGTTAATTCTAACAGACATATGGAAGCCCATGCATGCTAAAATATTAATAATTACTACAGATTCATTTTCTCAAAGGACAGTAGAAATACAACTGCTGTACAGTATGCTAAGTAAGGTCTGATAGAAAAGCTGTGTAAGGAAATATTACTTTCCTTGTAGGGTAAAAATAACAGTAAAGAAAAGAAAAGGGGATATGGAAGTGCAGATTAGACATAGCAGAGTTATAGCAAGGTAGTTTGGTACCCTGGGAACATACCCATTTGACATTTTTCTGCTGACATCTTTAAGTAATCAGGAACCCTTAAAGGCTTGCAAGCTATCAAAGTTTTTTTTAGGTAACAGGATGATATTAGGTCACAGCATTAATAAACATTATAAACTATCTGTGCTGTCATTAACATATCACTAAGTAACAATATTGAACATTTATAAAAATGTATGTTTATTAATACAGCAACCTAAGTCATTGCTGCTGTTAAAAAAGAACAGTTTGATGGTTTGCAAATTGTCATTAAATAATTATGATGCCTTTTAAACAACACATCCAGTCAACAAATTCACAGATTACAAGCTGTCTGTAAATTATTGATATTGTTTAGTGACAGGTTGTAAACTGTCATACTGCTCTTTTTTTTAGCATACACCGATTGGCATCAGCCTAGAAGTTAGCACTTGAGTCAAGCACTTCATCTGCCCTGTTCTTCCTTCAACTCTGAAACCTGGATTGGGCCAGTGGGGCAAAATGAGACAGCAGTAGCAGCAGCAAAGAGAATGCTACGGGGTATCCTCAGAGGAACAGATTTCAGAAGCAGACAGGTAAAATTTCCACACAAAAGGGCCGTGGTCAGACCACAACTTGAGAACTGTACAGAGGCTACATACACTACAGCACATCAGGCTGCTACAAGGAGACCAGGGGAAAGAAAGCAGAAAGATATGTGAAATAGAAGGAAGAGAATATGATCAGAGGCTTGAGTTGCTACAAATCTTGTCAGCTGAGAATAGAAGACATGATACTGGGGTAAAAGACCATGTCTGTAAGATGTGAATGAGGTAATTCTGAAGAGGAAGGATGCAGGATAAGAAAGGAGTTTAGTAAGCAGATTGCAAGGACTCCCTGCATCTCAAAAAGTATTTTTTTCATAGAAAAGGTGTGGCCCCATAGAATGGGTTACAGGAATGACTGGCAAAGAGGGAATCCACAGAGTCATTCAAGGGGGAATGAGACAAGTGTAAAACAGTAAGACTGGTGATAGTTACAGAGGGGAGGCAGAACGTAAAGTCACTTAAAAGGGCAGACTAGATAGGTGTATTGTCTCCTTCTGTCATTAAGAGAATGTAATGTAAAAACAGAACTGTAAAAAGACAGTTAAGTGTATATAATCTTTCCACATAATTAACCATTTGTTCTAGTTGTTCACATTTCTGTACTTCCCTCAGTATTATGTACGTCATTGTTTTCGGTAAGGAGAATTTCATGATTTTTCTTATTTTTCTTTTCTTTCTTTCTTGCCTTTTCCATCATTCGGTTAATCTCTCTTCATCTGGTGTTTTTTTAAAGGTGGAAGTGGTACCCTTATCTGATTGCATTTATATCACATTAGATGAGACACTGGCTAAGTCTATTATAGTCTATGCTCTCCTCCATGCCAGGTGTATATGCGCTAGACAGAAGAGGCTTTTCAGTCAGTAGTTGTATGGCATATTGGAGAGAATCTGTAGGAGTGCTTTTGGTTAGATATAAAAAGATTCTTTCACAAAATATGTGGGCAACTGTTTCCAGAACTAATTACAGTATACCATATGAGACTGTGTATTGGTGTTGTAATGTGAGAGATTTAATATTTTCTCTCCTGGTCTCTTTTTCCTTTGTTGAGTAAGAACCAATAGGCAAAAGTCTCTCTTTTTAACTCTAACTTGGTGGTCTGGTCTACAGTCTGCAACTATAGTCTAATGGAATCAAATCAAGGGCTCTCAGCCTGTTTAGAACCCACAGCTCAGAAACATATGTACTAATCTAGCATGCTACAGAGAAGATAATATTTTGGAGTCCTTACTTGGTACCCCTGCATTCTGTTGAAATGTATTTAATACATCTGTGTTTCTGATTCCAGGTCTTTTCTTTATTTTTTATTTTCTTTTTTTTCCTCCATTGTTACTACTGACCACTCTTGTACCTTTCTTTCTGGGATTCTGTCATTTATATACACAAAGTTGCACTTAGACCAATAAATAAAAGTTCTTAAACTTTAACCTATTACTTCAGTTTTGTGGTCTTTTGCCAAGTAGCCCTCCTGTTTGCTGCTCCACAATGAGGTACTTTTCCTACTGCAAGTGGGTCTTTATGTATAAATAACTTTTCAGTTTAGGTGTTCTTCAATGCCACTGCTTAAGATACTGAGGATAATTGACCATGGTACTAAATCCTGGGGACCTGCACTACTAATGCCATTTATTTTAGGAAGGCTCCCTTTGCTGCACTTATTTATATTATATATGTCTAATAGTTAAAAAATATTTAGTCTACTACAATTAAGTTAACTTTTGCCCTTGAGGTAGTGGTCAAGATCCAGTTATACCTTAGTGCCAATTATTATAGATTGATTTATTACTAGTAGAAGATAATAAACATTTTATAAGTAGTGATTAGTTTATTAAGTACTTTGATGCAACACTAATGTGATGAAATTAGAAGTTATACAATAAGACATCAGTATGTAGAGCTCATACATTCATAGGTTCATAGGTGCTTACTAGGCTGTTGATCCATGAAGATCTTCAGCAGCTTAACCATGCATTCCCAAGAGGTTTATTAGTCCTAGTATTATAAGTAACCCAGATCCCCTTGTATTTTAACCCAGTGCGCTTTGTATTTTAAGTACAAATAACCAGTGCTGGGCAGACATTTAAATGCTACCACTATCTATATAGGACAAGGGTGCTAATACAGGGTTGAACTTCAGGTTTGTCATCCGTTCATCCAGATTAAGTTGAATAGAGTAAGAGACATACTTTGTATTACATGGAGAAGATATTCTCTGTGATACATATCCATTCCACCAACATGTTAAGTTGTTGAAAAGTTTAAGATGTCCTGAGCTGGTGTTACTGCCCATTTTAGACTTGTGGGTGTGCAGTTGGTCTGAAAGGATGGGGTTGGAAGGGACTCTGAAACAGAGATCAGTCCTAAGAGATTTACTTCCTAGAAGTCAAAGCTATCATCAAGGGCTTATGGTTGACCAAGCTGCAGATGACTGAAAACTAGATGCCATCATAAACTCTCCAGAAGACATCAAGATCCATCAGGAGGGCCTTTCCCAAACAAAAAGAGTTGATGTCAAAACCATGGCTTAAAACTAAATGTAAAAAAATATATAATAATATCATTCAGCAAGCATGACAACCCCTGCAGCTATCATATCACCCTTCAGCCCTGAAAATTGATCCAGTAGTTAGCAGCCTGGGAATCCACGCTGACAATGAACTATCCTTTAATCATCATGTTAAAGTCTTTTTTCATTGGACAGATTATTAGTAAGGGTATAGAGTCCACATCCAGGGAGGTGATTATTCTGTTGTGTTTTGCATTTATTAGACTGATCACTCAGTGTAATTCCCCGTTTGGTATGTACTTGTCAAAACACCCACCACATCTTGAATGACCACAGTTTCTCACCAGGAAAATTAAGGGCCTACATCACAAAACCTGAAGTGTAAAAAGCTACAATGACCATCTCAAAGCATTGTCTCTCATCTCTCTATTTTACAGACTACTGAGTGCCAGTCTGCCTCACTCACAGAGCCTCAACCAACCCCATTATTTCAGACCTACTGCACATCCAGAAGTCCAACAGCAGCAGAAACAATTACTCAAGAGATCACCTACATAAAACATGCTGCAGGGGCAGGTATATTTCACAGAGGATACCACTTCTCTGGAATTTCCATCCACCTCCGTTTAAAGCAAAGTACATCTCTTACTTTGTTCAAGTGTAATCTGATTAAATGCATGGGAAAATGCAAGTTCACCCCTGTATTAGCACCCTTATTCCTTACGGATAGGAATAACATATAAATATCTGCCTGGCTCTAGTTTTCCATTCTTAAAATATACAATGGGTCCTGGTTTAATTGTACTTACAATACTAGAGCTAATAAACTTCTTGTGAATGCATGGCTATGTTTCTGAAGATCCATACAGGTTAATAGCCCAGTAAGTGCCTATGAACCTTTAAACCCATGAAACCGTGATCAATGTCCTCTTCTATTTTAAAAACTGTAGCAGTCACATGTCATATAAAGAGCACATCTAACAATCTAGTCTTTAGCCCAGAACTCTTGCTACTGCTGGGATAATTTGTTTTCTTTCACAGAGTCTCTCCCTTACCAGTACCAAATGGACTTTGAATGGCATGAAGTATTAAGATGCTAATAAATATTATTAGGACAGTCCATAATTCAGTCACCAAATAATGAACTACAGCATCAAGAACATGCTTGAAAATGTTTTAAATAAGACATTCAAGCAGCTATTATACAGATTTTCTGTGTTCTCTCTGTTTTATGTCAGCAGTTATCAATGTTTTACTCTGGTCAACAAATCTAAACAAATAAAAAAATGTATACTGCTTCCAGGTTTCTTTTCTCTTACCTTGTACTTGCTGGTACTAATATGAACATCAAGCATTATTTCTCAAACATAGAAGTCACTCTTCAGTTTTATTAATCCTGTACTTAGGATTGTTTACTAGAGACTTCAATTTTCATGGATGTTTTCAATTTTGTCACATACATAAATATTAAGTTGCTGGCCACATCTCTGAACTTCTTTGCTCAAGAATTATATAAAACCAAAAATAGTTAGGAGATAAAGGCCCAGAATCATGGATGATTTTTTAAATATTGCTCTAATTTACTTAAAAAGTTAATAAAACAAAAGGTTTTGCATAGGTAGGCATTTTCTGAACCAGAAAATCAAACATCTTATAATGAAAATGGCAAAAATATGAAGCAAAATCAGGGATCTTCTGCAGATTCAGGGACTGTTGAGAAGTGTGCTGAGGCCATCAGAAAAACAAGCCTTTGGTGCACATAGGTATATCTCGACAGAAAACAAATACAGCAACATATAAACTGAAAGGCCACACAGTGAAACGTTAAAACTGATTTATTAAACATTCAAGTACATACAACGGCAAGGTACTAAGCGCTTTCACCCATCAACCTCAGGGCATCATCAGAGTACTAAATGCACAATTACATATCCACCCCTTATATACACTCGCTAACTAGTTAATTAATAAATCGAATACTATTTAATAACCCTACAATTTCATATGCTGTTAAAATGTAATACTTAAATTAATAAATAGCTAAAAATATAATAATAAAACACCAGGTAACAGTATTTGTACATTACAAATTCGTGTGAATTATATAAAAATATATACTAACATAGACTAAATAATAAATTGTAAAACTGATAACATGATATATCTGTCTAAATAAATATATAGCACCTATAAATATATGTAAATGTATCAATAGAAAATGATCAAATGAAATATGATTTATATTTTAATATACTGGATATGGATACATGTTCATTAATGCCTGGCAAAGTACAGGCGTTTAGTCTAAGTTGCCAGAGACATTCCTTGGCCTCCAACATGGTCTTCTCATCACCTCCTTTGTGTATATTATGCGGAATTCTATCTATAATAAAAAATAGAAATCTCTTAAAATTGGGACATCTAATACTATGTGTATATAGACAACTGGTAGTTTTTTGTTTTTTGATGTCTCTAACATGTTCTACAATATGTTCTCTTAACTTCCTAATAGTTTTCTCAACATAAAATGCTGAACATGCTGAACATGTTGCTAAATAAACAATCATCTTAGTATTACAATTACAGTACCCATTGCATCTAATAGTTTTACCAAAATTAGAAATAGCAACATATGGACCATCGTTAATATATTTACATGTGCGACAGGTTCCACATTTGCTCATTCTAGACATTTTAAACGTATCCTTGTTTGTGTTCATCTCATAAATTTCCTTCAAATTCCTCCCTCTACTAAATGTAATCTTTGGATGATCTCAGTCAATTCAGCATTATTCATAAAAACACTTGTCCATGTCTCATGTATAATGTTAACAATATTATGGGATGTTTCATTGTAAGGTAGTATGAAAGTATCATTTCTAGACATATTTGTATTGGTATTCAATATATTGTTGCATCCAAATTTGATAATAGGTCTATAAATCAAATGTCTTTTTGTAAAAATCTCTCTTTTAATATTACAAATAAGTTCATTAGGGTAACCTCGGTCAAGAAACATATTCGATAATTTTTCAATTTATAACTCAAATGTATTATCATCACTAATAATTCCTGACAGTCTTACCATTTGACCTTTAATCAAATTTCTTTTTTGATAATAGGGATGACAACTATTAAAATGTAAGAAGGAATTTGAAAATGTTTTCTTTCTAAAAATGTTAGAATGAATCACATCATCACTATGAGAAAAAACAATGTCAAGATATTCACAGTTATTCTCATAGATTTTACTGGTAAATTCTAAAAACATAGATGTCCTACCTAAAAACTGTATAAATTCTGAAAATTCATCTTTATTACCTGTCCAAAAAATGAGAATATCATCCAGGTATCTCAAATATAAGGCAATTTTGGACCAATATGTTGATGTGAAAACCAAATCAGTTTCCCAATTAGCTAGCACCAAATTAGCATAAATTGGTGCACATCTGGCCCCCATGGCCACCCCTGTACTTTGTCTATAATATTCACCATTCATATATATAAAATTATTCTCCAGTATTATTTCCATCAATTCAGTCATAAGTCTGCATTTTGAAACATTCATACCACTGAATTTCAATAAACTGGCCTCAAACATTTCCAGGCCTTGTTTGTGGGGTATAACAGTAAACAGATTTACAACATCAGTGGTGGCCATAATCATATTTGGACTCACCTTGACAATACATTGTCTATCTTGATCTAAACAGTGCCAGGAGTCTTCTAAAATGTGTGGCAAATATTTGAGCGTCTTCTTACAATGAATGTCTATGAAGGATGCAATGGCCTCAGTTTTGGAGCCCCTAGCTGATACTATGGGTCTAAAACGTAGATAGTAGATGTCTTTGTGTATTTTTGGGATTCCAAAAATGGATGGGGTAATAGGAAATTCAACTGTTATATAAGAATATTCTTCGTCGATAGTTCCATCCATAAGGAATTCATACAATAACCAATCCACTTTAATATATGCCCTAGACATTTCGTACTTAGTAACTTTCTCATAAGTATTATTGTCACTGAGCATAATGGTCATTTTATTGTAGTAATCAGTATATTTCATAATTACCACACCGCCTCCCTTGTCTGGTTTCATAACCCTATATTTGTCAGTCATAGTTAGTTCTCTAAGACAAAACATTTCGGCTAAAGTGAGATTCTGTGAAGTATGTACCTCTTTCCTCAGAACTCTTCTAATCTGGGACTCACATAACTTCTCAAAAATGTAAATCATAGGGTTTTGTGGTGGTATGAATGTACTGCTATGCTTAAGCCTAAAACAATTAGTGTCTGTGATACAATCATTGTTATTAGAGGGAAAACAAATTAGATTCAATAGTCTACTATAAAGTTTTAAATTAATTAAAACTTTTCCAATATCATGCTTAAAAGATGGCACAAAAGTAAAGCCTCTTTTAAAAAGAGCAATAAAGTCATGACCAAAATTGTTATCTGTGTAATTATATAAACTAAAACCTCCATCGGAGATGATAGAACAATTATTGTGACTGTGGGAAGTATCTGTATTCTGCAAACATCCTATTTCATTCGTATTGGATTCATAAAGGGTGTCATTAACATAAGTTGTAAAGATACTACTATTTATATAGTCACTGCCATTTACAATATGACTTTGTAATGTGAATTCACCCTGAACTAGGGAATTAGTGTGCTCAATTGTATCTAACTGTGCCAAAAATTGGTCCTGTGTACTGTTGTGTTGTATTGTCTGTTCTGTTGGTGATACTGACCGCCATGTCGGTCGCGTAACCGTTCCAACCTTCTGAGTGTGGGCTCCTCTAAAAAAACTCCCTGCCCGTCTTCATGACATAAATTATCATTTCTAGCTCTTTGTGTTTGTATTGGTTTGTCATTAGTGGGGGAACTAAAATTGTCCCTACTAATAGTATCAGCATCTACAGGTTTGGCAAGACATCTCATACTTTTAAATTCTTTAAAATGTACATATACTCTGTTACTCTTATAATCGTATCTCTATTTACCTTGTGATTTTTAATGTCCAAGCCTTTATTAGTAACTTTATCCATCTCTTTAAAAATACTTTCTAAATGGAACTTGTTATGTTCAAACAGCAAATCCTGGTGTATACTTTTGTCTAAAAAAGACAATTGTTCATTTAAAGCTGCTAGTTTAATGTTATTGTTCCGTATAATTAGTTTAACAAGTTCAATACCAGTTTTATTGAATAATTGTAATAATTCATCAAATAAAACAGTACCTTCAGTAAAACCATATGGTAATTTGAAAATACGTAATCCTTTTGGAACTTGACCCAGTTCCAAAGATCATTCCAAAAAAGCATTGTCCATCTGCAATGATTTAAATGTCTTCAAAACTCTTTTAATTAAATTTTATTTGATGAATTATTACAACTATTTGATAAAACATAACATAACAAGTTAAATAGAGATACTAATGATTATAAGAGTAACAGAGTATATGTACATTTTAAAGAATTTCCAAACCTGTAGATGCTGATACTATTAGTAGGGACAATTTAGTTTCCCCCTAATGACAAAACAGTACAAACACAAGGGCTAGAAATGATAATTTCTGTCATGAAGGTATCACCAACAGAACAAATAATACAACACAACATTACACAATCTAATACAAATGAAATAGAAGTTTTAATTTCATACCACCACAAAACCCTATGATTTACATTTCTGAGAAGTTATGCAAGTCCCAGATTAGAAGAGTTCTGAGGAAAGAGGTACATACATCACAGAATCTCACTTCAGCCGAAATGTTTTGTCTTAGAAAACTAACTATGACTGACAAATATAGGGTTATGAAACCAGACAAGGGAGGCGGTGTGGTACTTATGACAAATACTGATTACTACAATAAAATGACCATTATGCTCAGTGACAATAATACTTATGAGAAAGTTACTAAGTACGAAATGTCTATGGCATATATTAAAGTGGATTGGCTATTGTATGAATTCCTTATGGATGGAACAGTTGAATTTCCTATTACCCTATCCATTTTGGAATCCCAAAAATACACAAAGACATCTACCATCTACCTTTTAGGCCCATAGTATCAGCTAGGGGTTCCAAAACTGAGGCCATTGCATCCTTCATAAACATTCATTGTAAGGAGACGCTCAAATATTTGCCACACATTTTAAAAGACTCCTGGCACTGTTTAGATCAAGTTAGACAATGTATTGTCAAGGTGAGTCCTAATATGATTATGGCCACCATTGATGCTGTAAATCTGTTTACTGTTATACCCCACAAACAAGGCCTGGAAATGTTTGAGGCCAGTTTATTGAAATTCAGTGGTATGAATGTTTCAAAATGCAGACTTATGACTGAACTGATGGAAATAATACTGGAGAATGATTTTATATATACGAATGGTGAATATTATAGACAAAGTACAGGGGTGGCCATGGGGGCCAGATGTGCACCAATTTATGCTAATTTGGTGCTAGCTAATTGGGAAACTGATTTGGTTTTCACATCAACATATTGGCCCAAAATTGCCTTATATTTGAGATACCTGGATGATATTCTCATTTTTTGGACAGGTAATAAAGATGAATTTTCAGAATTTATACAGTTTTTAGGTAGGACATCTATGTTTTTAGGATTTACCAGTAAAATCTATGAGAATAACTGTGAATATCTTGACATTGTTTTTTCTCATATTGACGACATGATTCATTCTAACATTTTTAGAAAGAAAACATTTTCAAATTCCTTCTTACATTTTAATAGTTGTCATCCCTATTATCAAAAAAGAAATTTGATTAAAGGTCAAATGGTAAGACTGTCAAGAATTATTAGTGATGATAATACATTTGAGTTATAAATTGAAAAATTATCGAATATGTTTCTTGACCGAGGTTACCCTAATGAACTTATTTGTAATATTAAAAGAGATTTTTACAAAAAGACATTTGATTTATAGACCTATTATCAAATTTGGATGCAACAATATATTGAATACCAATACAAATATGTCTAGAAATGATACTTTCATAATACCTTACAATGAAACATCCCATAATATTGTTAACATTATACATGAGACATGGACAAGTGTTTTTGTGAATAATGCTGAATTGACTGAGATTATTGGTAGTCATCCAAAGATTACATTTAGTAGAGGGAGGAATTTGAAGGAAATTTATGAGATGAACACAAACAAGGATACGTTTAAAATGTCTAGAATGAGAAAATGTGGAACCTGTCGCACATGTAAATATATTAACGATGGTCCATATGTTGCTATTTCTAATTTGGTAAAACTATTAAATGCAATGGGTACTGTAATTGTAATACTAAGATGATTGTTTATTTAGCAACATGTTCAGCATGTTCAGCATTTTATGTTGGGAAAACTATTAGGAAGTTAAGAGAACGTATTGTAGAGCATGTTAGAGACATCAAAAAACTACCAGTTGTCTATATACACATAGTATTAGTCCCAATTTTAAGAGATTTCTATTTTTTATTATAGATAGAATTCCGCATAATATACACAAAGGAGGTGATGGGAAGACCATGTTGGAGGCCAAGGAATGTCTCTGGCAACTTAGACTAAATGCCTGTACTTTGCCAGGCATTAATGAACATGTATCCATATCCAGTATATTAAAATATAAATCATATTTCATTTGATCATTTTCTATTGATACATTTACATGTATTTATAGGTGCTATATATTTATTTAGACAGATTTATCTTGTTATCAGTTTTACAATTTATTATTTAGTCTAGGTTAGTATATATTTTTATATAATTCACATGAATTTTTAATGTACCAATATTGTTACCTGGTGTTTTATTATTATATTTTTTAGCTATTTAATAATTTAATTATTACATTTTAACAGCATATGAAATTGTAGGGTTATTAAATAGTATTCAGTTTATTAATTAACTAGTTAGCGAGTGTATATAAGGGGTGGATATGTAATTGTGCATTTAGTAGTCTGATGATGCCCTGAGGTTGATGGTTGAAAGCGCTTAGTACCTTGCCGTTGTATGTACTTGAATGTTTAATAAATCAATTTTAACATTTCACTGTGTGGCCTTTCAGTTTAACAGTCTCGATCCATTTTTCAAGCAAATACAGCAACATTTTCGCTCCACAACAGCAGCACTGCATGCAGAAGTGGGAGGGGTGCAGTTCAAGGAATAAATGGTACTCTCAGCCAGGGATGCAGTAGTTGCAATGACTTCCCCAGATGGGCACCACAGGATCATAGGATCATAAGAAGTTACTACGCTCTTGGCCCAAAGGCCCTTATAAGCCTAGCCAAGAGTTTAGCATATGTTTAGACAAGTCAGCACCCAAAACCCCTGTCCAGCAGGGACACAGGTAGAATCTCAGGGGTGTATTTTCTGTTTCCCATCCAGCTATCCAGGTTGCACTTAAAAAAGGATAATGAGGTACTCTGCTTGATGTGGAGAGGGAGTCTATTCCACAGATGGGGGAGTCTCTGCAACACAAATCTGTTCCGTCAACAAGTCCTATTGATGTCACAGACCAGGTTGAGGTTGCTCATGTGGGTTACTCAAGTGGAGCTTGACTTGCGGATATGCAGCAGTCCCATTAATGTGGGGTCTGAGATTGCTTTGTTTGCCAGACACAGGTCACC
Source organism: Protopterus annectens (assembly GCF_019279795.1). Classification (NCBI taxonomy): domain Eukaryota; kingdom Metazoa; phylum Chordata; order Ceratodontiformes; family Protopteridae; genus Protopterus; species Protopterus annectens. Next base: position 1,722,190,917 of record NC_056737.1, on the reverse strand, counting down.
TCTGAGGGGTCTGTATGAAACTGAGTAGAGGGACAGGACTTTTAGCCTATCTGTGTAGGGTAGATGTTTGAGGCCCTGGATTCTCCTGGTGAGGAACCTCTGTAGTCTCTCCAGCTGCTGTATGTGCTCTGTGAGGTACATGCTGAAGGGGGCATAGTACTCAATGACTGGCTTTTTAATGGAAGAATACAGGGATGTCATGACCTACTTGTCCTTGGATGAGATACCCTTACTTTTGAGGTGGGCCACGTAGAAAGATTTTCATACAGTGGAACCAACATGGTGGTCAAAAGTCAGGTTGCTATCAACCTGGGTGCCCAAATCCCTCATGTCTGATGCGTGCTTACAACAATGTTAATAATGTGATAAAATGTGGGGATGTCACTCTCCCCAAAAGGCGATGATAAAGCATTTTTGGGCTTTGAGCATGAGGCCATGTTTCTGGTATCAGTTATTTGTTTGGGTGAGACCCTCTTGGAAGACATCCACATCACTTGGGGAATTAATGACAGTACCCAGCTTGCAGTCATCTGCAAACTTGGTCATACATACCCCACTAGTTTTTGCCTGCACCTCAGAGATATATATCTCGAATAACAGAGGCCACAAGACCGATCCCTGGGGTATGCCGCTTGTTATGGGTCTACTGCTTGAGGTGGCTTCCCCTATTTTGATTAGGTGTGTTCTATCAGTGAACCAGTTTGCTACCCATCCACCCATAGCAGGGAAATGCTTACTTAGGACTAGCCTTCACTGATGGGGATTCAACGATGGAGTGCCCCTCAACAGGCACCTAATGATAGACAAGGAAGACAGAAATTCTAGCATGAGAAACAGCATAGATTAGGGATCTCAATATAAATTATTTTTAAAAAGTAAGGGGCAATTAAAAAGCAAATTCTAATAGTCCAGAGAATCCCGCATCTAAGCTTTACATTCCACAAGATTTGAAAAAAATATGTTTTGTTATTTTCTTCTACATACTCTCCTAAATAGAAATAAAAACATACCAATTATCAACCTGAATGAGGTAAAAAGGGGCTAGAATAATGAAATATTATGATCAATATTGTCTACAACCTATGTAAAAGTCTCCCTGATCTTATAGCATTAGTGGAAGAATTGTGTCATGATACTATACCACTATCAAAAGTATGATACACAGAAAAACCCAAATGGGATGCAAACACACCAGGATATATGATCAATAAAGAAGTGTATCTAGGGTAGGGTGAAGGGGGAAAATGCTCAGGGTAGAATTTGTTGGGGGTGTAATTGTCAGATGCTGACTGGTAGACAGAACAACTCCATTGATCAGATATGGATGCCGATACTGCTTTTGAGGTCAACTCTGAAGCATATCAGTTGCCCCTATTGTGTGTGGTATAAGATGAGCGTAAACTGTAGCAAGCCAGCTAATGGTTTGCTACTGTTTTTAAAGGAGATTTGCTTTCTTTTTTGCACATCAACTTAAAGTTGAGGGGGAGTATTAGCTTGATGAATGGCACATGGATCCAGAAAATAGCTATCTACAGCTCTGAATATATGAAACAGACAGTGAGGATTAAATAGTAAAGCAGAGGACAAGAGTATAGCCCTGTAGTTAGGGGAATGGGAAATAAATCAAAGCAACAGAGCAAAGGAGTAAACAAGGAGGAAAGGAAGCAATGGCAATTACAGTGGGGACTACAAAAGGCAGCACATTTCTGACAGCAGATGTATAGCAAACATATCTTTATGATGACATACAGCACAAAAATGTAGTACAATATCCTTAGTATGGCAAAAAGTATGGCAAAAGAAGGAGAGGTATTACTACTGGGAAATTTTAGTTGTCGAATATTAATTAAAACATCTTAAATTAACCTCACCTGTAAAACAGAGCGTTAGTTATGCACATGTTTTGCCTGCATCAGATCTTGCATAGATAGCACTGAATTAAAAAAAAAAAAGGAAAAGAACCTAGGGAAATTTATGGTAACCATTTGAAATGTCAGGACCCCCTAGAGTGAGTCCCTGAAACACGGAGACCATTTATACTAAGTCCATGATGCCATTTCTCAGAACATTCCCTTTTCTCCAAGGTACAGTAATCTCGAAGTTGGTATATATAAGTTCACAGGGAGTGGGGGTTCTGCCCCTACATGCAGGGGTGCCCCCCTCTGCAAATATAAGTTTTAAGGATTGAGCAATTTTTGAGATTTTAAGAAAATGTCTGGTGCAGATCAACACTTTTTGAAATACTTTAATAAAACGTAATTAAAACCATAAAACCTTGAAAGTGAGACAATGCATAAATCCAGTGATGAGTGCTTTCGGGCTCCTGCCCTTCATCAGATAATTTACTGCTGTTCCCAATTTTACTTTTATCCAGATAACAACCAACCACATTTCAGTATTGCACCCGCCTATTTTTCAGGACGGGTTTCATGGGGATATACTCATTAAGCCCTGGATGCCTATGTGCCTGAAGCTCTATTATCCACTTTGTGGATTGTATTGTGGTGTCCTGGAACACAGATCTTTAGTGTGCTCTCCACATTTCCTTATCCTATTTGTATGGAATTTTTGAGATTTGCTTTTTCCCTGTGTTTTTGGTCTTTTTTCAGCCTTTCTGCGCTTGACACTTTGAGTGAACACTTTCCAGTAGGGAGCCAAAAAGTATAACACAAAGACAGGACTATCAGACACAGTGTTAGAGGGTTGTAACAAAGAAGGGTTGTATCCTCAGGAAGACAGAATCCAGAAATAAGGAAATAATGTTCCCTCATTCAGAACACCTCAAATATTGTATATAGTTTTTGAGACAACACAAAATAAGTTATTTTTGACTATTGGAAAATGCCCATAGAAATGCCACTAGAATGGTCAAATGTTTTTCATGGAAAATTATGAAGACAGACTGAGAGAATGAGAACACTTTTCCTTGGAGACAAGGAGAGACAGAATAGGGTTGATATAAGTTCAGAAGATAATGTTAGGGAGAAGTGAGAGGATCAACCTGAACAGAAAGAACAGAGGAAAACGAGAAGACTGATGGAACATACTACTTTCTACATCTGAAAAAGTTACTCATAAACATGATTAGGGACAACAGGACAGATTACAGAAATGGATGATGTTGGAAGAAGTCAGAGATGTATTCAAGACAGCACGGAAAAAATGTTATGGTAAAGGAAGGTACATACAACTCTGAATCATTAAGAGGACATTCTAGACAGAAAATGACTACTTTGATTAAAATAACATAAAGTAGGACATAATCAGCAAAAAGGCATGTTTAGATTTTTTTCTTTGAAAAATGCAGAACCACTGAGGAAAAACTAGTAACCGAAAAACTAAAATAAGCATAAAACAAAGGAATGGACATCAAAGCACGCCAAGTAGTGAAGAAACAAGTCGAACTCTGATATGATAAAATTATAAATAGGTGATCATTTTACATTTGAGACACTTCTTCAGACAAAATTACATCAGTAAAAATCAGTTACAATTAAATAACATTCATCTTGGCCTGGCTAAAATGTGAAAACAATACGTCAAGTCCCCCAGAAGCATGTGGGAAAATGTGTTATGGTCTAATGAGACCACGGTTGATATGTTTGGCCATAATTCCAAAAGGTACATTTGGCACAAAAACAACACTTTGCATCACCAAAAGAACACTATCCCCATGATGAAGCATGGTGGTGGCATTGTCCTGCTTTGGGATTGCTGTTCATAAGCTGGAACTGGGGCTTTAGTCAAGGTGGAGGGAATTATGACCAGTTCCAAATACCAGTCACTTTTGGCCGAAAACTTTCAGGCTTCTGCTAGAGACTTGAAGATGAAGAGGACTTTTACCTGTCAACACGACAATGACCCAAAGCATACATCCAAATGAACAAATGAATGGCTGCAACAGAAGACAATCAAAGTTTTGCATTCTGACAGAGTTGGAGGGCTTTAGCAAGGAAGAATGGGGAAATATTGTCAAATCAAGATGTGCCATGCTGATAGACTCCATCTGCTTCTCTTGCTTGCACCACTGCCTTATAGCTCCTACATAGTTAAGTGCAGCCAGAGAATGGTATCCCATTTTGTGATTCAGTAAACTTTGCTCATTTGCATACCCCACTGCCTTAGTCCCTTGTTACACCACTACACCAGAGCCTTTCCCCTTAGCAACCATTGTTACCTGTTATTGTTTTGATTCTGCATGCTATACACTACAATGGCAAAATGCAGATTTCACTTAAAATTGTCTTTTCACATTTTTTTTTTTATTTTTGGCACAATCTCATTTGTGTGCTGCTGTGCTATGCTTAAACGGCCAAAATCAGCCAAAAGAAAAACTTTGATTTTCATATTTTTGCAACTCTTTTCCATGCCAGTAGCCATGTTTTTGGCCATTGGCATGCCTAATGGTTATAATACATGCTTTACTTTGAGCTGTCATGCCCTCGTTTTGATTTTTGCAGAAATGTACACGGTCAGTAACCAAATACATTTCTGCAATGGACACTGTTCTGGCATGGATGCCTGCCTGCTTTCTGAATCACTAATTTACCTCATTTGCATGATTTTCACCAGCAAATAAAGTAATTAGCATTATTCAGTGGTGTCCGTGCCAGAATAGTGCTGGCAGGTTCATGCACGCCCCCAGCCTTGTTTACTGAACTGCTCAGTGGCCATATTCTGTGCAGGAGCTGCTGCCCTATTCTTGCACAGGAAAAAAAAAATATTGAATCCCAGGGAACATATTAATTAAAAAAGCCAGTTAATGCAACCATCAAAAAGAAATACAGTTCCTAAATTTGTAGATTTTTTAGTTAGTTTATTAAATCGTAGTGTGGTAGGAAAGGGATATCTATTTAAAATATATAAAATAGTTAAAATCATTTAATATATTACAAAGAAAATTACTGAGAATTATTTTAGATTAATAAGTAAATGTTCTCCAAGTGAAGAAAATAAGTAGTTAATATTGTCTCCAAAACAAAATACTTTTTCATTACACTGGAGGCTATTCTCATGGAAATTTATTCATAGAAACTTCATTATACCACACAAAGTGGAACATATGTATAATAAAGAAACTGGATGTTGGATATATAAACCAAATGTAAAAACTGATTGACAACCTATGTTTTATGACTGCACACTGCTTATGCCATTTTGGAAAATATGAATATCTTTTTACAAGCTGTCTTTAATGATAAATGTGTTTTGTCGAAATCTTTGGTTGTATTTAATGTACCAATTCCTATGTGTGTTGTTAGAATAAAATATCCTCTTCTTTGGAGTATATTCCATATGGCAAGAAAGGTAATTGCTATAAACTGGAAAAATGAAACTACAGTTGTGACTATTGCCACCTACTTGATAGTATGAATAGTTTTATACACCTAGACAAAGGGACTGCATATTTTTTCAGAATTAAGGTTGATTGTAATGCTGTGAATCTTATTTACCTTGCTTACTGTATTCTGCGTAGATGTTTTTATATTGGTAAAACTAATAGGTCTTTGAAGTATAGGATTAGAAAGCATGTATATCACATGAGGAAAGGCAATTTATTTAATGCCCTTGTGAAGCATTTTACTAGTGGCACGTTATTTTAGATTTTTAGTGAGTGATAGATTATTTAATACAGAACGCTTAGGTGATCTTGTTAATAAGACTGAAATGTCCGAATCACTCTGGATCATTCTGCTATGGGCAGACAGAGGGTCAGGTTTAAATGAACACGTACCTCTGAAGCCTACATTAAAGTCATAGGCTTGTTAGATAGGAACTGGGTTTTATTTCTTGTTTTTGATATATGATTAATTGAATTATGTATATTTTATCATATATTTTACTTATATATTTTTTATTATATGCTTGAATACAACTCACTATGACTTTTATTTCCTGCACCTTTAAACCCTTATGTGGTTTTGGAGGTGTGGTTCATTGTTGCTATATAATTGGTTCATGTATGGTCATATGATATGCATTCTATGAATGGGTTTGCTTTTTTTACTTTTGATTGGTTGATTGATTGTGTGTGAGAAAAGGCTTCCATCTTCCAACCCTACCGCACAGGCCTGACATATGGAGAATACGGGAGATTGTTGTCACCTGTAGTACAAAAGCAGTATTTGCCAGAGATTCCTGCAGCTCCTGCAATGTTACTGTAGGTCCTCTGGCAGCTGCCCTAACCAGTTTTTGTCTTGTCTTTTCATTAGATTTTGAGGGGCATCCAGTTCTTTGCAACATCACTGTTGTCCCATATATTCTCCCCTTTTTGATGACTGTCTTCACTGTGTTTCATGGTATATGCAATGCTGTGGAAATGTTTTTGCACCCTACTCTTGGCTGATACAATTCAACAATGAGATCCCTTTGATGCTTTGTAAACTCTCTGCGAACCATGGCTTTTGCTGTGGCAGGCAACTGAGTAAATGTCAGGGAAATCCTACTAGGACAGCTGACCATTGGTGTTGATCATAGTCTCTTTAATTGATGGCAGGGGTGTACCCAAGAAGACTAACTGCTGTAATTAGATCAAAAGGTGTTCAACAAAGTATTATTTTAAGGCTGTGCACACTTATGCATCCAGCTTATTGAACATTTCTTATTTTTCATATTTGTTCTCCTAACAGATCTGTTTGTTTTTCAATTGAATTGTACAGGTTATAGGTCACATTAAAGGTGGGAAGAGTTTTGAAAGGATTTATTGTGGTCTCATTTTTTATATCACAAAAACCTGCTATTTTAACAGGGGTGTGTACACCTTTTCTATACACTGTATATGAGTAATATTTGACATATGTCCCTAGTTTAGGGCCTTTGTCCCCCCATTTTGTCAGTCTTTATCAGATTTCTTGCACTGACAGGTTGTGAGGTATGCTACAGATATGTTACATCTCCTGTAAATAGGCCCCTGTGATGACCACTGTGATGCAATGCAGTTAATCCCACTACAAGTGAACATGCACATATTGCAGTATGGCTACGAGTGATGGTTGTGTGCATGGTAAAATACATGCCCTTAACATGCCTGAGGTATTGGTTAGTCACAACAGGATGATTCCATACTCACCGGCTTCAGGCTGCTGTCCCACATCCAGACAAGAGGGACCTATGTAGTTGTGGGAGAGAGGTATTGTTAGCAGACTCACATGTGGCATTGGTACAAGATGAATGCTGCTTTTCTCCACATGTATGGTACAAGCTCCGATACTAGAGAATTTGCTGTCCTTCACTATAGATGTGTCCCTCTGTGCATTACAAAACCTCACCCACAACTGCATTTTGACCTGACATATGCATCTAGATACTCTACAGATGCCAGTATGGCTGCTACAGTAGTAGACTGATGTCCACTGGGACCTTACCTGCATGGTCCTCGCCTGTTGTCTGGATCCCACCCACCTCCCCAGTGTCAGTGTCTTGAGTCTGCTGTTGTTGTGCAGTGGGTGCCTCAAGGTTGGCAAGAAGGTCCTCCATAGGTATAAGTGGGGTCAGCATAGCAGGACCTCCACTTGTGGCTGTGCGGTCCCTGGCCATGGCGGATGAGGTCATCGCACGATGCCTAACCTGTTCATAAGTTTGTGGGTGCTGACCCATGTCATTTACCCTGTGGACAAGGTCATCCCACAGGATGGTCTGCTCCCACAGATGCATTTGGCTATAGCCAAACATCACTCCATGGTGCTGGACTATAGTGTTGATGATTGCTGATGTCTCTTCACCCGAGTATGACAGCTGTCTGGCACGCTGCATGTCACCTGGAAGACATAAATTGGAAAACACATCACAGGACCTCATACATTGGGCAATGTTATTTACAGAACCTGTACATCAACATTGACTAGCACTAGCCACCACATACAACCACATCATACCCTTGTCATCTATCAGCACAGTATGAGCTTGCATTGTACTCCTGGTCCTGATGTGTCATGCCCCCCCCCCCAATGAAGGCCAGTAAATTGCATACTCCTCCATTCATCATTCACTTCTGTGTAGAGGGATGACAGTGGCCATTTTCCATGCAGATGGGATTTCGATGCTGCCCAGGCTTTGTTTGACTACAGTGTGTAATGGAGCTGGGAGCACATGCCTGAGTTCATGTAGGATGCAGATAGGGATGTTATCAGGTCCCATGGAGACTTAATTTTGTTGCCTTTGAGAAGGATTTATGGACCTGCTTCCTGATGATGAGGGGAGGGTTGCAGGTACTGTGCATATCCACCTATGCTGATGGGGGGACAGGGGAGTGATGTTTTCACTTAACCTGTGTGCAGCGGGTTGGCTATAGCTATGGCATGTGTGTATGTGGTGTGATTGCCCACCAGTACTGAGCCAGGTGGCCCATTTATAGTGGAGATCCAAGGAGAAAAGCTCCAAATACATAAACTACAACACTGCTTGAAAATATGTACAGAGATAGACAAATCACTACTCAAACTAGAACACTGCTTAAAAAAATATAAACAGATATGGATATAGGTAAAACAAATCTTGATACAGTTATGCAACAGAGGAGACTTAAAATCAGTCAAACCATACTATGACTTAATAAAAAGAACATAAGAAGTGTCTGCCATATAAAAATATATACCATAGAACCCTATCTTCTGAAGCTGCTTAGGACTAGGTTCGGGGTTACAGAGGCATGACCTGAGATGGATTAGGTATTGTTTGAGTGACTTCTTAAATTTGTAGGTCTGGGGTATGCTTCTTAAGGTCAAGGGAAGCTTGTTCCATAGGATGTCAGGGGAGTAACGGTATAAGTTGTATCCTACAGATTTGTTAGGTTTATAAATTTGCAATAGGCATTTATCAGAGCGCTTAAGAGGTCTGGAGGGGGTATACAGTGAGACAAGTGAGGAAATACTTGGACAGGAGGAGGGTTTATTGATAATGGAATGAATAATAAGAAGTTGGTTACGTTTGAGGTAGTTATGAAACTCAAGCCAGTTAAGTGGCTTGAGGGCTAGACAGTGATGAGTTTTGGCAGGCAAACCAGCAGCAAATCTGGCCACTTTGTTATAGGTGGATTCAAGTTTGGAGAGTAGAGTAGTCTGGATATTAGAAAAGATTTGTGAGCTATAGAATAGATTTGGAAGGAGGTAGGTGTTAGCTAGTGTTATTCTAGATTCAGAGGTGAGGAATTTTTTGTTTCTGTAAAGGAGACAAAGCTTTTGATGAGTTTTGTTAATGCAGTGGTGAATGTGAAGATCAAATTTCAGCTGGTCATCTATGATTACTCCAAGGAGCTTAGTTTGGTTATCTGGAGCTATCAGGTTATTGTTGAGAGAAGAGATGGTGAAAGAAGATTTAAGAGGACTGAGTGATTTTGAGAAAAAGAGTACGAGTTCTGTTTTTTGGGGGGGGTTCAGTATGAGCTGATGTCTAGTTAGCCAGGTTTTTGTGAGGTTGAAAGGTGTTTGTGTGAGGGTTTGAAGGTCAGTTGAGTTCTCAGCTATGGATATTATGGTGGAGTCATTGGCATACTGTATGAGGGATGAATGGGGGCATGATTTATGGAGTTCATTGGTAAAGATGTTAAAGAAAAGAGGTCCAAGGATGGAGCCTTGTGGAACACCTGTTTTGATGGGGAGAAAGGGTGAGAGAGCAGACAGCAATTTAACAGATTGGTGCCTATCAGAGAAGTAGCTGCTGAACCAAGATATAGTTGCAGTGGAAAGGTTAAGTTGAGAAAGTTTTGAGAGAAGAATAGGGTGGGAGAGTGTCAAATGCTTTGGACAAATCTAAGAAAAGGCAGGATATAAGCTTGTTGTTATCTCTGGCTAGAGAGATAGTGTTGGTAAAGCAGATCAGAGCAGCAGAGGTGCTGTGGTATGGGCGAAAGCCATGCTGGGTAGGAGTGATGAGGTTACTATTTAAAAGTTGAGCTTTGATTTGTTTGTGTCCACAATGTTCAGAAATGTTGGAGAGGGGAGAGAGTATTGCAATTGGTCAAAACTTAAAGTGTTCTGAGGAATTGCCTCCTTTGCGTATAGGTATGGTATAGAAATTTTTCCAAAGAGTTGGAACAAAAGATTCAGTGATGGAGCAGTTGATTAGGATGGAAACTGGGTATGCTATAGATGTAGAAGCATGTTTTGGGAAGGAAGATGGGAGGTTGTCTGCTGATGGGGAGAAGGATTTCAGCTTGAGGAGGAGTTTTAGAATGTGTCTAGTTGGGACTGGTTTTAGAGAGGGGGGAGTTATTGTGAGGAGGAGTTGAAGGTGGTGAGGGATGGGGAGGGAGAGAAGTCTGTGTAAGTTTAGTTATTGTGTCAATGAAATAGGAGTTAAAGATGGTAGCAGTTTTGAGAGGAAAGCTATTGGGGCAAGGGTTGGGTGTAGAAGGATTACCTGGTTGGAGGATTTGGTTGATAGTGTTCCAAAACTTTTTAGGATTTTTGGAGTGAGTGGTCTGGGGTTGGTGGGAGAAATTCTTTTTATCATTATGTATATTTTTTAGTGAGGTTACGGAGTTTCCTGTAGGTTTGGAAGTGAGAGGGTGAATTAGTCTTGGAGCAAAGTTTCCAGGCAAAGTCTTTTTTTGAATAAGTGTCTGAGTTGAGCGTGTGAGCCAGAGGGAGCTGTGGGATTTGACTCTGATAGTATGTGGAGGGCCAAGGGAGTTAAGTATGCTGAGGAAGGTGGTGTTAAAGAATTAAACAGCATCATGAAGGGGTAACGTTAAAAGGGTACATTACTCTATCCCAGAGAGAGAGAGAGAGAGTTATTAAATGTATCAGGGTTAAAGGTGGACAGTTTCTGGCATTCAATGAATTTGTGAGGTTTGTAAATGTGGGGGTAGAGTCAGAAGGTATGTATTGGGCAGTGATCACTGATGGAGTCAGGTAGTGTATCAGTCTGAGGATAGAGGTTGGGGTTGGTTACAAGAATCCAGTCAATAATGGAACTGGAATTGAAAGATTTATTGTGGAATGTAGGAGAGAAGATGTGTTGGGTAAAACTGAAAAGGTTAATGCAGGTGGTGGGGGTGTTAGTGGTTAGGTTAAGCTAATTGATGTTAACATCTCCCAGGATAATGGTTTCATTAGGGATGTGGTCTGATAACCCATTGAGAATCTGTTCTAATAGGGATATATTTTCACCTGGTGGTATATAGATGACAACTATTGACATTGTTTGGTGATTTTTGGGTTTAAGACTGGCTATTAGGAACTTGGCTGGGTTCAAGGAGGGAGGAGGAGGATTAGGTGGGGAGGTTAAGGTTAGAAGGTTAGAGTATAGAATACCAACACCTCCACCTTTCTTATGGGGTCTGTCAAGGCATAGAATGTTGTATCCTGGAGGGATGAATTCATTGTCCATGTTGTGAGGCTTTAGCTAGGTCTCAGTGAGAGCTGCTATGTTAGGAGAGTATTGAGCTGTCCAGGAGTGGAATTCTGTTACTTTATTAAGGACATTATAAATGATGATGGAGTAGAAGGAGAGATGTTTGGGGGAAAGGTTAGAAGTGTTAGGGGGAGTTTGTGGAGTAGATGAGGGGGCAGTTGGCATAACTGGAGGGCCAAGTTTGAGGTGAATGTCAAGAAAGAGTAGAAGAGTGTTAGGTGAATGAAGGAGAGGAGAAAACACTAAGTAGGGGAGATGTATTTTTGTTTTATTCTAATGGGTGGGTGACTTGTGGGAGGTAGTTTGATTTTGGGTAGACTCAATTCAGAAGATGAACACAGTGAGGCTGCAATATGAAAGGAGTAATGTGCGTAGGATTGTGTAAGGTAGGTAGAGGAAGTTGGAGAGCTCGAGGGAAGTGTTAGATGAGTGTAGAAAGAGGTTAAGTTGCAGGTCAGTAGGAAGAGGGTGGAAATGATGAGAGGGAGAAATAATTTGGAGGGAGAATTATAAGGCATAGTAGTGGGTGTGTAGTAAAGTTAGACAGGAATGAATAGAGTTATGGAGATGAAAGGAAAGACAGCATGTGTATTTGTAAGTGGGAGGAGAGTAAGATAGCAAGTAATAAAGTAGGTACACAAGGCAAGGAGGAGGTGGGAGGGGAGAAAATGATAGGTTAAGGTAGAAGGGAGTAGTGAATGTAGGCAGAAAGGAGGGAAGTGGGTGAATAGAAGTGGGAGGGGTGTAGGTAGGAGAGGAAGAGTCTAATAGTACAGAGTTTGCAGGAAGTGTGGGTTGGGAGAAGCTGGTGTGTGGAGCTTAACTATAAAATAAATTGATTCAGGGGTGTATGGGAATGGGGTAGGGTAGGGGAGCAGAGTGAGCCCGAGCGCAGGGAGGGTGAACAGAGCTGGTTGATCCAGGTTGAACCAGGATATAGCAAGGAGCAAGAAATAAGAAAAAAAGACAATGTGTTGTTCAGCAGAGAAAGCTAAAGAGACTGTTGTAGAGTACAAGGGAGAAGAATGTGAAGGTGGTTATGAGAGCAGGCAGGGTCCAAAGAACAGGGCTAGTTTAAAAGGAGAAGACAAGACTGTGGGAGTAAGGAAGCAAACTGGAAGGTAAAGACAGTAGAGTTACGAAAATGGCAAGGAGAAGAAATTGAAAGAGAAGCTGGTGTGGTCACTCGGGTATATTGGGAGGGGGGGTGAGGTCAGGTAAGGAGGTGTGCAGGTAGCCTTACAAAGACCAGGAACAAATTACAGCAAAGAATATTTATACACTAAGATGTACTTCACTCAAAGGTGAAAGAGTGTGGAGCTGTAAGTTTCAGGTATGCAGAGGTAATTTTAGCTGTTGGATGGTGGGGGAAGGTAGCTTGCTGTCAAAGATTGTAATAAACCAGGCTAACAACATATAAATATAAAAAAGAACACAACCATGAGTACACAGAAGATAAGGACACAGAGGAGGATTGATTCAACACTTAAAGAAAACATAGAGGGGCTAGTTAGGGGAAGTAAAGAAGAAAAACAAAAGAAAAGGGAGGAATGAGCCAGTATTAGTAGAGGGCTAAGCAGGAGTGGTTAAAGATTAAGAAGTTAGGTGAGCAAGGCACACTTTCAAATTAAGGCAATATGGCACAAATCACAATGCTCAATATATAAATGTAGCAAACAAACACATTACAATACTGAGCACAACCATTACTGGAACATTTCTGGCACTACTATTGCAGATGTGAAAATAGGAATGTTACTTATAATGCAAATAGGCAAGTTTCACTGTAGGAAGTATATACTAAGTAAATGTTAGACAAATGGAGCAGAGAAATACAAGTTATAACAAAAAATGGAGTGGTACAATCACCCTCGGAGTTGTATGCATGCAGTACATTAACTAAATAGATAAAAAACTAGGTGAATTGAATTAAACAAGTAAACAATAAGCGGAAAAGCAGTAGTGCATAAGTTAAACATTAATTTAAAAACTACAGCTCTTGCAATAGAGTCGCTGTCATATTAACGAGGCACAAGGCATTAACAGTATACATACACTTATAGTAGAGAATGAGTAAGATGTTGTGCTAACTGTGTAGACAGATGTAGGTCACAGAGCCTAGAAAACAGAAGCAGTTTTAGCAATCTGAGTAACTGCAAACAGAAACAGTTCCAACAATCTAAATAACTGCAATATTCAGCTTAGAGCACTCCAAACAAAGATAGCAGGCACCAACGAAATATACCTTATGCTGAGCAGAATTCAGGCAGCAAGTCCAAGACAAATTAAATAAAAAAAGACTACTGGAGCACGTTGTTTGCTCAACTATGGCAATTGCACACCTCCAGGAACTGGACCTGTCCACAAAAGGGTCTACACTAAAAAAAGATGGAGCAGGATGCTAAGGTGAGGGATTTGAATCCCACAAAGCATCATGGGTAAGGAGGAGCTGGAAGATGTGTGAATTGTCAAGTAGGGATGCTCGGCAAGATAAAAACAGTTTGCTGAGCCAGGATATAGCAAGGAGCAAGAAATAAGAAAAATACAATGTGTTGTTCAGCAGAGAAAGCTAAAGAGACTGTTGCGGAGTGCAGGGGAGAAAAATGCGAAGGTGGGTATGACAGCAGGAAGGGTCCAAAGAGCATGGCTAGTTTAGAGGGTGAGGACAAGACTGTGGGAGTAAGGAAGCAGACTGGAAGGTAAAAACAGTAAAGTTAAGAAAATGGCCAAGGGAAGAAATGGTAAGAGATGCTGGTGAGGTCACTAGGGTATATTGGGAGGGGGGGTGAGGTCAGGTAAGGAGGTGTGCAGGTAGAGTTACAAAGAACAAGAACAAATTACAGCAAAAAATATTTATACACTAACACGTACTTCACTCAAAGGTGAAAGAGTGTGGAGCTGTAACTTTCAGGTATGCAGAGGTCGTTTTAGTTGTTGGATGGTGGGGGGAGTTTGATTGCTGTCAACGATTGTAACAAACCAGGCTAACAACTTCACTCAAAGGTGAAAGAGTGTGGAGCTGTAACTTTCAGATATGCAGAGGTTGTTTTAGCTGTTGGATGGTGGGGTAGGTAGCTTGCTATGAAAGATTGCAACAAATCAGGCTAACAACCTTAGGTTGAGCAGAATTCAGGCAGTAGGTCCCCAAGACAAATTAAATACTACTGGAGCACATTGTATGCTTAGATATGGTAATCGGACACCTCCAGGAACTGAACCTGTCCGCAAAAGACAAAGGTGAACTTGCTTCCAAGTTGGTGCCTGCTCCTACTTGGCCCTGTACAGCCAATATAACAACCTATCCTGCGGTTTGTGTATTGGCTGCTGTCCACCAAAGGGGATTACTCTACCTTGGTAGAGGTGGGTTGTAGGAGTCAGGTATTGCTGAGCCCATATAGCTATGTAGGTGCTCATATAGCTGTTTATATTAGGCATGGACATGAGGTCATAACACAGTTGGACATTTCTCCAATTTTAACCTGATAATCATGCTTATTCTAGTACCCATTTCTGTATCGGGGCAATGCAACAAATAGTAGCTGTAGACATTTATGTCTGTTGGATGCACTGAAACTATGGTTACACCTGTGTACAACATGTACAGCTTATTTGCCTGACATTTTGCATCTCATGTCTCTTATTTTGAGTCTTCCAGCTACACCTATTCTTACATACATGTGCACGGGTAATACCTGATATATATTTCTGTTCTATATCAGTATGGAACACTGTATTTACACACTTGCTGCTCAGTCATACCTCTCAACCTGTTAGAGAAGGACATCTGGATGACGGCACACATAAATGGGGGGCAATGGCCCAAAATGAGTGACACCTTATTAATATTGCTTTAACACACTTAAGTCAGTTGACAGCATAGTAGGCTTTGCATTCACAGAAATACCCTGGAGGATGTCTGACATTCATATGTATGCTATCATGTTCTGATGTGAGTCTTCACAGATTTGCCAATGATTTGCCAGACATAGCACAACTGTATGAGGAAATGAATACAAATATGAGGCACATGTGTTCAGTGTGCAGAACACTGGACAGTTGAATGGTATCCGCTCAGTATATCACATGCAGTTCAACACTCACTTCTGCGACAGTAGTTTACTATGCACATACCCTATACAGGTCTCTTAGATTTGTAAGACAAACATATGTATCATAGTTGTATTCACAAGTAACATATGGATATTTACGGCATCCCAGTAGCTGGCCTAGTAGTGTCACAGTCAGTATTGCTCAACAGACACCCCCGTAGTGGTCATATGTGAGCCATCCTTTCCTGGGGTGACTCAGGGGCCTGAGCTGTGATGTATGTTGCTGCAGACAGAGACAGATGCTATGGCCATAGGTGCTGTTCAGCAATATATCAGTACAGCAAGCTTATTGAGACATATTTGTTTTACTTCCTGTTTCCCATTATTGCATACACCCTACTGTATTCCATTACATGCTTACTTGTTTTACATACCTTTTTTTCAAGTATCCCTGTATATAATTTCTCTGTATATAGTTCCTCTCTCTCTCTCTCTCTGTCTGCACATGTAGAGGGATAGACCTGTTTTACATAGGCAGCAGCTTGCCTTTTGTAGGTAATGCTCATGAGCAGGTGATGGTCTGTGCACCAGTTGGTGTCACCCACTTGCTAACTGCATGCAGAGCAGCTGTGTTGTTATTCCAATAGCCAATGGCATGACAACACTCCTATAACTGAGTACTTCATGTAGACATTACCTGTTTTCCTTGCCTGTGAGGAGAACATTACGGAGGTGTTTGAACTATAGCATCATAGAGGGTAGGTGGAAATACCTCTTACAACAAAACATGTGGAGACAGCCCAACAAAATGGGGGAGAAGGTTCCAGACTTAGGGACAGAATGTAAGTATTGCTGTTATACAGTTGGAATAATGCTAGATTAACAGGGTTTGTCTGGACATGTATTTTCTGTGTGATTTCAAGTCTGAAAGTGTTATGTGGATGACATAACTCTCAACTGTAGGGCTATATGCAGAATGGGCAGAGGTTTGACTCTAATGTTTGGTCTATTCCTCAGACAGTTTTTGTCCTTTTGTTGGTGCAGTCTGGGCTGCCCGCCATGGGTTCCCTTAGACCTATGAACAGCAGTGGGTGTCCCTTTCCTGTGCAGGGATGCCCTGATTGCTAGGTATAGGTCTCCCTTCTTCCCCCAACTCATCTACAGTAAGGCATAGTCTATCAGATAACCAGATTCTCATGTCCTCAGGCAAAATACTAAGGGCTTGTTCCCTCACCAAAAGGTACATTATTGAGAATGAAGCTTTATACATTCAGGGTTATGGTAAGGTGACACAAAAACAGAGGTTGAATTGTGCTAGTAAGTGGTTAGTGTATGTAGCTATTTGTCAACAGTGTGGACATTTCTACATATGCAAAACTATTAATAGTTTTAATAGACGTATATACCAACACCTATATGATATACAGAGGGGGAGCACTAAGAATGCACTATCAAAACATATTATAGAATTCCTGAATCATCAGTTTAATTTCAGTGCTATCAATCAAGTAGTGAACCAGGGCAGAGGTGGCCCTATAGATTAATTCCTGGAATATAGAGATGTGATGCCACACACACACCAGGGCTGAACAAAATGGTTTCCATCTCTAGCTTTTTGAAGCTGATTTTCACGTGTGATTATTTATTTTGGAAAATGTTAGTTTAGATACTAAACCTAATACTTTATGGAGAAAATGTATTCAAAGGTTCTTTTTATTTGTATTCATTTTTTATTTTCTAGTTTCTAATTTGAGGGTATGAATGGTGTTTATGACTATTTAAACACAAACTTTTGCCATCTACTTTTTAGTGTTGTTAATTGTGAGAATGCATTAGATTAATTAATTACCCAATCATTTTGTTTGAGGGCAACATGTGACCTGTTTTTAGTGTATTTATACATGGTTTTAAAAAATTGCTTTATTCTGAAGAAGTTTTAAGGTTGACTACCGATGAAAGAGCTAAATAAACAACCATTGTGTCCACCTGTGAGCCGTATTGCTCATATATATATATATACTTGGTCGACAATTCATATAGTCGACAGTTTATTTGGTCGACAGTTCATTTGATCGACAAGCATTTGCCCCCTCCCCCAATGTTGTGCAACCCTGGAGTTGATATATATAGTTAGGGGGGTGTGGGGGGCACAGCCCCCCACATTGGGGGGTGTAGGGGCGAAGCCCCCCACCTAAAATGCTTGTCGATCAAATGAACTGTCGACCAAATAAACTGTCGACTATATGAATTGTCGACCAAGTCAGGTAGATCCATATATATATATATATATATATATATATATATATATATATATATATATATAGACACATATATGTATCACTGTTGCACAAATGTCATTAGTAGGAACATGCTTAAGAAAAGCCATGGAAGTACCAACAGCTCTGATACAATCTGCTATCGGTTTAGATGGTAATGACAATCCCTTGGTCCTGTAAACAAAAGTAATACAGTCAGAAAGCCACCCAGACAGGGTAACTTTAGACACACTAAAAGTCCACCTAGTCTTTGAAAAGGAAATAAATAGCTGATCACTCCTCCTAAGGTCCTTTGTATGGTGCAAATAAAACTGAAGCTGACAGTTGATATTTAAGGAATAGTGTAGATATTCACCTTTATTTGAAATTTTTGGAAAGAAGACCAGAAGGTTTATAGACTGGTTTAAGTTAGTCTCTGAAGTCATCTTGGGAAAAGGCTGTATTAATCCTGAGGAAAATGCTATCAATGAAAACTTCTCTGAAATCCTCCTGGTTGATGTAACAGGCATGAAAAGCAATGTAGTGCATGCAGCACAATGATTACACTTTGATATCTGGAAAAAGACAAACCAGTTAAGCACTGAAGTAGCACAAGACCCAACCTTAAAAAATGTTATGCACCCCCTGCTAAAGTTGTTAAGGTTGCATCTAGCATCAGGTAGTAAATTCTGCCAGTACTCAGCAGAAATAAAAGACTTGTTTATGCCTGCTGTCTGTACTGGCAACATGTACTTTTATTTCCTCTAATGAACTTACAAGGTTACTAGAATGACAGTATACATTAGCATGCATTTTCTGAGGGATACAAACTCTGAAACTCCAAGGTATGTCACTACTTAGGGACATCAATCCTCAGTGGTTTATCCCAAAACCACAGATTTTATGAGGAATAAAGAAAAACTATGAAGCAATAATCTGGACATTCTGTGAAAATGTAAACAGTTGAAAGGCATGAAAGGTAAGCACAAATGTGATGTATGATATTACACTGCCTTTTGGCAGGATTTGCTAAGTGTTTTACAGCTTTGAAAGTGGTTTATCTGTTCTCAAGTTGAATCTCTTGGCATCTAAGTCTCAAACACATAATAAGGAGGTTACACTTCTCCTGTGGTGCTTGCATTCAATTTTGTGTTTTCTAGGTTCTGTAACCTAGATAGTTAGGGGGTTCAAATCCAACATTGCTTAAACAGTGTGACTCTGTGTACTGTCCTGTACAACTGGCTCCATAAATATACCCCTTAATGGTGGGTTGGCATAATGATTAAAGTCTTTACCTCATAGACATAAGGTACAGGGATTGATTCTGACCATGGGTTATTGACTAGCCTTAAAATGACCCTTCAGGAGAGTTAAGCTAGTATTCCCCAATGAACCTAAAGTGTGGCTTAAAAACAGAGGGGAACATTTGGAAGTTGCACCTTTTTAGCCTGAGTATAATACACTTGCCTTTAGTTCAGAAGACCCTGGGTTTCATTTCCACACCAGATAGTTTGATTAATTTTTACCAACTCTTTTGGCATAATGGGTAAGGTCTTCACCACATAGGCACAAGGCACAGAGTTTGATTTTGACCTTGTATTATTGGCTAAGCTTAAAATGGCCCTTCAAGGCAGTTAGCCTAGTATTCACCTATGAACCTATGAATCTAAATGCCCGTTACTTTGTCTCCCTAGATTCCTGATTCCTTCAGTTATTAAATGAAAGAAAATCTGTTCTACTTTACCCCCTAGGCTTTTAATTATTAGCTAAAACATTGTCATCCCCCATAGTGCTTTATTTAGGCAGCACCAAACTGAAAGTGCTTCCAAGAGAGCAAATCAAAACCAAGAAAATCTAAAGGTGTTGCTGCTTAATGCTAGGAATATAAACAAAAGACTCCACTCTTTACAAGCTTTCCTCACCTTAGAGAATGCTGATATCTGTGTGGTCACTGAGACATTGTTTAAAGCTACAGACAGCACACTGGCAGTGCAAGGCTATAATGCCTTACACACATTTTGACCAGCTACTACACAGACGAGGACTAAAGGTGAAGGTCCCTTGATTTACATTAAAAATAACTATGCCTTGAGGCTGGTCAAACAGGATAATGTACTTGAGATTTTCCATGTTCAAATCATCATGAGAAAAATCCCATATCACTTCCTTGCAAGCTATAGGTACCCTACTATGATCCAGAAAACTCATAACATGTATTTAAACTTATTGGACACACTCGCCATCCAACCCAATACCATATTCATGAGCGATTTTAATTAACCCACTATTAACTGGGAATCAGATACAACACCAAATGTAAAGGCACAAAGATTCCTGCATTTTGTAAACACAAACTCCCTGGACCAGATTGTCAGTACACCAATCAGGGGTGCATACATACTAGATCTGGTCCTTACTATTATGGGAGAGTGCTGCACACCCACTAGTGTAATGTCTTCTCTGGTAAGGTCACATCACAAAATGGCCTCCTTTGAAGTAAAAATAAAACCTGGATACCCAGCTAACCCTGGAATATTCAGGAACTACTCTAAGGCTAACTTAATACTATTAAGTTATAACCTGGCAAAATTCAAGTCCCTATAAACCCTGAGAACACTGCTATCTATGTGGAATAGTTCACAGAATCCCTGTACAAGCATGTTAGTAGCTGCATAGACACAGCCGCACCCACCAGAAAGAAGTACAGAACAAACTCAAAAAATAAGCCACCCTGGTGGAATCACAACATCAATAGGCTGTATAACAGAAGGAAAAAGATCATGGCAAAAAGTAGGAGGTGTAGTACCCAGCAAGATAAAATCACTCTCATCAAACAAAACAAACATCTCAGAGGACAAATATAACTTCTACAAAGCCACATTTGAGGTAAATTTGGGCCTCATGGGACAACGACAACTACAAAGCATTCTTAAGCTATGTCAACAACTTCAAAGGCAATACACAGTTGTGTGCAGAGCTCATTGTTAATGAAGCCACTTGTACTGAGCCAGAAGATATGGCAAACCTAATGCCCCACAAATTCAGCCCTAACTTTATCCCTCTCTCACCCTCGGCTTTCCCTCAGGAAATACCATCAAATATAACTCCCCTATCGATAGGGGCAGGTCCTTAATGCTCTCTAAGGCTAAGAACACTGCATCAATGGGCACAGACAAAATCCCTGGACACTTTCTAGATAGCCTGAAACAATATCTATCAGACCATCTGAAATTGCTATTTAATTGTGCCTTCCAACAGGCTTTGTGTCTCATGAATGGAGAACAGCAGCAGTAATCCCTAAGTACAAAGATGGGCTGTGTACATACCCTGGAAACTACAGTCCCATGAGTTTCACTAGTCTTGTATGCAAATCCAGGGAAAGAATTATGAAGGAAATGATTAATAATGACATAGAAAACCTCCAGACACTGGACCCAAGTGGTTTTGTCAAGGACAGATCATGCCTACCAACTCACTGGGCTTCTTTGAGAAGGTCACCAAAGCAATGGATGAGGGCAAAACAGTTCACACTGCCTACCTTGACCTGGCCAAGGCATTTGTTTCAATACCCCACTCAGGCATTGTTGGCACACTCAAGAGTTTATAGATAAACTCTTATGTCACCCAGTGGATAGCCAGCTATCTCACAGACAGGACTCAGGAAGTTAGAATAATTGGGGAGTCAACCTCTACAAATAGGCCAGTCACAAGCAAAGTCACTCAGAGATCAGTCTTGGTATCTTTCCTGTTTTGCATTTACTTCTCTGAAATCAAGGTCAATGTCAATGATCTCTGGCTGACTAAATTTGCAGATGACTGCAAATAAGGAACAGTTAAAGAATCCCCCACTGATACAAATGTTCTCCAGGAAGTGCTGACACAGACAAATAACTGGTGTCAGAGCATTTGACTAAAATTAAATGCCAAGAAGTACATAATAATAATAATATCCTTCAGGATGTCATCCATCCCTGGTAACTGTCATATGAACAACAGCCCCTAGGAGTTGACCAGTATTCATGGATTTGGGGATACAAATAGACAGTAATCTAGCCTTTGAACACCATGTGTCTACAGTAGTGAGAAAACCATTCTATGCAACTATGCAACTTATAATCAAAAATATGGCATCTATGGCCAAGGAGGTCATTGTTCCACTGTATTCGGCATTCATCAGACCTATCATTGAGTACAATTCCCCCTTTGGTATGTACCTAACCAGAAACATCCAACAACTGGAATGTGTACAGAGGTTCTTCACTAAAGGAATACAGGGCGTAAGTAACATGCTGTTAGTTTGCTTTTTATTTGTTGTTTATATTACTTTATTACCTTTTTTCTATTTTGTATACTGTGATTTGTTTTCTTTACACTGTGTTTTACTTGTATTCTGCTTTTAACTGCATACTAAAATTGAAAAGAGACCACAGCTCTGTTTCTTGTGAGTCAGACAGAAATTAGAAGAGGTCAATTAAGGAGTCACACATAAGTTACAACAGGTCAGCTAAGGTTAATCATCTGTGAACTGAGGGGGTGAAGCTAGGAACTAAACCTTCTATTTAAGGGGTGAAATAAAACATTTCAGAGCTTTACTGGAAAGGCTCACCCAGATTCTGCTACAGTTTGCTGTGAGGGAAAGGTTAGTTTGCTTTTTATGTGTTGTGTTTTGTATTACTTTATTGCCTTTTTCTATTTTGTATACTGTGATTTGTTTTCTTTACACTGTGTTTTACTTGTATTCTGCTTTTAACTGCATACTAAAACTTGAAAAAAAAACACAGCTCTGTCTCTTGTGAGTCAGACAGAAATTTTTCCCAGTGAGTCAGACAGAAATTTTCCCACCCTCCCACCTGGTTATTGTTGTGTTCTCAAACACCACTGTCTTTCTAGTTACCTGCAACTTATGTTAATTTGACCACATATCTCATTTCCTCTCTGCTTTTACTGGCTGGTGTGAGTAAGCACAAATTATCATTTTGTTAAATCACTGCCCTTCAACTATTTAAATGAATTGGCCATCCTACTGTACTCCATAGTACCAGACTACAAAAGTGACCACCCCCTTTCAAGCTGTCTTGCTGTTTTAAAAATAGTGACTCTCCACTAAAACTTAACTTTTAGACAGGTAAAACTTAAGTTACCTGCTTTCACGTCTATCTCCTCTAGTGCACACTGCAGTGTTTAGGATAAACCATTTTTTTCATCTTACCTTTAAGCATCTATTGCAAGACCACCAGTTATTGTAGAGCCCACATTCTGCCTCTCAGTAGTCATCTTGGGATTAGTGCTTCTGTTTTCTCCTGGTGAAAGAAGGAGTGCAGTTACTTTATTTCCTGGAGACTGCTGATCACCAGAAAGCTTAATAACTGCTTTATAGGTGACAGCTTAGAATCTGTGCTTATATTCTGATCCTGGTGAGAGTAGGAGCAGAGTGCATTGATTGCTGACTCTTTCTGTTTGGAGGGTGAGTGTCTGTGCTTAACATACCTGATTGGTCTGATTGCTATTCGAGGCATCTACCAGAAAAAGGCTACAAACCTGCAGACCCTTGCATCATCTGGGACAAGACTGTGGATCACCAAATAAGCCATGGCCTGCTTCTCTTCTTGGGATTGGTGCTAAAACTAGCTAGTTTTAGCTAGAACTAGCCAGTTTTTTGTTGTTTCACTTAAAACTGTCCCCTTGTGCTCAACACTTGCTCAGAACTCATTGTATGTGCTAAATAAACTACACATTACTACAGCACTCAACTTTCCTCACTTGTCAAGAGGAAAACAGTTCTTAGTACTTAAATTAATAAGCACCTATCCAGGCATGTCCATGGGTCAGTGCCCGGTGTTTTCACCTGTCCACCTGATGAATCTGGGCTTCTTGGGACAATGTAGCAATTGCCTTATGTACACTGACAACCCTCTCCTCCTACCACCCAACACTACAACCTGTGTGAGATGCACTTATATAGCCAAACTGGAAGCCAAGCTCTCTCCAGCCAAGACTGGACTAGACAGTCAAGAGGAGAAGGTTAACACCTGCACCACACCACACTCAACACATAGTCCTTCAAAACCCACTCTACCAAACCCACATATAGAAACACAAAGCACACACCCACATCCATTGAGGCTCTCAATAAAAATTTGCCTATGCAGCAGAGACCTCCCAAGCTGAAATGTAGGCAACCACCACCCCCAACACTATGAAATATCACATAGCCCACAAAATCAGTGTGCCACTCAACATCAGCCCATAAGGCAAAGCAACATACCCAATGCACTAGTCATAGGTGACTCTATAGTCAGGCACACTGATGTTCCACTCACCAGGTTAAATAAGGAAAAAGTTACTGTCAGCTGCCTGTCAGGTGCCAGGATCCACCACATAATGCATGCACTCAGGTCACTCCAAACAATTACAAATACAACTCTGTCATTGTCCATGATGGTGTGAATAACCTGAGATGTACCTCCCTGGACTATATGAAAAGAGACATGGAGGAGTTCTCGGATCTTGTAGCCCAGGCAGGTATAACCCTAGCCCTGAGTAGCACCCTGCCATTGCCCAGAATTATACCACAGTACAAGGACAAAATGATTGACTTCAACAATTGGCTAAGGTTCTGGTGCCATTCTAAGGAGATCCATTATCTATGTGTCTGGGACAACATGGTCGAGAGACCACGATTTTTTGCTAGAGATGGCCTGCACCTGTTGCCCCTAGGAATCCAGATACTGGCTTAGGCTCTTGCCACCCCTATAGTGCCTTTTTTAGGCAAGGTTCAAATGCTAAATTCAGCACCATACCAGGTACAAGCAAGCACACTCTGAGGGTAATGCTACTCAATGTTAGAACTCTAAATCTCAAAATGCACTCACTCGAGGCACTGCTTAAAATGGAGAACATCGACATCTGTGCAGTGACAGAGACCTGGTTCAAGGCTCCAGAAAGCACACCTTTCAGCCACCTAATCTGGACTGAAACACTAAAGGTGGAGGTGTGTCCCTATTCATTAAGGATATCCACACCTCCAGGCTAGTTGCTCAACATAATGCATCCAAAATTATCCAAGTGCAACTAACACTGTGCAAGACTGCAATCCAGGTTGTAGCTTGTTACAGATCCCCCACCATGCCCTAGGATTCCCACTTTTCATTTCTTAAAATACTGAAAAATATTAAGGTACAACCCAATACCTTAATTATGGATGATTTCAACTACCACACCATCAACTGGGAAAACTACTCGTGTACCAGCTCATTTGCTCAACGTTTCTGGAATTCATAAATCCCAACACCTTGGATCAGCTTGTCCACACCCCCACCAAGGGCAGCAATATCCTGGACCTGGTCATTACCAATATGGGTAACCGGTGTTCCACACCAGAGGTCAACTCCTCGCTGGTCAGATCCAACCACAAGTTAATCACCCTAGACATCCATATCCCACCCCTACCCCCCATTAAGGAAACCACCATCAAAAACTACTCCAAAGCGAACTTTATGCTTCTTAAGACAGAAGTAGCAAACTTCATGACACCCATGCAGATGGAAAATAGAGGTACAACTGCTGAAGCTTACACAAATGCACTGTATAAGCACATACACGAGTGCATGGATCATGCCATCCCTAATAGAACCAAGATGCTATCCTCCAAAAAAAGGAAGCCAATCTGGTGGTCCCCTTTTCTAAACAAACTCTAAAACAGAAGGAAGAAGCTGTTGCAAAAAGGAGTAAAATCTTAGGATTGGAGGAACTCCCTGGTCAGCCTCAGCAAGAAATTGAGATCCCTCATAAAATCCTGCAAAGCCAGTTATGATAATAAAATCCCCACTGATTCCAAAGACAACCACAAAACATTCTACAGCTATGTCAAGAATCTCAATAGCAAAACTCAGATTTGTTCTGAGCTGCAGCACAATGGCACTAAATATACATAACCAACCGATATTGCCAACATCCTAGCAGATAGGCTCAGTGCTAACTTTACCCCACTGTCACCCTCCAAAGGGCCCATGTTAATACCAGAAGAATGCAAAGCCCCTGTAATCACAGATGCACAAGTAAAGACTGCACTCTCCAAAGCCAAGAACACAACATCCAATGGGACCAGACAACATCCCAGGCTGCGTACTGCATGAACTACAGAACAAAGTGGCACCCCACCTAAGTATCATGTTCAATCATAGCCTCACCTCAGGCTATGTGCTTACTGAATGCCACACAGTGATGGTTATCCCACTCCACAAAGGGGGTGCCACCATGGACCCTGGAAACTACCACCCTGTTAGCCTGACTAGCCTGGTCTGCAAGGCCATGAAACATATCATATTGGAGCTTATAAACAAAGACATAGGAAACCTCCAAACCCTGGACCCCACTCAGTTTGGGTTTGTAAAAGGTAGATCATGTCTACTAAACCTGATTGACTTCTTTGAAGCAGTCCCTGGAGCCATAGATGAGGGAAAGGTAATACACACAGCCTATCTTGACCTCGCCAAGGCTTTCAATACCATCCCCCACTCTGGAATTATAGATAAACTCACTAAACTGGGCATAAATCCCTATGTTACAAGATGGGTGGCCAACTTTTTCACTGACAGAACCCACATAGTAAAAGTAGCCGACTCCTAGTCCAACTTCCAACCAGTGACAAGTGGAGTACCACAGGGTTCGGTCCTGGGCCCTCTTCTGTTCAGCATGTACTTCTCTGAAGTGCAGGCCAACACAGAAGGTCTTTGGCTAACAAAGTTTGCAGATGATTGCAAACTGGGAGCCATAATCAAATCACCTAATGATGAAGACATTCTACAAAAGGGCCTCACAGAGACAGATGCTTGGTGTCAAAGTCATGGCCTCAAGCTCAATGCCAAGAAGTGCATTGTCATCCGCTTTGGGAAAAACTCGGTACCCATGAACTACCACGTAGGCGGTAGCTCACTAAACACTGAAAGTGTGATAAGAGACCTCGGGACACAGGTGGACAGTAGTTTCCCCTTTGATAACGACATTGCCACAATAGTCAGAAAATCCTTCTACGTGGCACACCTCATTACAAACAGGTTCTCCTCTAGAAAAAAGAAGGTCATTGTTCCTCTTTACTCATCCCTCATCAGACCCATTATAGAGTACAATGCATCATTTGGCATGTATCTCACAAGACATCTACAACAATTGGAAAGGCCACAGAAATACCTCACTAAGAGGATTACCAGCCTCAAACATATGCCATATGCAGACCGTCTCAAAAAACTCCAGCTCTACTCTGTCACATATCGCCTACTCAGAGGTGATCTCTGCCTAACATACAAAGCTATGTCAAACCCAGAGATTTTGGACATGCTACACTTAAAGAAATCTCAATCTCTCTGAACCACACGCTCCAGGGACCTAAACCTTGTCACCGCAATAAACAAAACATGCTAGAGGGGTAGATTCCTGTCCCAGAGACTTCCCATACTCTGGAACAAACTACCCCAGAGTTACCACCTGTCCTACTTTGCGAGGGACAGTCCCTCTTTGGGCAGTTGTGTCCTGACAAAAAATTGTAAAAATGGCAAATGTCCTGAGATTTTAGGACAAAATTATTTCCTATATTTTATGTAACAGTTGCATAAAACAGTTATTCTGTATCTGAAATACCTAAATGTTATAAGAAACAGAATAAGCAACTAAAATGCTACAAGAATAAGCTTTTATTTAGGCAAAAAAGTTAAGTTCTAGCCTTTGTACTGGCTATGGGTATGTGTCGGCCTGTAAAATTTGATGTTTGTACCAAAAATGTCCCACTTTGGCCATTTGAAAAGGTGGCAGCCCTAAACTACCCATTCATGTCAAGCAAAGCTCCTCATTGGCCCTCTTTAAGAAAAACCTTGACAACTGGATGGGAAATAGAAAATTCACCCTGGGGATCACTTCTGCAGCACTGCTTGACAGGAGCACAGGAAAATAATTTTCTTGGGTGGCAAAAGCCAGGAAACCTTTTTGGCTAGGCTTATATAGGCCCCAGGGCCAACAGCCTAGTACCTACCTATGAACCTATGAATCTGGCAGAACACCTCAACACCCTATCCCTGTATTCTGTCTCCTACAGGCTGCTGAGGGGAGATTCTATGCCTGGCATCACCCTGATGGTCCTCCTGCATATCCACAAAACAAGCAGCACCAGAATTACCCATCCTGAAGACTCTGGCCTTGCCTGTGATATAAATAGGATCTGCTGGAAAGACAGGTATGTATCCCAGAGACTACCTCTTCTCTGGAACAGGCTCCCTATTATGAGAGGAGAGTTCCTCTATAACCCAATTCAAGTGTAACTTGGACGATTGAATGGAGAACAGGAAATTCATTCCAGGATTCACACCTCTGTCTCTATGGAGAAAGGCAGCCTGAAAATGGTTGCTCTCCAGGCTCCTGCTTGTAAATATTTCATATCCCAAGTCCTGGCTTACACTTTTCAAGTATACCAGAACTTGTCATAGGTTTGGGATGCATGTCTAGGTTTAAAAAGGCCCTTGTAGTTGTTAGCCTAGTAAACACCTATGAACATTGACCCAATCATAATCCTCTATGTTTTCTAAGGGAGGAATTCAGATTTTCTGAAGCTGATGGCTCAAACAGAACCTTTGCAAGACTCTGTAGCAAGATAGTGATATCTCAAGGAGGTACAGGTACATCAGCAGACATTGCAAAACAAAGGTACCACTTAAGAATATTTTTTTTTACATTTTCAGGGAAGCAATGGAAGCATACTGCTTTGCCATATGAAAGTTAGAAATGGTGTATAATTTCACTTTAGTCATGGAATAACTAGCCTCCAAAATGGAAGATATCTGCCAAGAAATTCAATATTGACAGTAAAGGGAATTGTAGACTCTCACAAATAGTGACTCTCTTCCATTTACTTCTATAGGTCTTCCAAGTGCAGTTTTTCAGAGGAAGTGAGAATCTGCACAACTCTGAAATAAAGCCTGGGATTTCTGGTCACCATTGTAAGTGAAGAAACCAAATGATCAGATTGAGGGATTTGATGTCTGGGTGAGGCTTACTGGAGGGGTAAGAGATCAGATCCAGAAGGGTATCCAGAACCCACGGTAATTACACAAGGTGAGGCCAAAGAATAGGAAGCTAAACTTGAGAAAAGGCCAAAAGGAGGCAATGAGAATTACTTTTGCCTGTATCAGGCTGCTTTCTGAAGAAAATTGACTCCGGGAGGGGGCAGAACCAGAGCCAGACTAGGCGACCTAGGTGGTCACCTAGGACTCACTGGCTTGGGGGGCCACTAGCCAGGGAATGGGGCCCAATGGTCATGGAGTCTGCCACAAAAACTTACATTTTTTTCTTTAAGAACACTCTGTGTGCATTATATGTCTTCTTTAAGGAATGTGTCCTTAGCAGTGTATGTACATTTATCTTTAGTATGATGTACGCACACACATTCAAACTGAAAATGGCTGTGAGATTTAAGAACCTGTACCAACTGAATGCAAAGAACTGGATCAGCCATTCCTAAAATAGGTTACTTTGTGCGTGAGAGTGTGTGTTTAATGCCTCAGTTAAAATTGGTAGGTTGTTAACTCTTTCAGGTTCAAAACCTGAACCTTCAATACAGGGCCCTAGAGTCTAAATCCTCTACACCAACTGCCAAACTATCATCAGCAAGGACTGTTGAGTTCTATTGCATTTTCAGAGAATGTTGAGTTAGGTTTCTGTGCATTTTCAAGAAATTTTGAGTTTCTGTGCATTGTCAAGCAATGTTGAGTTTCAAGGGAAGAGAAGTTTACTGTTGCTCATGGTAAGTCTGTTTTCAATGTGAAACTGTTTTGTTTAACAAATGGCCATCATCAGTGATTGTGCTAGAAATGTTAAAAGGAGTGGTAGTAGCACAATAGGTAGCATAATTGCCTTTGGTGTAGAAGGTTGTGTGTCCCACATCAGTTACATCTGCAGTACCTTCTTTAACGGGAGATAGGAGTGCGACACTCTTGAGTGTGCTCTCCTTTGGATGATGCCTAGTAACTATGAACCGTTTTGACAACCATTCCTTATTGCAATATTATCAGCTCACCAATTTATCTAAAATGTAACATGAGCAGTTTATTATTCAAGGGCAGCAGGCACTGAATTTGTACCTTGCTAATGTTTTAATTAAATCTTTAAACAGTTAGACATTTTAACTTTATCCCATTTGTAATGTATTATGTAATGTCTTAACAAACACTGTGTTGTAAATTTGCTATGTAATGTCTTAATAAAATAATGTGTTTTAAATATCTAATCTATGTCTTTTGTGGAACAATGTATAAATGTGTACCTTAATGTCTAAATGTAGAGCTTTTCTTCCCTGGGACTCCACTGAAAAAGGGTACTGTTGACCCAGTTGGACTATCTCGGTTAACAAATGTCAAATAAATAAATAAATAAGTAAACATTGAAATGTAAAGTTGTTTGGCAGCAGCACCCTCTTCTTAGTTATAGAGCTCTTTAATGTGCAGTTATTCAGATGACTTTTACTTCTGTAGAGATTGTCTGTATTGACTGATATTGGTGGATTGCAATAACAGAAGTTTGAGTGGCCTTTTATGGTTGAAATGTTCTGTAATGGGTAGTTGTCCTTATTTGTTAATACATTTTGATTCATTGCTTATTGGAAAAATGTTCAAACCTGCAAAGTTAAAACATACTCTAACAAGCGGTGCTGTATTATGCAAGGAATATAATTTAATACAGTCAGGATGGCTCATCAAAGAACATGTGCATGTATGTATAGTCCAAAAAATGTGTGCAAGGAGCCTATGGTTTGAAAACAGCCCAAAGGTAAATTTAATCTGCCACTGGCCAGGTACATTTTCTTTGGATATGGGTTTCAATGTCATTTCAATAAGTATGAGTATCAAGTGCAGAGAAGCTTATTGTTTCTGCTAGGTGTGTTTTCATTGTGAGACTATATTCATTTGTTTAGCAAATGGCTATCAATGTTTGAGCTATAAAATTTAAAATAAAAGTTTTAGATATCTCTGATCATTGTAAAACTAAAAAGAAAATAGAGTGCCCACTGAATGGTTTGAAGGGAGTTTATGTTAAGTGGGGAGAGAAATAGCCAAGTAATGGGATACTGGAGCAGCTAGGGGGGTGCTGCTGGGGGGGGGGGCTGATTTGGAGGGGGGGGCCTAATCTATTAGCCTGTCTAGGGCCCCACTGGGACCATGAACTGGCTTGGCAGGGTTGGGGTAAGCATAAACCAGTACCAGGGGATAAGTAAAAACTACAGCATCCCTCAGGTACTGTCCCTCCTGACAGATCAACATGAAGAAACTGCTGCACTTGGTATTGATCATTGCAAACAGATTGCATCAGGGATGACCCCAGCAGCTGATTTTCTTCAGTGCCACTGATGGATGGAAAGAGCACTCATGTAGCAGAAAACATTACCTGTTCATTTTGTCTGCTTTGATATTTCACTTGCCTGGGATGTGCACTGCAAGAAGAAAGCACTGGGAGACATTACCGACTGCCACACTTTTATCACCTTTTAACATAAGGATATGACCAGGTTCTGCCTTGCTTGTTGATGTACCAGACCATAGACATATTTACTGATATCACATCCTTGAGGAGGCAATATTGAAAGGTCTGCAATGCAAGGAGGGCTGCCCATATCACCAGGAAATTGATATGAAGGTTAGCCTCAGTGTGAGACCAGGTTCCTTCAAGTGTCCTCACTTAAAAATGCACCATCCCAGAGAAGAAGCATCTGTAGTCACAATGGCCCTTGGAGGGGATATCACAAAGGAACATCCCAAGGTGGACCGTGGGGAAATTAGTCACCAGGAGATATGTTGCTGCAGATCTTGGTGAGCCTGATGGGATGATGTATTGGGTGATATTCCATGGACCATTAGCTGGATAGGATCCATTGGATAACTCTCATGTAGAATCAGATACATCCGAGGGCTCTGATAGTGTAATACTTCTGAAGCTTTAAGATGTAACAATGATCCTCTGAACAGAGGAAGTCTGGTTATCTGCATGCTGGTGTCCAGATTGCCACCTATGAACTGAGAACTGGTTCCAGTTTCGACTTTTGGAAATGTACTGTAATTCTTAAGGAAGCATAGAAGTGGAGTTAGGAGTCTCTTGCATGAATTAGTGACTCTCTTGTGGTGGCTATGATGAGACAGTCAGTGAAGTACCAGAACATCTTTACCTGCTTCTCTGGCTGTACCATCCTCTGAACTGGATAAGAGATTCACTGACATGTTAATAAGAAACTTCATGGTCACCAGCTGTGATTACACTGTCATATGAGATTCCACCATTGTGGTACCTGTCAGGGATTTTGACAGCTCCTTTGCCAAATCTCTTTTCAATCTGGTGAAATGAATTATGTAGCTCAGCACTCACAAGTTAAAAGTCACTGAAGCATAAGACAAGCTACTCAAATCTGTCCAGGCTCTCTAGACTCTCTGTGATGTCTGAACAGAAGCACTTTCCTTGGAGAGTTCCTTTCCTTCCTCAGAGAGTTCCTTTTTAGTGGGTCCCATCACCACAATGACATCCAGTACAGGCCCCTTAATACAGTGTGCTCTATCCATCAGAGACACTGAAATTTTGTATGACTTGTAAGGGATGGGTTCTATCATGTCTGGTCCCTTCCACATCCATAGGGATACCAAGTTGACCAAACTGTCCAAGGGGGAGTACTATGTAGATGGGCCTGAACCAAAGGGCTCTGGAAGCATCTACTCTTCAGTAGAATGGACACTGAAGGACCAGCCTTCCACTCTGTCTGAGTAATTCCTGGAACTCACCAAAGGCGGCATTTTCTAAGAGAGATCTGGAGGACCCATCTCTTTCATTGAGATTGGTGCATTTAATAAAGGATTCATGGAGGGAATCCATATGCCTCCTTTTAAATTTGTGCATATCATGCTCCTCCATGGAGGGAAAAACCTGAGAGAGACTTAGAAGCAACTGGGAAACCCTCTAGCTTGGTTATCTCAAGGCAGGTTGGTGCTAGCTGCCTCAGGGATAAATGACGATGAAGTACCAAAGAACTAGAAACTGCAGAGGTTTGACCTGAATCAGAGAATGCATGGGTCATCTTCTCAAAAGCATTGAATGCCAAGGTTAAAGCAGGTTATCAGGAAGACCTCTTAGGGTCTGAAGAACCCAACAGAATCCACTACCAGAACCCTGCCGTGCTATGACCTGAGGTGGAGCATGCTAGAGCAGAGCTGTTGTGGGCTAATTCCCCAAGAAACAGTAAAGGCTGTGTAACCCTTGCAGTCAATCCCAATCAAGCCCGATGCTAACCTCTCAGTTCTGGAATGCATCCATACCCAAAGTGACCAGAGTTGAATGGGTAAAAGAAATTGTGAGAGTCAATGTCACACAGGTCATCAACTCCAGCAGGGGGTCCACGTAGGAAACACTCAGATCCAAAGTTGCAGGATCTGACAAGCAGAGTGGAGAAGAAGAAATAACCTTTGGAGTAGATAGGCAAGGTCTCACCCCCCCTTGCAGTGGGAGAAGAAGTTAGAACTCCCAACTGCATCTGGGCCATCAAAAACATCCTCATCATCCTATTGAGAACTGCCTCAAAAATTCTCCTAGATGGCTGCACTGACATGAAGAAACCACTGAATGTGGTTTAGAGGATCAGTGCTCATGCCTGTCTAGGGGAAGAGTTGGCAACCAGATCTTGGGAGGAGATGGCTCTGTTGAAAACACTATAGCCAGTAGACACAGAGCAGTCAGAGATAATATCCAAAAGGGAGTACAATAATCTGTCCAAAAAGGATAGAATTTTTTTATTTATCTGGCATAAATGAGCTGAGCCTTGAAGAG
Organism: Protopterus annectens; assembly: GCF_019279795.1. Lineage (NCBI taxonomy): Eukaryota > Metazoa > Chordata > Ceratodontiformes > Protopteridae > Protopterus > Protopterus annectens. Next base: position 1,722,157,418 of record NC_056737.1, on the reverse strand, counting down.
CATGTCTGTTGTTTAGCACAACAAACAAAATCTGGGGCAGTTAGACTTTGCAGTGCATTATGGGGAAGAAAGGAACTTCAGCCTTGCAGCCTAAGTTTGTTTGCAGGCCGTAGATCCAATTGCATCTGCTATACCCATTGTTTGAGGAGGACAGAAGAGACAGCTTTGGCTCTTATGAAAAGATACATACATCAATACATTTTACAACAGATAAAATCATATGCTGTACTGGGCTCTGTACTGCTATTAGAAGCCTGCAAAAAAAAAAAAAAAAAAATTGTATATATATATATATATATATATATATATATATATATATATATATATATATATATATATATATATATATAGAGAGAGAGAGAGAGAGGGAGAGACTGTAGATACATATGCAGGCATAGCTAAATATATATATATATATATATATATATATATATATATATATATATATATATATATATATATATATGAGACTCTACCTGACTACATCGACAGTTCAAAACAACAACTACTTCACTGACACCACATAATCGACAGTTCACAAACACGACACCACATACACTCGACACATCATAACAACAAACAAAACAAATCCCCTGTCCAAAACCCACACACACAACACAAGCACACCAAAATCCTTACAAAGAACACTAACCCTTATATACACAACTATCTACAACCCTAACCGAAACCCTAACCCTAAGGTCCGTCACTATCGCACACTCACCTAACCCGCGCCCTAACCCTAACTCACTTAACCCGCCCCTAACCCAAAAAATATCACTACTGCACCCTTACCTAACCCGCGCCCTAACCCTAACTCACTTATCCCACCCCTATCCCTACAGACCGTCAACATCGCACACTTACCTAACCCGCGCCCTAACCCTAACTCACTTATCCCACCCCTATCCCTACAGACCGTCAACATCGCACACTTACCTTACTCGCACCCTAACGGCCGTCACTACCACATACTTACACATCCTTTCCCCATCTCAGTGTTCTCAGCGTCGGTGTCTTCCTCCGTCGGTCTTCTGCCTTGTCGATCTTCTGGCGCTTTGTCGGTGTTATGACGTGTCGATCTAGTCAGGTAGATCCATATATATATATGTGTGTAGTTTTTTATATATATATATATATATATATATCTATGGTTCCCCTTCAGAAGGTCAAATGGCTGAAATCTCGAAATACATATGACCAAAGCCATATGCTCATATTTCAGAAGCTCAACCTTCTGAAAGGGGGAAAAAAAAAAACAACAACAAAACAATGTTTCGGCAGGGGGGCAAGCCCCCCTGTACCCCACACCCCCGCTACTTATTTATTCCAACTCTGAGATCGCACTACAGTGCAAAAAGGGAAATCTCCCATTCTGCGCTGTATGCCGATCCCCATTCAGAAGGTCGAGCTTCTGAAATTTCGAGCATATGATCTCGACCATATGCATTTCTAGATTTCAGCCTAAAAGGGAACTATATATTTATATATCTATATATATATATATATATATATATATATATACATATATATATATATATATATATATATATATATATATATATTATACATATATATATATATATATATATATATGTATATATATATATGTATCTACAGTGTGTATATATATATATATATATATATATATATATATATATTTTTTTTTTTCTTAATATATCTATATATATATATATATATATATATATATATATATATATATATATATCTATATACAAACTGCATAACCATAGTCACTATTCACATAGCTTTGTTTTGGTGTTCCACCAAATAGTGAATAGGTAGTCACTGTACATGGCATGTCCAGGCTGCACTTGACAACAACAAGCAGGGGCATCCAACAAAATCTCTCATTCAAGTATCATGTATGCAATGATTGACTATGGCTGACTTTGCCTAAGGCATTCTTTTGACTGCACAGGGTTGTATGCATCTAGGAGCACAGAAACAAGGATAACAAAAGGAACATAATCTGTACAAGAGCACACTACCTGCTAGCACAATAAGCGTACATCAACCACTGGTAGCTATTTTATTACTGCAGCTGCATGTTGCAGCAAAGCAGCCACAAAAATGCATTGTGTGTTTTGTGTTCGATGTGGATGTTGCTGCCCAAAGTGGGGTCATTGCACTCTTTATGTGGGTATTACATAACAATCTGTAATGCAGCTAGTGGTGAACAGTCAGGCTACATATATCAAGCTTTGATATATCTCTTCCATCATTTCTAATTTCTCTCTTTTGGGCTTCTAATACCATGACAGAAATGGACCCCATTCCTAAGTCAAAGTGCAATTAAAGTTCATGAAATTGTTATTGTTTCACTCTTTGATGTCAGCCAAAAGTGATCTTCGCAGCACCCACAATGTGCCCAGTAATGACTTCTTCTGCAATTCGTATGGTGTTACATGAATTGATAACATTGATAATATTTCTAAATACGATTGTAAATTCTTTTTATAAGAGACATTGCTCCTACTACTACTGGAACTGTCTGGGTATCTTTCTTCCTCATGACTCTCACTTCTACCTGCAGATCCGGGTATTTTATGACTTTGTCTCTCTGTACACAAGACACTGCAGTCACTGGGTGTGGCGATTTCAATAATCAATGCTGCTTTTGTATTCTTTTCTTGGACCACTATATCCGGTTTTCTAGCATCTATCTTTTGAACTGTTGGTATTGGGTGTTCCCATGTGATATGAACTTCATCATTTTCTATGGTTCATTGTGACTCATGTTTCCAGTGTTTTTCAGCCATTTCGATAACATATTGTTTGCACAATCTCCAGTGTAACAGTCTCGCCACATTATTATGCCTTTCAGTATACAGTCCCTCTGTCATTAGTGCATCGCAGCCAGCAACAAGGTGTGTGACTGTTTCCAGTTCAGTTTTACATAATCTACACATGTCTGTTTCTCCCACATGTTCAATGGACTTTGGAAACCAGCGTGTACGTAGCCCACTATCTTGGGCTGCCAATATTAACCTTTCATTTCTTGGTTTGAATTTGCCTCTCTTTAACCATTCCGGCATTCGTTCTGCATCAACATCAGGCTCTTCCAGAAGTTTTCCATACTTGCAACTATATTTATGTTTTTTTTCACATTTCTTGCCTTCTCATCTGTTCCTTCACCTTGTTTTTTGGCGCATTCAGTTGCTGCCTGGTTTTTATCCACTTCTGGTTTGATTTCCATTCCTGCTTGATGTGCTGCAGTTTTCGTTTTTTAAAGGTTGCTTTTGCCCATTTATCAAGACCAAATGACATTCCAGTATTGTCTGAAAAAGTTTTGACAACCTGCAACTCTGCTTTCAGTTCCTCATCTGATGAGCTATACCGTTTTAAATCATCGACAAAGAGAAGATGAGAAGAAATTAGACTTTGTTGTTTTCTAGGAGCCAAATTGTAGCCATGGCCTAAGCTGTTAGGTAAGCAGCTTAATGGGTTAATGGCAAGGCAGAATAGCAACTATTCCACTGTTTACCTTCAGCTATGATACATAATGCTGTTTTACAAAAGTGTATCCCCCCCCCAAGGAAAACTTTCCTCATACACTGGCATTAGAACATATATACATGAATTATTGCAGGACTGCAATTTCACCAATCATGGCCTACCAGTACTGCAGCTTTTACAACAACTTGTATGCAGACTCACAACAACAGCAGAAACACCTGACACCTGTCTTTTATTTTTTGGACTTAACTTCTACAATGACAGTTCACTTTGCTCCCAGAATTCATGCTGTAGAACTTTAATTCTGAATTGCTCATTCACTTTCAGTTGTTTGACCCTAGGTAATCCCCTATTGAGTAATGCACCTGACATGACTACATGTGAATACAGTAGTAGCTTATAAAAGGTGTTATTCACTTTCATACAGCATATTGCATCAGTGGTTTTACAAAAAAGTACCTTGTGAAGGCAGTGCAGCTATGTGAAAAAGTAGAAAGTTCTGGCTTACCTCACAAAAAAGAAATGTTGCTTCTGTCATAAATTCATGACTTCAAGTGTGGTAGTTATGCTAATGAGGCAATAATGAATGTTATTGAACCAAATTGCTCCAGTGTGCCTAGTCATGCTAAGAGGCCCTTTCTGTCATATGCAGTCACATGAGCACCTGCGGAGTGCTGAGCATGCATGGGCAGGGACATGCAAAATATGTTACTTTTATAGCTAATGGAGACATTAAAGAGCAAATTTGCTCTCAAACCCAGGTATGATCCATGTAGTACACAAATGTAATGTCATTTTTCACACCTTTGTACCACCATAACACACCAACATTTTCCTCCATTCATTATGGACACACTGCCAGATATCTTACTACTAAGCTGCTCTGTGCTGAATGACACATGCTGAAAACAGTAATGGGCATGACCTCTAGATTCCAGTCATATTTGTCTAGAATGAGACCTATCAAATGGACATGGCTTCTAATGGCATTGGGTATGTATCAGGGTACCCCAGTGATACAGCAAGGAAATGAAGATTTTCCTATATTTGTTGCATAAAGACGACCAGGAGTATCTGCTTGGGGATTCCTATAAGGGTCCTCACTAAAAGTGGATGCCTGATACATACGGTCTTGGCAGAGTGATGTATGGTGCTACTGACATATTCTGCTTTAGTGAGTATAGCAAGGCATCACTAGAGTGACCTGAAGAGGCACCATTCTGTCCATCTTAGATAGATGGAAAAAGAGGTTAGAATAAGGGAACCTGAAATGTATTGTAAGTACCTGTATTGTCAATAGAGACATGGCCTCTGTGCTACTGGTAAGAGCCCAAATGTGTGTGTGTGTGTGTGTGTGTGTGTGTGTGTGTGTGTGTGTGTGTGTGTGTGTGTGTGTATGTGTGTGTGTATATGTATCTGTAGTACACACTGTATTGTTATAGTCACAGTTCACATAGCTACCACTACAAATATCAGGATAAGAATTTGTGCCCACCATGTTAAGATATCACATCATAGAATAGCAGCCTTTATATCATACAGTCAGGAGTTATTCAGATTTGTAGCTTTATACAGCATGGGGAGCTGTGTATTTGTATTATTCCATTAGTACATGTGTTTCACAGATTAATTACACTGATGTTATACAATTCTTTTTTTCTTCCCTCCTTTCATTAGTAATTATCCTTATTTTATACAAATTGTCGTATTTATGTCTATCCATTTTTGCAATTTTGTACAACAGCTGCTATGGGAGTAAGGCCAAAGTCCTTTAAGCTAAGCTACTCCCTGCATCTACCCAACTTTCATCCCAAACTGCCTTCTCAGTGACTTCAGCTGGGGACAGCCAGTTGGCAACCTGTCCTGCCCTAGTGGTACTTCCCGAACTGTGTGTACCATTGTTCCCTGTGATGTTATTGCTAGGGGTAGTGGTTTTGTCACACACAGGGGAAGTGATGGAGTTGGTGGAAGAGATGTTAAACCAGCAGCTGAAAGTCTGCATCAGCCACCAAGAAAGGTTTCCCTTGTTGATATAGTAGCATCACTGGTTGACTTTGCCATCAACATCTCAGGGAGGGCCCAGTAGGGAAGGTAGTCATGGCACTGTCTGACCTCTCCAGGGTATCACACAGGTAGTGTGATATTAGAGTGTATCTACCTTACTCCCATTTCTATTGTTCTCCTCCCTTGTATGTTAATGCCTCCCCTGTTTGTTGTCAATTTCTCCTCATCACTATTTTCCTTCCCTTGTGTGCATGTCCCTGTCACTGCTGTCCTCTCCTTTCCTCAGGGTGCCAGCAACACCCTGGTCAGTCTTTGTGTATGTTGCATGCTTGTGTGTCTAACTCTGTTACTGAACCTCAACTTCTTATCACATCTTCATCTTTCCATACAACCTTCTCCAGATTCCAGTCTTAAAAATAAGAAAGGAAACTGGACACCTGACCCACAAAAACAGTTTTTATCCTACCTCATTTTCCTCACACCCATCCTTACCTATCATGCTACCCCTGTGTAGTAGCCACTGCTTGCTTTCATTTTTTTGTACTATCCAATACTCCCATTCCACCTATTTCATGGTCCAAAACAGATTTATTCAGTGCGGTGGCCTTTGTAAAGTAGCATGTCACTTTTTCCATCTTCTTGCAAATTTGAACAATGTTCATGAAATGTAGTAGTTGAAGCTGTAACAAGGTTGAGTGGTACCCTGGATAATGTCTCATTTGAAACACTCCACTGTGAAGAACCAACAAGAAAAAATTCCTGTTTAAGAACTTGAGAATGAAAGGAATACATTCCTGTCAGAACTGAGGACCAAAAAAGGTCTTCGGCCTAGAGCTCTTATGTATATTAATACCAGTCATTTGCCGTATCAAACACTTTTGTTCTTTTGCTAAACTGTACAAGAGAGCTGTAATAGCTCTCTGTTACAGTTCACTGACTGCCATTTACAATTAAATAAAATCCCCTCTTGAGCAAGCATGATATGAAAACTATTTTTTATTAAGCTCTATCATGTTCACTATAACCAAGAGATTTTCAGAATGAACCAAATTACGTGAGAGCCACTACTTATAACAAAAGATCTTAGTCAACATGACTCATTTCCTAACTATTTAGATTGGTCCTAGTGTTTAATAACATTGTTTCTTAAAACCTTTCTTTTGACTGCACATGGTTGTATGCATCTAGGAGCACAGAAACAAGGATAACAAAAGGAACATAATCTTCTTTAATTTTAACAAACATTTAATACTTATGTGGTTATTCACTTCAGCTGGTTGTCCAGAATTGAGCCTTGGTTTCTATTCATACTTCTTTTTCTCATGGAGTGGACTATAGTACCCTCATCTCCTGTCTCATTTAAAACATAAATTAAAAAAAAATCTCAAAACAATTACTAAGTTATCCTTAATGTCCAAATAACGCATTTTCTGTTCCCATTTGTAATTGCATACATAAAACTGTCACAGCTTAGACAGGTAGCAATGTATACCATAAATGTAGAGTTACAATTAAACCAAGAAATCAAAAAAATGAATTATTCTTATGGTTCAAATAAACAGGTGGACCTTCGCAGATAAATGCACAGATCCAGCAAGGACCACATTTGTACCTGCCTCCTATATTGGACATATTTTCTTCCTTGCTAGCAGATCTGCGTTCTAACACCATTTTTAAATCCACACTATTGCTAATGACAAAAGTTGGCTGCTTTCCTATGGTTTTAATTAGATCAGGGTTACATTCTAAAAACTTTCAGTTGCTTTTAATTATAGCTATTATGTGATGCACATCCATGCTACAGTCAACCACTTTTGCTGTACAATACTTTTCTTTAATCTTACCTTGAAAGCTAGGATTTTTATTCCTAACTTCTAATCTTATCTTCAAAATAGCCAGCATATCTAATTCCTGAATGAGAAAATGAACCTCTATTGTAAGCCTAGACGGCTAAGCTGCTTGATTTTTTTTTTTATTTTTATTATTCTTCGTGTACCATAGAAGACAACTGTCTGAGATTAAATAGAAGCATATGAACTCAGGCTGTCTACGGATGATCAAAGTAAAATCATCACTAACAGAACTCAGATAAATTTTGATACTGAGGTTCGCAATCTCATTTTTAACAATTGTTACTGAAAAATGTAAGAATGTTGACTTATGTTTAATAATGAAGATAAAATCCTTTTAACTTTTCTTCATCTCCTTCCCACATGAAAAACAAATCATCTATAAAGCATGTGTGAAAACTGATATTGCTAAATTCATCTCTTTTCCACACCTTGGAGATTTTTTATTCAAACATCACTGCAGTGGCAAAGGATAGTGCCACAGTGCCTGTCATCACCACTCTTATTTTTTGATTAAAGATGCCGGACTCAAAGATGCAAATATGTCATAACACTAGCTATATTAATGCACAAAGAACAGCATCTTCTTTATTTGAGTAACTTGTCTGGGAAGCCAACAAACCCCTGAACATTTCCCTGTTCTCATGTTGTGGATTAACTGAATATAAATGACATCATATCCACTGTCAGTAATAGTACTTCTTTTCTTAAGCTACCAAATAAGAAAAAGTATTAGAATCTCATATATAAGATGACATTTTGCGTCACTATGCTGCATGTCTTATTGTCTTATTGTACACGGTTTCAGCTTAAGCTGGAGTTTCACTGACAGCAATAGGCTGCAAAGCAGGACAATTTGAATATTTTTTCCACAGTCAAACCATTAACTACAATGCTATCTTCCAGTATATCCACAAACATCTGGCTTTTCACTCCCTTCTCCTATCTACTCACCACTCAAGGGAGTCCAGAGCTGTCATGTGTTTTTGAGCTGGAAGGTCTAGGTCAGCCATAGCCCTGGAATCAGACTTTAATTGGAGCATGAGATGACAGATATTTTATCTACAAAGACAAACTCTTATGTACTATATATATATATATATATATATATATATATATATATATATATATATATATATATATATATATATATATATATACATATATATCATCATCTTTTTTCGGCTGTCCCCATCAGGGGTCGATGCCAAATAGAGTGCTGATCTGTACTACAGCAGCCAACCTTTCAACATCTATTCTTCTTAAGCACTGATACAACATACAAAACCTTGGCAGTTACAATTACTTTGCATCTACTAGTGGACATCGTCAGAGCAGAAAGGTTTCACATCACCTCCATAATATAAAAGATCAAGTCATTGGCCATTTGCAACCATCTTCTTAGGCAGGCTTTTCTGGTAATCAAAGTCAAATTTCAAACCCAAATCACCAACAGTATAATCCTTAATGTATTTTTTTGTTAGAAGAACTGGCTTGATTAGTCTATTCTGTAATGTAATGAAGATGAACACCTCAGCTTTATAATGCACTTGAACCACAGTCAAAATTGATACACAATGCCTAGTTTTACACCTTGCATCCACAAGTGATGACTTGTTTTGATTTTTGTTTTGAAGAGGTCATTTTAATCTTTTACTGCTAACTTTTCCCTTTATTTAGCATGTGCATTATTATTTTCCCAAAATTGAATTTCCATTAGTGAATCATAGTACTGATCACCAGAATTCTAATGTCATTTTTCTGGAATTACTTACAAGCACTGCACTTTTAGTATACAGGCCATTATTATCCAGGTGACACAATCCATCATTTGGTGTTAATATTGCTGCCAGCTTTCCATCTCCAGCCATATGAAACCCATCATCTGTAGCAAGCAGCAGAAGTCGGGTCACGTTCCTCCAGCCAATTTTATCCTGCAATAACAGCAAAGTGGAAAAAATATTGGTTTAATCAAAACCATTAATAAAATTACAGTCATGACAGTAAATCAGATTTTCTTTGAATTAAATTCATTTTTAGTGATTTATTTTGTCCCCGTTGTTATGGTATTACTGCAGACTGAAAAATATTACATTGCATATAGAAAAGATACAAATTAATGCAGCCAGTTTAGGAACACTTTCTCATAAACCAGGACAACTTGCATATATAACATGTCATTTACTGTTTTTTTAACATGTTATAATATAACTAGTCCTTAGTAATAGCTTTACTCGTGGAATACTGGCTGTACATACTAGGCTCAAGTTTAACTGTGTTTGATCAAGTTACCCTCCAATAAGTCAAGTTTCATGTTACTTTTAAAGCAAACATTATAACTTGAAAACAGTAATATATAAATATATATATATAGAGAGAGAGAGAGAGACAGAGAGAGAGAAAGAGAAAGGGAAGAAAGAGAGATAGACAAATAGATATATTTTTTATGGAGAGGGCCAGGATTGTCCCTGATCCCTCAGATGGGGGGTTGGGGGAGGGCTTTGCTTCTTCAAATACCCATTTTTATGTATATACCAACTCCATGACTGTGCATTAGTTGCAAAGGTGAAAGCCTCCATTCTCAGCTCTCACAATAAAAGACAATACCATTTTCATAAACCACAGTGAAAAGAAACCACTATAAAGACACTGAAATGAGCTACTCTCACTAGAATGTAGGAAAACCATTAGGTTATATAACAAATTCAGTCATTCCTCCAGATTACAGAAAGCTATACATTCTATATATTTGGATAGGCATTAGGAACTCATTTTTTAAAAATTATTTTACTACAAGGATATATTTTCTGTATTTAATACTATTCTATATTATGCAGTGGGCCACATCTACTGAAGTGCTAGTAAGAGTGTTACTTGCTTCTTACTTACAAAAAAATGCTAAATATTCTGTAAGAACTACAGTAAATATGACACTGCTTGCCAAGCTTCCCGGGTGATCAGGTGCATCCCCTCCCCAACAAGGATTTGACCTCACTCTGAGAAATTTCTGTATAGTTTTCTTCACAGTGATGAACCTGTAATAGCTGATTATTATCAGGTACCACAAAAGGAATGTCTGGATATTGATTAGTTGTTATTTGGCTGTGTCAGGCTGGAAAGTGAACTTTCCTTCACAACAGCATTTAGACACATCTTGAGCAGTACTGAGTATTGCTGAATGACTTATTTGCTGTCCCATCATGCCATATGAAAAGGAAATGTAGGCCTCTAGCTGGGCCTTGAACCCAGGACCTGTAGCAGTCTTTGCTGCTGTCACTGCCTCTTGATCACAAAAGTGTCATTGTACAGCTAGGCTTTGAGCTGTGTCTTAAACAGAGCCATTTTCCTTTTAGCCCAGAAATCTGTAGCATATTGTTTTTTTTTTAAGTTCAGAGCAGACACACAAGAGACAACTGCAGTACAAGAATACTGCAAAGGTATTTTTTTTGTCACAAACTTACCATCTGGTGAACTGCACATGGCCATTCACCGTTTTAACTGAAAATGTAATATTTTCTAGCTATGCAATCTACCAGACCATTCAGCTTGCCAAAATATGTGCTAATTAGTCTGCATAATGCTAAACTGGGCACCTGAAGTCAGAGGTTTTAATGCAGTGAGTCACTGAAAGCACTTTTGCAGTTTATTGCTAGGTGACCTAGTTGCTGAACATTTGCTGTTTGATTTAATCCTGGCATTTTTTTTCTGGGAAATGGACAGTTTTTTCAATGCATTTTCTGAGTTGTAAACATATTTCAACATAGATTACTTAGAACAGCTTCAAATAAGAATATCATAAAACAATTAGTATACACTAGTCTAGCTGCTATCATTTTATAAAATTATGTACTCCATTATTATGTACTCCATTAAATTTAATGACTGCATTGCATAGAGGGTTAAGGAAAACTGTCTGTGGACAATGGCATAAAACTGACACTCTTCTGTCTTTCTTCTCAGTACAGACATTACTCACTTATACATTCTATGATTGTCATTCACTTCTTAGGCTCTGCTCTTTTATGCATGCTATAGTTTGCCTTCTCTACAAAAGGTGGAGTCTACTTCGCCCACTGTCCCACATGACATCTGCCCATACCTCTCAATCTCTGAATACAAGAAATCTGGAAAAGGCAAAAAACAATGGGGGGACATTTTAAATGCTGCTTTTATAAACTTAGAAAGTTGCTAGAATAATAACATTTGAGTTAGCATGCATTTTCTGAAGGCTATCAAGAAGACTGAAACTCAAATATATGTTATTATTAAGTGACTTCAGTCCTCAATGATTTGTCTGAAAACCACAAATTTTATGAGGAACAGACCAAAAAATATGAGGCAGAAATCTGGACATTTTGCAACACTTTCGACAATTGAGAGATATGGATCTGTCCTGTTTACCCTCCTAGCTAAACACGCATCTCCGTGTTACATTATTTTCACAACATTCCTACTTATAATCCTCTTTGCTCTAGAATTCTGGGCAAAGCCAAAAATTATTGGGAAATAAAGGCCCAATATCAGGGACAGTTTCTAAAAATTATTCTAGTTCACCAAAAGGGTGGCCGTGGTGGTGCAGCGGTTAGCATTGCCACCTCACAGCAACAGGTTCTTTGGTTCGATCCTCAACTGGGGTGTCTTTTGTGCAGAGTCTGCATGTCCTCCCTGTGGTCATGTGGGTTTCCTCCGGGTGCACCAGTTTCCTCCCATATCCCAAAGACATGCAGTAGGTGGATTGGAGACTCAAAATTGGTGTGAGTGTGTGTGTGTGTGTGTGTGTGTGTGTGTGTGTGTGTGTGTGTGTGCCTTCCGTGGAAGGTTGGACTGACAACTCAACAGTGTAAAACTCCACTGCCAATCATGAGCAGACAGGTGATCCTCTGTGGCGACCCCTAACTGGGAAAAGCCGGAAGAAGAATTCTAGTTCACTGAAAAAGTTACTAGAACAATGGGTTTTGCATAAGAATGCATTTTCTGAGCAATATAAACTATGAAACTCTAATGTCTGGCAATATTGACTGAATACAGTCCTCTGTGATTTACTATAAAATCAAAAATTTTACAAGGGGCAGAGATAAAATATCAGACAAAATCAGGGATGTTCTACAAAAGTTGGACTGTTGAGAGGTCTAACTTTCATGTATTATATCTCATTCTGAAATATTCTTCTGATTATACTAACCATCCACTTATTTCCTTCATCTCCTTAACACTTTTCTGCACCATACTGAAACATTTCATATGTGCCAGTATCTTTAACTTATGACTTACTCTTTTATTTTATATTCTATTATGGTGAGAAAGTGTGTAGTATACTCATAAAAGAAAATGCATTAATGATAAGCTTGTTGTGTTGGAATTTTAGCAACTTAGAAAAAAATGTGTGTTAATGTTTCTTTAAACATTAAAAAGAAAAAAATGCATTATATTTGCCTTTTCGGTGAATGGGAAATGTTTTAAGAGAAATCTGTAAAATGTAATGCAACTGTATTTGCTGCTGTGATTAAATACTTCACAAATGTTTGCACATTGTGTTTGGAAGCTGCTGCTCTAGGTCTCATGATGATTTCTTTATCTTGACAATTACTGGATGCATTTAATTCTTCTCCCTTGGACATGTAATTGTTCATTAATGGCTCCCTTGGACATGTAATTGTGATAACATCTTCTAAATTCAAGCTAAAGTGGGAGGAAACCTTTCTGAGAACTAACAGATGGATTATTTGTTAATTCTTTTCAGTGCTTGAAGATACACTTGGGATAGAGCTATTGCTTCTAAGGGCACTGAACATTGCAGTTTGGACTAAAAATTCAGAAACAATACTTGATTTTACATCCTAAGTCAGAAGCAGATAGGTTTTAGTTTAAATGTTAGATTTTTTTGACCATTAATTTTAATTTTTAAATGTTTATTTTTACTTTGTTGTGCAAGGCTTTCACTGTTTGCATAGTTACTTGGAAAATGTTTTAACTTAACTATGATATATAAATAAAATAAAGAATGTTGCCATTCAGCTTTGAGTGCTCATAATTGATGATTTACATTTTACTGGTAAAAGTGACTTTGAGGTATGTACCCATTGACTAGTGATACTTTCTGGGTTGTTCTTACCATTCAGGTATTTAAATGCTGATTTAATGTAAAGGTGATTATTAAGATGCATTTTATCTTTTAGTATGGAGTAACTGGTGGCAGTGTACCTGGAAAAGTGGGAAGAGGCTGGTGCTGTAGCATTTATATTTACTCCCGTTCTGAAATAGTTTGTAAGTGTGTGTGTGTGTGTGTGTGCATGTGTGTGTGCGTGTGTGCGCACGTGTGTGAGTGTGTGTGTTCAGTTACTCTTGGTAAGGTTGTACTGAAAAGCACTGGGCTCATTCTGAGGCAGGTGAAATGTTAGGCAACTGTAGTCTGTAGATGAGGTATGTGGAGATTGAGTGCTGCTAAACTTGGCTACAACACACGGTAGGAGTGAATATTTACTGAGTACACCTAAAGGCCAATTTCCCTCCTGTTTTAATGGTACCAGTGGTAGAAGTCAAACCTTCCATCATTGATTCCATTGAATATTCAAATAATGATGGCAGCAGTACAGGCATTAGAAGTGTAGCCCCAGACCATCACACATTACATAGAGGCAGTGATTGTGATTATAATATAGTTCCTTACATATTATTTAGTAAGTAATGGTTGGATCTTGTAAATGGAACTCATACAGTCTGTAAAATATTTCGGGTTACCACAAAGTGATTAAAAATTGCTGCCACAAGGTAAATATGCAACAAAATATTTTACACTGCACTTATTTTATTTTATTTTTTTTTCTTAAATTTTTTTTTTATTTTTTAAATACATTTGAATGAATTCCATAGTATTTATAAATAACGTCTTAAATAACTATGTACACTATTTACATTAGCCTGAATCTATAACAGATCTTAATGTATACAGTTACTTTATAAGTATGTCCAATCCATTATCAGAGTGTCTGATAAATTATTGTATAGTGTCAATCAACAATAAGACTTTTCCCCAAAGGTTGTTGATAAATGACTTTGGATAAATTCTTAGTTCTTTAATTTTAATTTCCAATAATGCTGTAGTCTTCAGTAGGCTGTAGAAGTCTTCCAAAGTTGGTATTGTGTTTGTATTCCATCTTCTTGTTATACACTTCCTTGAAATTGTAAGTATAATCCATACTAGATACATGTTACACCTATTCAAATAAGGACCTTCATTCACATTTAATAATAAAAGAGCTTTACTTAAATAAAATGATTCATTAAATAAAGCTTGAAGAAAGTTATTAATACCATTACAAAATGGCTTAATTTTAACACAATCAAAGAAAATGTGGTTCAAATCTGCATTGTGTACTTGCTCACATCTTCATATTCCTTTTATGAAAGAACTAATTTTATTGATTCTGTCTGGGGTTAAGAATGCTCTATGCAAGCATTTCCAATTAAAAACTTTCCAGTATTTTATAAAGGATCTATATTTTATTGATAATAAGATATTTATTTTAATATCTTCAGTTAACTGTATTGAGTGTCCTTCTGTTATATATTTCCAGTATAAGGTATTGGGTGTTGTTTTATAGTTTATCAATATCTTGTCAAATTTTGAAATACTGTTTCCCATGTCAAAGTCATTATATATGATTTCATATATGTATTTCATAAATTTAGGTGTTTCTTTAAATGAAGAATTGTTAATTATGCTACTTAATTCTTGCAAATATGACAGGATACTCTATAAAGTTAGCCAGTCTTGTTGTGGAATTTTGTATGTTGTTTTCATTACTTGCATATCTAAAACTTTTAGTTCTTTGATACATTGGATCCAACAAACAAATCCTTTCTGTTCCCAGGAATTAATAATTTCTCTCTCTCTCTCTCTCTCTCTCTATATATATATTTTATGTGGAAAGTTCTTTGTGATTATAAGTAGTGTTAAAAGATCAAACCAGATTTTTAAATCTATATTTGCATTAATAATTTTCCTAAATGAGCCAATGTAATAATTAATCATATGAGCTTTAGTGGGTTTAGTTATGTTACATTGCATGCTATTACATAATATATGCCATGGCAAATTATTTTTATCTATTTGAAATTTTTTTTCTAAATCAAATTCATTTATTGATATTACAGTTAGTAATTCTTTCCAATTTGCAGAGTAATTTGGAGTTATCTAATCTGAGATTGTCTAAGATATTGATACTTTTATATATGTTTCTATATCAGGAAAGTTTAATCCCCCGTTTCCATGGTCTGATATGATGTCTTAAAGCTATTCTGTTTCTTTTGGGAAACTATAAAAATTTTATTAGGCATGAATTAATATTCCTTTCTGGTAACAGTTGTATTGCCAAGGCTATATATAGGATCTTGGGCAGTTAAAACATTTTTATTATCTGTAGTCTATCTTGAAATGTTAATATTATTTTGCTCCATTTTCCAACACAGATTTTAATTGTATTGATGATATTATTGTAGGGTTTTTTAGACTAATTCATTATTATCCTTGCATAACTCAATTCCTAGATATTTTAAGGTAGATTCTTGTTTCCCTCTGATGTGATCCACCTTAGTTTGCAGTTCTTTTTTTATTTATAAATAAAAAATTTGATTTTGATTTATTGAAATGGAGTCCTGAAGTCATGTGAAATTTGTCAATTAATATATCTAATTCTTTTAATGTCTCTTTTGTATTAGATAATGTTAGTAATATGTCATCAGCAAATAGCATTACTTTAGAATTGTATTGTTCATAAACATCTATTCCTTTGATTTTTATATTGTTATGAATTGAATATGCCAATATTTCAATAGCCAGAACAAATAGAATTGGTGACATGGGACATCCGTGTTTATTGCCAATATGTATAGATTCAGATGTAAAAGGACCTAACTTAACATACGTTAAATTATTTCCATATATATTCTTTAAGAGATGAACAAATGATGCAGGAAATTCAAATAGCATTAGGATTTTGAATAAATAGTCCCAATTTAGGTACTCAAAGGCTTTCTATATATCTAAGCCAATTATGAGTGTTTCTTTATTTTCTTTATTAACATAATCTATAAGAGAAATTATCCTTTTAATATTGTCATGTGTGGGTCTATGATATATGATCATTATTTATTGTTTTGAATAGTGGTATTTTCATTCTGTTAGTTAATACTGTCATAAATATCTTACAGTCATTATTTAATAATGATATAGGTCTATATGAGGTACAGAGGTTTGGGGAATTGTTTTCCTTTAGGATTGGTGTGACTAAGGAATATCTCCAAGAGGGTAGTATTAAAGTTTGTGACTGAATTTATAATAGAGTTTTATGGAAGAGGGTTAGTATCTTAGAAGGAAAAAGTTTATATATTTCCATAATTATGCCATCTATACCTGGAACTTTCTTTGTAGGATATGGGTGCTTGCAGATATAGTTTCAATTTTTCTGTTTTTTTTTAATATATTAGAACATTTTTCATCTAGATTTAATTGATCGATATCTATATTTTCTTTTTGGAAATGTTCCATATAGTAATTTCTATAGGCATCAAGATTGTCACCTATATCTGAGACATTTTTCCCTTTATTTTCATGGAAGATACTTTTAATGTTGTTAGCTTTTGATTGTATTTTGATTCTTATGGATAAAATATGTAGATATTTGAGAGAAGTGGCCAAGGCACTAATTTTTAGTTCTTCTAAAGCTAAACTAGTTTTATGTGTTAGAATTTCATTGTATTTATTGTTTAATACTTCTACTGTTTTTTTTCATCTCCAAATGATTTTGATTTTTTTCAGCTTTTACTGACAAAAGTTTGAATTGTAGATCTAATAATTCAGAATCCCATTCTCTGTTTTTTTAAACCAAGTTAGTGTTTTACGATATATGTAAGCTTTTAATGATTCCCATATCATTATTTTATTTATCTCTGTGGTGTAATTAATATCTAAGAAGAACTGTAATTCAGATAATAACCAGGGTTTGAACTCTTTAATTTTAGTTATATATGCTGTAATTCTAGAGTTAAAGATTGATGGTTTGTACCCATTTTGATGTTTTAGTATCAATGGATTGTGGTCTGAAAAGGGGCAGGGAGTGATTGAGAAATTAATGAGTTTAGAGTGTAAGTCATGGGTAGCAAATATTTTATCTATTCTAGCTTGGGTATCAAATCTGTGATCTTTATGGAAAAACAACAAAGATTTATCTTCTTTAAATTTGAAAGTATCTAAAAGATGAAATGATTCTACCCACTTGTTTAAAGGTTTGATACAGCAGATGTACGCAGCGGTCTTTTATTTGGAGTTTCAGAAATATTAAATATACAGTTAAAATCTCCTCCTAATATTAAGTTGCCTTTATAATTATTGGTAATACTATTTATACCTAATGTTTACAATACAATGTATTTTACTGAATATATCAGAAATTATATTTCATTTTTTCCAGCATTTAAGTAATCACTTTGTTTGTTGCTAACTTACTTAAAGCATCAAGTTTATTTTATGTGAACACTGATGAAAGTTAATGCATTTTAATTATCAGTGCATCCCTCTTCCCCCCATTTCCTACACATAAGGATTTTCATATCTGTCATTTCTTATTATAAAATATGTGAAGTTATATGCTAAAAACAACCAATTCACTTATTGTGATTAATGATTACAAGTTCCCTTTTCATATTCATAAATTGTCATTTTATGGCATATACTGAAAGTTTTTTAAATGACAACATTCTATTTTGTATAATCAGCAAAGGCTAAACTGAGTGATTATTGTCAATTTAATACTATTTGTTCAGAATGTGATTGTTACATTCTGTGACATTCCTAGTTCAGGCTTCTATTGTTTCCCTTGAACAACTTTGTCAGTTTGATGTTATGTATAAAACATTAGTTACCTTGGTAACAGCTTAAGTATTATGTATGGTCAAGATGGGTTACAAAACCACAATTCAAGTTAAAGCAATTATATGACTTGTTATGCACCTTTACTTATATGAGAAAATCATCATGCTTCCCATTGATGTTCAATATAGTGTATGTCATTTATGACAAGTTAAAACAATAGTGTTATTATACACAAACCCATGTTATTAAACTGAGTGTCTATTGTCAATTCAATGCTATTTGTTCAGAATATGATTGTTACATTCTGTGACTTTTCAAATTCAGGCTTTTATTGTTTCTCTTGAACAACTTTGTCAGTTTGATGTCATGTATAAAACATTAGTTACCTTGGTAACCACTTAAGTATTATATATGGTCAAGATGGGTTACAAAAACTACAGTTCAAGTTAAAGCAATTACATGACGTGTTATGCATATTTACTTATATAAGAAAAACATCACGCTTCCCCTTGATGTTAAATGTAGTGTATGTCATTTATGACAAGTTAAGACAGTAGTGTTATTATACACAAGTACTGATACAAAAACCCATGCATGTACGGCGGGTGCAAATGGCCAAAAAAGATTCAGGATCAGAACAAAAAAGGCCAGCACCAGGTGTTGTTGTTAAAATACATTTATTAACAAAGTAGCATCATACCAGTTTCAGCACATTAGCCTTCCTGAGTGAATAGAGATGCTAACAAAACCATGTGTTTATATACAAATACATCCATACTTCCTATTGTGTCATTTCCTGCAGTTCAGTTAACAAATTAATGAACATATAACACAATGTAAAATACACCTACATTATAAGTGGTCATTTAAACCTGGTGAAAACAAGCCTCCTAGTTTGACAATCCAATATTTATCCTTATTATTCAAGATAGAATGCCAGCCTAGTTTGTTAGACCAATCTCCTGTATCTTGTCAATCACTGTAAAGACAAAATGGGCAGTGGGATGGATAATTTGGTGTTTATATAAGGCATTAGTCAACCATTTGTTTCAGATGTCACTGTAATGTTCTGACATGCAAATCCGTAGTGGACGTGATGATTGTCCAATATAAAAAGATGAGCAATTGCAGGTAGCCAAATATATAACACAATCTGATCCACAATTTCCAAAACATTGTATATCAAATACCCTGCCTGAGATTTTACTTGTGAATTGTTTGGATTTGAGTATATGTTTACAAAAGGAGCAGTGTCCACATAGAAATGACCCCAAAAGTTTGTCTCCTGTTATAGTCAATTGATAATGCATAGACAAACTACTGTTATACTTCTTATAATGTGCAAAATTATGACCCAGTAATTTGCCCCTGCGGTATGAAAATAGGCACTGATCACTTAACATGTGATTCAAGTCTTCGTTTTCCATATGAATGTTCCAATGTTTGGTTACAATATCCCTGATGAGATGGGTGATCCTACCATAGGTGGTTATAAATCAAATTGGCTGTGCTTCCGCTGTGTGAGTCCTATCCTTATATATAAGTAGTTGTGATATATCCTGAGCAGATGCAAACTGACTAGCAGCTTGTATATCCCGTTGTCGGTAACCCCGAGTCTGGAACCTGTGTGTCATATCCTGTTGGAAAATGGCAACATTTTCCTTCTCAGAACAAATCCTCCTAATATGCAAAAACTGTGATTTGGGTATGTTCCGTATGGTATGGTGTGGGTGCAGACTAGTGGCATATAGCAGGTTGTTATATTGGGGGTATTTCTTATACACACTGGTGGCAAGAAACCCATCCAGTTATTTAGACACTGTAACATCGATTAAGTTAATGCAATGCATATCAATGTTCAGTGTGAATTCAATACCCCATTTATTTTCATTTAAATATTGGACAAACTCACCCAAATACTGTTGGTCAGCACGCCACACCATCCAACAGTCATCAAGGTACCTCCTCCAGATGTCTATCTCATTGATGTATAAATTATGTGAGGTGTCATAAATAATGTATTCCTCAAGATATCCCATGAATGTATCAGCGTAAATAGGGGCAAATGAAGCCCCAATGGCAGTACCTCTGGTTTGCCAGTAGCATTACCCATTGAAGTAAAAAACGTTCTTCGTCAGGACATGTTCAGCCATACAAACTAATAGAGTGTTAAGGCCAGCTAAATAAAGATCTGCCCTGTCCAACCAATGTTGGAGCGCTGCTAATCCTGCCCAATGGGGAATGTTAGTATAGAGTGCTTTTACATCCAGTGTACACAGTAACCATGTTGGTTCTAATTGTGTCTCTGATATAATCCTGAGAAACTCAGTGGTATCTTGGATGCATGCTTATACATGTTTGAGTATTGGTTTGAGAAAATATGTTAAAAAATCAGAAAGCGGTTCCGTCAAGGATCCAGTACCTGACACAATTGATCTTCCCAGAGGTTTATCCAGACTATTATGTATCTTTGGTAAAAGATATAAAATGTATTTTTCTATTTATAATTTATAATTATTTATGACACCTCACATAATTTATACATCAATGAGATAGACATCTGGAGGAGGTACCTTGACGACTGTTGGATGGTGTGGCGCGCTGGCCAACAGTACTTGGGTGAGTTTGTCCAATATTTAAATGAAAATACATGGGGTACTGAATTCACACTGAACTTTGATATGCACTGCATTAACCTTTTGGATGTTACAGTGTCTAAACAACCAGATGGGTCTGTTGCCACCAGTGTGTATAGGAAATATGCCCAGTTTAACAACCTGCTATATTCCAGTAGTCTGCACCCACATCATACCATACGGAATATACCCAAATCACAGTTTTTGCGTATTAGGAGGATTTGTTATGAGAAGGAAGAATTTGCCATTTTCCAACAGGATATGACACACAAGTTCCAGACTCAGGGTTACTGACAGCGGGATATACAAGCTGCTAGTCAGTTTGCATCTGCTCAGGATAGATCACAGCTTCTTGTATATAAGGATAGGACTCACACAGCGGAAGCACAGCTAATTAGATTTATAACCACCTATGGTAGGAACATCCGTCTCATCAGGGATATTGTAACTAAACATTGGAACATTCTTATGGCAAACAAAGACTTGAATCACATGTTAGGGGATCAGTGCCTATTTTCATACTGCAGGGTCAAAACACTGGGTTCTCATTTTGCACATTATAAGAAGTGTAACAGTAGTTTGTCTATGCATTGTCAATTAACTATAACAGGGGACAAACTTTTCAGGTCATTTCCATGTGGACACTGCTCCTTTTGTAAACATATACTCAAATCCAAACAATTCACAAGTAAAAACTCAGGCAGGGTATTTGATATACAATGTTTTGGAAATTGTGGATCAGATTGGGTTATATATTTATTATATATCAGAACATTACAGTAACATCCAAAACAAATGGTTGACTAATGCCTTATATAAACACCAAATTATCCATCCCACTGCCCATTTTTCCTTTACTGATTGACAGGATACACGGAGATCGGTCTAACAAACTAGGCTGGCATTCTATCTTGAATAATAAGGATAAATATTGGATTGTCAAACTAGGAGGCTTGTTTTCACCAGGTTTAAATGACCACTTATAATGTAGGTGTATTTTACATTGTGTTATATGTTCATTAATTTGTTAATTGAACTGCAGGAAATGACACAATAGGAAGTATGGATGTATTTATATATAAACACATGGTTTTGTTAGCATCTCTATCACTGAGGAAGGCTAGTGTGCTGAAACCGGTATGATGCTACTTTGTTAATAAATGTATTCTAACAACAACACCTGGTGCTGGCCTTTTTTGTTCTTATTATAGACAAGCCCATGTAATTAAATCCTGTCTTTAATATCTAAATTCAGCACACTGCATTATCTTATATGACGAGTATATATTTTACGTCTAGATTTACCAAAATCATACATTACATAACTACCGTGTGTGTATTTTTTTTTTGACTGTTGCTTAGTTATTCAAGAGATCATAAGCTATAATGCTTATTCTTATTATTAGCTTCTTCCAAGCATGTTTATATACTCCATAGACTTTAAATTATGAGACCTTGTAGTTTCTTATTTGTTACAAGTATATTTCCATCCTTACATACACACATATCAATACTTCAAGCACAGGCAACAATTCCCATCCAGTTTTGCCAGAATACCATTCACTTGGTGTGTTTCCAGGCTATTCTTAAAATATCCAAACCAGTATTTGTCCTGTTCCATTTTACCAGCCTGTTCCATGCAGTGGCCACTCTGCCAGTAAACCACTCAGGACACCTTCGATTCCCACAGATATTTCCACTAAAGACATCTGATGACTCACTAGTACTTTCTGGTAGCCCCAAACTCCCCTAGAATCAGCTATCCCCATATGCCCAACATGTCCAAGCAAGCTCACCTCCCAGACCACTGTAAAGGGTACTGCACAAGACCAAGTGCTCTTAGTCTTTCACAACAACTCAGACTTCCACTCTTTTAAGTCCTTAATGTGTTTGGACCAAAATACATTTTAAATATAAAATTGCATTTATTATTATTATTATTTTTTTTAATCAAGAATCAACTTAATGAGCTAAATGAAATGTTGGGAGACCATCAATATGTGTACATGTGGTTTAAAATAGCCCTTTTATTATATCTCGAAGGCTCCTCAGAGCCATTAAGCATTATCGTCACTCTGTCTCCATTACCATAGCAACCTGGGAGTGTCCGTTTCTCTTAGTGTGTCTGTGTACTGCATGCCAGAGACTCACAATGCACCTGAAGCAAAGCTTCACTTCACTGCAAGTTCAAGCCTAAATTCCCTCCCTTTAAGCGAGGCAGCAACCAGGAAAAGAACAGAGAGCAAACAGCTCAAAAAAAAAAACTCCCAATAAGCTGCCACAACAAGAGATAACATATTCTTCCAGCCTTCCCACCTCTCGCTCAGCAGATGTATAAACAAACTATTCTCTGTCAAAATATCCCAAATCACAGTTTTGTCCACCCCCTTCCCCTGGATCCAGGCAAAAACATCAAATGTCTCTTCCTAATACACAAGCATCAGTAAACCTCAATCACAACCCACAGCTTCCCGGAGACAAAAAGGGCAACATGCAACTGCCAGACATAGCTGCATCCACACACAACATGTTAGGCTTAATCAAACAGCACTCGAAGCTATCATACCTGCCATAATTGATATTAACTATGTTTCACAGAATAATAATGACATTTGTACTAGCTGCCAGACATGGCTGCATCCACGCATACCATATCAGGATCGATCAAACAGCACTCAAAGTTATGATAACTGCCACAATTGATATTACCTATGTTTAGACAGAATAATAGTAACATTTCTACTAGCTGCCAGACACAGCTGCATCCACACATACCATATCAGGATTGATCAAACAGCACTCATAGCTGTGATACCTGCCATAATTGATATTAACTATATTTAGATAGAATAATGATGACATTTGTACTAAGAGCTTATTACTATTATTTAACCAAGATATACATGACATTTCTAAATCATACTTTAACTGAAGAAGACATTAGTCTTCATCACAGCATTTTTTTTTCAAAACACTCTACTGTTACTGCTATTATATATTATGTTAATTTGCTACATTTGAGTCTGAACTCTGATGAATGGTACCTTGTTGAATTAGTTAATTAATTACTTAAATTATTATAAGTAAAAACAATGAAAAATGAACAAGATAAATATTCATTGAGTTCAAGAAGGGGGATAGAAACTTCTGTGTTTGTATTATATGTTACTTTGGCTTATATATAATGTAAATAGTAACCCATCTTGACCTACCTTTGTTTGTGAAGAATTATTGGACTCTTTGAACATTCTGAACAAATCATTATTGTTTCTCAGTTGTTTAAGAAACCCTCCTTTTTTCTAAATTAAAAACAGATGATGAGTGATGTATCATATCAGTTGATACTTTGAGAGATGTAGTTGTAAGAGTTATTTTTTTTTTGGAACAGCTATCTTGGAATCAGTTTTTTTTTTCTTCTTTCTAGCATCAGTCCAAGGATTTATTTATTTTATTCTGTTAAGAGTAGGGACCATCTATTCCATTTCTTCTGGGATAGACACTATGTTGTTATTTATGATGAATATAGTAGGTTCTTCTAAGTCATCAAAGGTTTTCATCTCATTGGCAAAAAGTATTTTTATCTTGGCTGGAAAGGCCAGGTGTGTTTTAATGTTGTTTTGTTTCAACAGTTTTATTATTGGCCAGATGTTTTCCTTTGTTCTAGTATTCTGGAAGAATAATCATTGTCAAACCTTATCAGGCTTTGATTGTATTTTAAGGGTGATTGTCTCCAAGCAGATTTTAATATTAGTTCCTTGTCCAGAAATGAAAGAAATGTTATGACTATGGAGCTAGGTGGAGTATTTGTTGAATTAGAAGCAGGTTTCCTTAGTGCTCTATGCGCCCTTTCAATTCGAAATGAAAGTCCCTCTTTCAAGTCTAAAAATTCAAAAATCCAGGTTGTTAAGAATGAAATAATGTCTTCTCCTTCCGTGTTTTCAGGCAGACCAAAGATCCTTATGTTGTTTCTCCTTTCCCTATTTTCTAAGTCATCTATTTTGTTAAGCAACCATGTATTCTGTTTAAGCAGGAATTCTTTTTGAAATTCTTCCTCTTTGAGTCCCCATTCAATGTCATTTAGAGAAGTCTCTATAGTTGCTATTTTTGTATGGTGTTGCTGTAATAGTTCCTTAAGTGTATCAGTCTGTTTTTGAGAATTTAATTTGAGGTTTTCTAAGTCATTTTTAAAGCCATCCATCTTCAAAGATAGTTCCTTTAAGGTAGATGTCATCAACTGCAGTTCTTCTTTCAAAGCAGCATCTGGATGAAAATTTCTTGAGTTGTTCATATTCAGTGACTCAATATATCTCCAGGTTACTTGACAGGAACATTTTTGTATATCTCCACCAAAATTGATATTCATGTAGTTTAGTAGTTTATCCCCAAAGACATGCTACAAGTGGATTGGACACACTAAAATTGGCCCTAGGCATGAGTGCATGCATGTGTGTGCCTTCTGTGGAAGGTTGGGTGCCTGGCTGGCAACTTGACACCATAAAAACTCCACTGCCAATCATGAGCGGACAAGGTGATCCGCTGTGGTGACCCCTAACTGGGAAAAGCCGAAAGAGAGAGAGAGAGTAGTTTATCTATAGATTTTTGATGTTTTAAACTTGAAAATAATAAAATGTTCTTATATTATTATACTAGTTTATGGAGCTCTCAAAATTCACCGCTGTCAGTTGGCCATCTAGGCTCCGCCCCCACTTATTTTATTTTCTCATCAGTGTAGTGAGGAAACAAACTCTGCACAGCATAGAAAAAAGCTGACAAAGGAGTGCAAAACAAGGACATTTCATATGCCAGTGTGTACAATGAGGACATGATAGCAACCTATTACAGCTCTGTGTACAACTGAAGCAAAATTCACTGAAACTACAGACAGCCAGATAGTCATTGCAGGTACAGAGAATACAGCAAGTTTGTTTAGTCCACCCTAGATAATCTTGGAGAATAGCTGGAATTAAAGAACTTTGATATTGAGATGAAACACTTGAAACTTGAGACAGATGAGATAATGAAAAGCAAAGACAGTGAAAGCAAGTTGTAGAAAGGTTGAAGGTATGATAAGAAAGAGGTAATGTTAGCATGAGACAGGGATGGCCTTTCATCAAAGGTAATTGAGTACTTTGGGCAGAAAGGCAAATCCTAGTTGCCAAGTTCAATACCAGTTTCCTAAAGTATAACAGTGAGAATGACTTTGATAGTTTTATATGATAATTTTAAAGAGTGTGTAATCAACGCCAAATTGACCATGAACAAAGGTCTAGTTAGGCATACTCAGTGTACTGAAATGAGTGCATTTTCTTCTGAGCATCTCTTGTAAATGTCAACACTCAAACAGCACAAAATATTTAGAACTGTGTAAATGAATATTCATAGTATAGCGGTACACAAATAATTCTCATGCAAAAGGAATACACCTGTGAAACTAGCTTGTTATGGAAATAAATTGCAACAGTTGAAAATAACATGCTTCTTCCCATGTATCTGGGGTATCATTGTGAAGGCTGAGTACATTTTTAAACTGACAAGTGGGTAGTGGCAGGAGCAACTTTAGTTTGAGTACAAAATGTAAATCTCTAGCTACTCCCCTGACCATGCATGATGATTCAGGTTTACAAAACCTTTGTTTAATTGTAAGGGGAAGCATCACCAAAGAATGATGTGGATTGTTTGAATTATCAGAAAGTTAAACACTGTTTTTTTGAATGTTTTAAATTGAGAACTGGAGTTCATAAAAGATAATTCAGAAAGCACAAAAGAAAGGCAGATGACAGCATGAGTGATTATGTTGCAGAAATAAATACTTATATCCATAGGTGGGTGAGTAGACATCAAGTCATTACATTTGAATTCACAGGAGAGCTTTGGTTAAGGAAGCAAACACTCAGAACTTTGCCTAAGGCATGATAATCTGGTTAGCAGATTGGGAGTTCATAGTTTCATTGGTTCATAAGAGATTACTAGGCTAAAGTCTTAAGATCCCTTACAAGCCTAGCCAATATAACCAATTTTACCCAATGTATGGCCCCTAGGGGCAAGAGGGTAGCATAGATTTTTTCCTATACATTGAGTATCTTACTGATTGCCCTTGTCCATAAAGGACATAGGCACTACCAAAAGTATAAATTTGTAATTCTCCATCCATTGTTCCAAAATGAGGGAATAAAATATGGCTGAAGACATTGGGAAAAAGGGTGACCACTATTCAGTTAGTGAGACACAACTGCATAGGAAGGAAGTTCCCAGCCCCACACATGGGGATAAAGGAATCCAAGGGGCTCTAAACCATCACACCTGGTTAAACAAGCAAAAGGAGAAACATACTGCCTAAAGTACATGAAAAGGTCTTGTATTAAAATGTTTCCACACTTAGATACTTCCAAAATGATTGCACACTAATCAACAAGTTGATTTCAGCTCTCCCATTCTGAAAACAGAAACTGAGAAAACAGGGCCACTGAAACTGTCAATTTGAGTAAAATTTAGTCTCTGCTTGGATGCTAGCAAAGAAGACATTTGTAGGACTAGAAAACTAGATAATAAATCTCTATCTAGGAAGAATCCTTTAGCTGTTTAGCAAAAAGCAGTTCCAGTTTCATGTTTGGTACAGGAGATGGCTTTCAGAAATTTAGAGGAAAAATTAAATCAAATATACACAGAGGTGTTTAAAATAAATGAAAAACTAAAGGCATGTATCAACTCAAATAACATGAGGGAGGAAAATAGAAGAAGTTTTAACTAGTTATCCATATAAACTGATAAAACTGCAAAGAATAGAGGTTGAAATGAAGAAAAGGCTGGTTGAGGCTTCTCAAGAAAAGCTGTTTCAACAAATAGTAGAGTTAAACAGAGAGCATACAAAGAAAACCCAAGATTTTCTGCTGTACCAGAGAAAATAGGAGGAACAGACTGTATTAATTTCTGCAAATACAAATAAGCAACTGGTTTAGTGTTCCACAGCAGGATTTGTTAAATGAAATGGCAAATCATGTGTATGTTCCAAACCTGGGCATGAGAAAATAACCAAAATTAATATGCGTAAAGTTGCAATCATACTAGCAGAAAGAGTTGATTTTGACAAAACTGCAGATGAAAGGAAATGCATTATAAATGAAACATCAGAGTGGTTTTCCAAAATAATTATTATCTGTACCCCATACTAAAGGGGGAAAAGGGTTTATGTCAGCTACCAGGGAATGTTGAGAGACAGGTGTAAGATTCAAGCTGCTGTATCCAGCTGTCCTCAGAATATTTTATCCAACTGAATCAATGGCATTATTTATATTGAATAGGGTAAGGGAGAAATAAAAAGTTTACTCAACAAAAAAGTGAGTCAGCAAGCAGAAGGGCCTCATCTTCTTATGCTTCTGACAATAAAGTCTGTAGTTGTACTTTGCCAGTAAAGCTTCTTTTCCATTACTTCAAAGTTAAATGCTAGAGATATCAAAAAGAACCTTGGACTTGAAACAAAAAGGTTTTGGGAGGTGGTAATGATAAATAAGAAGACTGGCAACACAAAAACTAGTAAATAAATGGGAGACTGTAAAATGCTAATGCCTTTGGATAAAGGAATAGACATGTGACATCTGCTTTGCAAGAAAAAGTGATTGAGAAAGCCTGGCATTTTATTAACTTTATTAAACTTGTGGGTGAAATGTCATCAATGTTTAAAATGGCACTCAATGGAATGAAGAAGTAACTGTGAGTAAAACAGTTATTGTTCTTAATATTTGTATTTAAAAATAAACATATAAATTGCATGTTAAATTGTAAAGCAGTTTTGCATAGCTTGCAGTTAATGGTATTTAAAATGGGATGTGGGAGGAATCTTCTCAGTCACTGCTGTATATGTTCGGTATGGTAAAGCAAGCAATTACTTTTTTGGTTGTAAGATATGAAGGTTTTATACTATAGCAAGATAAAATGCTTGTCAGTACTAACTAAAAATTAATGTAATGTTGTAATTTGGGTTGTTGGGTTTCAGTGGGGTGTAAAATTGGATTGTATGTACAATTACAACAGTAAATTCCCTGTCTTTTCAAAGGTGGGTGCCTAGGCTAATGTCCTTTATTTAACTCATTCCCTCCAGTATAGCTCTTTTTCAGTGTGTACCTCTAAGTCCCAGTGGGTGTGCCTGAGGCTTTAAAAAATGAAGTTATCACTTTACATTTCTAACAAATACTCATGAAAGATGTCAAATATCAAAACAACTGTTTTTGCCACCATGTATGCTTAAAGATAAAATATTCTGGTACCTTGTATGTAGCATGGTTTTGGAATTAATGCAAATATGAACAAGCAATATTTGATGTCTAGGGGCACGGTAGAAGGTAACTGCAGAAACTCCTGGAGGTGCACTCAGCTGTAATGAGTTGTTGTAGACAAGGTTTTTCAAGCAAATAGGACAAAATGATGAAAGGCATGGAAAATGCTAAGTTTCTTGCCTCGACAAAGAAATTAGCTTAATTTTCTTTTCCATCAGCAAAGACTGTCAGTTGGAGAAAATAGGACTGCAGGTAAAGACAGTTAGCCACGGAAGTCTTTACATTGTACTCTGAGTGAAGTTTACAAAGATTCTTTAATGCAGTGCATCTGCAAGGCTGTTTAAAGTTCAAAGTTCATAAATTGGCCATGGACCTCTCTAGCTATCATTACTAGCCTCTCTCCACTTACATAATGACCAATATACCTACAAACCATGAGTCAACTTCATTTTTAAACTTACTGAAACTAACTACTTCTCTGATTTCAGAGGTAATTAGTTTCATTATTTTCCTGTTATGTATTGAAAGTAATTGTCATGAAAGGAGATACCACCATCACAGTTAGCTGGAATTTTGTAAATGCTTATATGTCATTTGTGAATATCAACATGAGTTATATAAGATGCTTGTGTTACAACTGTATTAGAACTGTATGCCATGTGTATATCAAACTGGTTTGTACAGACGTATGTGTTGAAAAGGTATTTTGTAAAGTGCTTGTGCTTAAAATGTATCCACAGTGTACCCTATTGGAAGAGAACAGAAATTCATATGCACTATTGTAACTGTTTAAATGTATAAACTGGAGTGATAACTTCAGTCTAGCAAACTTCAGAAAATATCTGAAATTAAAGTTGCTATATGACAGGTTTCAATGCAGCTAGAGACACAGAGGCTGTGCTAGGGAGCTTTCTGTATTGTCCTCAGAGTGAACTAATTACTACTTCTGAAAGCATGAAGGTATGCAATTGCTTTATGCTTCCAGCAACTGCCAAATATCTTAGGTCTATGATGATTTTTTACAGGTAGATGCTAAATACTGCCAGCTTCCAGCAGTGAAGGTTTCACCAGGGAACTAGGAGTCAAATGACAAGAAGTG
>NC_056737.1:1722032209-1722122209 GCF_019279795.1 Protopterus annectens | reverse complement strand
TCAAACTTATAGAAATGCTGCTCAAATACAACCTGATCCAGCAAAAGAAAAATGCAGAGACCCTCAAAATGACCGAGAAGACATGCAACCAAGAACCCAACAGCCTCAGCAAATACCAAGAAATAAAGGGCAAAGTCACTGTATTTGAATCTAGGATAAAACAAAAGAAGTTACAGAAACTACAAAGAGATATACAGGATGAAGTTAACCTGGAAGCAGATCACCAACCAACTTACACCATGGCAAGTTACCCAAGACCGAACCACAATAAAGGACCCAGATGGCACTTTTATCACCACAGGCCAGTACAACAAGCATGATCTCAGGGCTATGTTTCCAACCAAGGCAAAATGGAAACAAACCCAATAACTCACAACTTGATGCAAGGACCAACAATGACAGAAAGACACCCATGTAACCTCTACCCAGACATAAGTGAAGAAAAGAAATGGAACTCCAACCATTACACCATATCTCAACAGGGCCACTCACAGATCAACCTGACACCACACCCAAAGACCAGAACCGCAAAACTGAGAACTTCAAACCAGGAACTTGTCAACCCAGGATGACATCAATGGACAACTCAAGCACCATTCCCAAAATACACACAGAGATGGCCCTTCATGGACATCCAAGGAACAATATTCAATAGACTGTTAGCAACTGCTCCTGGAGAGTCCCTCCCAAGGAACTATCATCAGAGGGACAGAACAACACAAGGGAAGAGAGATTTAAAGCACCTGTAGCACACACCCATGGAGATATTTGGGAGACAAGGAAGACAGAATAGAGAACCCCACAATTATAACCATGATTTGGAACCAGTCCACTATGCCACTCACTAAGACAGAGAAAAGAGTACTTAAAAGGGGCTAAACTTTGTCCCTCATCAATAAGAAAGCATAGTCGAGACCATCATCTACCTCAAACACTTTACCCATAAACTACATCTTAAGGTCTTCTTCCACAGCAATAAATAAAATGACAAAGAAACCTCCTCTACCACAGAAATACTAAAATAGAAGAACCTAGTAACTTCTGCTAACCACCTCACACAGTCATCACTGCGTTTCAGCATAAGTGTGAAGCAGATATCTGAAAACCTTTTCAACAACCCTCCAGGAGAGGAATCTTCAACTTAAACAGGATGGAGTATCTAGGCTCATGCCTGCTGCACAAGGACAAGACCAGAAGAATCTTGAAAGCAGGAGGGATACTTGCAATGATTTTTCCACATATAGCAACAAATAACTACTCAGCAATTGCTCATTTTATGACCCCACTGACTTGGAAAAAGTTAAACTGGCCTACGAAGATTTATTTCCCAAAATCACTAACCTACAAGAAGATGGGCTAATCAGCAACAACCTTATGGAATTCCTCATGGTTACACACACCAAATTACCCACTTTTTTAGGATCCCCAAACTGCACAGAAACATCAATGAACCCCCACCCCCCTTTACAGACCAGTGGTAGCGAGGGGAGGATTAATCATACAACCCCGATTCACATCCAGGAAAGGATGAAGCAAAAGGAATTTTGTTGAACACCAAAACACATCAAACAATGATAAAGAAGTGATCTACACCTGCAGCAACCCACCCTGCAAACACTGCAGGTATATGAGCAAGGATGACAGCTTCCAATACCCCAAAAATGGAAAGAAATATTAGCACAAGTACACGTGGAAGCTGCAACACAGAGACAGTGATGTACCAAGCTCAATTCAGCAAATGTTGAGTTTACATAGGCAAAACACTAAACAAACTGAAAATCAGAGTGGTGAGGCACATCTCAGACATTTGGTGCAAAGTCCCTTCAAACCATTTGCCCACACATTCCATGAAATGAATAGGGCACAATTTTATAAAGTTCCTCATACTTGACAGAATCAAGGATACTCCACTGAATGGGAACCCTAATGACAGACTTGAAAAGAAGGAACTAGAATGGCAGATCAGACTGCAAGCCAAAAAATATCCAGGACTCAACACCACAGTATCCATGAACAGCATCCTGAATCTTTGAAAACTGCACCATAAGAAATTTTATTAATGGGATTACTGATCACCAGGACTAAACTATTTTATGCCTTCTGATGGAATGTAAGTTACATTGCTTCATAAAATTCTGGCATGGCTATTAATTTCAGATTTTCTTTTGTATTGCTAGCTAAAATATATATATATATTCACAGATAGATGCCCTCTCCTAAACCCCAAAAAGACTAAACTCCTCCTTTTCTCTCCTACTAAGAAGTCCCTCCCAATGGATTTCTCAGTAAACTCTACCAATAACACTATTATATCCCCTGAACCAACCACCAAACTATTAGGTGTCACCATTGACAATAATCTGAACTTTGACATCCATATTAACAACACTATAAAAACAGTCAACAAAAAACTAGGCTCTCTCTATAGGATAAAATCCTTTCTCCTACCTTCAGCTCATACCACTATAGCACACACTCATCTAATATCTTCTCTTCTTTATGCCTCTCCTATTTTTACTAACCTATCTAAAAATAATCTTAGCAAATTGGAAATGTCCTACAATAACATTGCAAGATTTGTAACAGGCAACCCATTTAGAACCCATCACTGCCTTTATTTAAAGCAACTAGGATGGCTCGAACTTCAAAATCTAATTAAATTCCATCAACTAACTATAGCCCACAACATTCTTTACAAACCTTCCAAAACACCTATTCTGTCCACACTTATCACTCCCTATAAAAACTTGGAATCCTTAAGGTCTTCTCAGAAACTTCTAATACATACTACTAAAACAAACAACAAGGCTGGTGACTCTCTTTTTTCTAATATAGTAGGAAAAGCCTGGAATCTCCTCCCAAACGAACTCTCCACACTTCCCTCACTATCCTGTTTGAAAAATAAATTGAAATTGTTCCTCAAAACTCACTGGTTATGCCCATGCTCCAAACCTGACTAATCTATATGTGTCTCCAAATACTTTTCTCTTCCTGCCCTGACTACTCACACACATCAACACCTCCTTATTAAACTAATTTTACTAAACTATCTCTAGCATACCTTGATTGTATTAGCATTCCTTTGTCATGCCTGTATTCTTCACTCTACATATTACTGTGATAACCTGAAATAGGTTCTGTAAATAGTTTGTATTTGTCTCATGTGTCATTAGTTGTGATTGTGTTAATTTCATTGTCCTATCTAGGAGCTTATCTCCCCGGGCCTCTACTGAAAATGGACATGTATCCAGTTAGACTAGCCCGGTAAACAAATGTAAAATAAAAATAAAAATAAAATAAAATATATATATATATATATATATATATATATATATATATATATATATATATATATATATATATATATATATATATATATATATATATAAATATATATGTATATATATATATATATATATATATATATATGTGTGTGTGTGTGTGTGTGTATATATATATATATATATATATATATATATATATATATATATTTTTTTTTTTTTTTTTTTCATCCCTATAGGGCTGTTCAAGATACAGCACAGATACACTGGCTGAACTGGACAGCTACCCATTGGCTTTGGCCCCCAGTGTTTTAAATTGGACTAATTTGTCTTTTCTCATTTTTCTTTTTTCAACCCTGGATTACATGACCCCACACACATGTCTGGGTCTACAGAGCGAGACAAAATTTACTGTAGCCACCCCCTAGTCATAATTCTTTCATTTAATCTCATATGAGAGGGAACAGATCTAGCACATTTTCTATATAGCTGCTTTACCTTACTCACTATGGCTATGAAGCAATAGATGTGAACGGTGATATAACCCACATGGTTTCCCTAATCATTCTCTACCTCCTAACAGAGTTTGTAATGTCACCACAATACCTTGTCGATAGAAGGGATGCCCTATTTTATTCCCAAGACTTTAAAAACAGCTTGAGAAACACCAAAAAAGGAACTATTAGTGGATTTTGTTTTAATCTTATTCTAATTTTATTCTAATTTTTCAATGACTCAGATGAGTACTGTCACCCGACGCTGAACAGGGAGGGAATTCTATGGCTAAGGAGGGTTGTGTCAATTAGTTTATGTTTAATGGTAAAAAATCTTTTATAAAGTGGTATAAACTATGTAAACCTAATGAGAAAGAGAAAAATCAATTGCCCACGAAAGGAAAAGATCATTTTTTTCCAATAAAGCACAGCTGATTCCCATGTAAACCATGGTGCCTTCTGAGTACCCATGAGTATCACTGCAACTCAGCTAAGGGGAGTGTTACTGAATGATAAGCATAAATTGTAATTATGAATCTTTCCCTCTACATTCAGTGTTGAAACCATGGGACACCTAAAAGACTTATGTGGACAATCACATGGGCAGTCTAAAAAATGAAATGCCCTTCCCCGTATCTGCAACTTAGTTAATACAAGAATGGCATAAAATAAAGAGATATCATATTCTTCTATTGCCCATGATGGACAGCATTCACTGTATGTTCCTCTCTTAATAAAAAATATTTCCACAATAGATACTTTTCTCAGTCAGTTCAGAGCATCTCTCAATTATTTTTTCAAGTGTTAAATTTTATGGCTATTTTATGAAAAGACAATGGAGCAACTTCAAGGTCAAAACATACCCCAGTTAGACTTTTCATGTGTTAAAAGAACCTGGACAAAACTAAAAAGTAAAATGCAGACTTCCCATGAAGGCATATGATCCCAAGTGACAAAACAGTACAACTCATCAGCCCACATGGCACCCTATCCACTGTTGCCAGGCTCTCAACCTCAATACAACCCCAACAAACAAAAACCTTATATTCACTCATTTATCCCATGGACACAATATATTCCAGTTTTGTACGTGAGGCCCCACAAGGTCATTTCATTGTTTTTAAAAAAACAGCCCTGATCATGGGCTTCAAGTGTCTCTACCCCACCATTCTTACACACTCAGCTAATCTAAAAGTAAGAAATCTAAGGTTCAGACCAGAGTCCATACACTGCAATGGTGCTGGACATAAGGGATGTCACTCATCCGTCTACACACAGAAGATGAAGCAGGTGGGGTAGTCCATTTAGATGCTTTATTATACAAAAATATATCAGGATGGATAGCAGCATCATAAAATATAAATTAACTGAACAGACAAATCTTATGTAGATACATTTTCACATCTCAACAGCTTACTACAAAATGGCAGTCAAGCTCACATGTGCTCAGTATTTATACACTTGTGCAAGCCCTTGGATAGTTTCTTAAAGGTACACACACACACACACACACACACACACACACACACACACACACACACACACACACACACACACACACACACACACACACACACACACTGATCTACATCCTGTCTCTTAAAAAAAGATTGTTCTTAATAAAAGACATTGCAGTTAGACATGAATTAATATAGACATTAGAAAATAAACACAACAGTTATGTCCAAGTCACCATGTATCTGTAACATGGCCTGGAGATATGACCAGATATAGTTACATAACAGTCAGAACTGGGTTTAGCAACAAGGACAGTCTTCAGTGAACAACTCATATCAGGAACTTCGGGATTCATCACAGGAACAGGAATACTCTCTGGAACTTCTTCTGGTACTAGAACACTGGACAATTCACTCTGAGATAAAGAGTCTTTCTCACAGGCTATACACTGTGGTATAGGCTTGGATACTGGTAGGAAATGTTTTTGATTCTGCCTAAATTCTACCTCTTGTGATTCCGCAATGTACAATCTGGGCTCTGGCCAAATACTTTTCACTACTCCAATCCAATCATAACCTCTGTACATTTGCATCCTTACCACTTCTCCAATGGATTGAGTAGTTTGCTGGTCTTATCATAATAGGACTTCTGGATTAAACGCTTCTCAACAGATTGGCTTTCACTGACCTATTGCTCTTTACAAATGGAACGAACAATTGACTACTGATTGGTAACGTGGTTCTGGTTTGTCCTGACAGCAGTCTCTGGGCAGGTGAACTAAGATCTTTATCACATGGAATATTTCTAAGATTTAAAAGTTTCAGGAAAACATCACTGTTATCTCTTTTTAACTTCTCTATTAACTGTTTTGCACTTTGAACTACACATTCTGTCAAACCATTTGACTGAGGATACTCTGGGCTACTCATGACATGTGAAAAGTCCCATTCTTTGGCAAATTCTTTGAACTGTTGGCTTGTAAAATGCATGCCATTGTCAGAAATAACTGTGCAGAGATCCGTGAACTGCAAAATGATGTTTCATTTTGGTAATGACAGTATTGGATGCAAGATTGGGAAGTAGGTCAATCTCAAACCAATTTGAGTAAGAGTCTACTAACACTAAATACTTTTGACCATTCCACTCAAAAATGTCAGTGGCTAATATTGACTAAAGTAGTTCAAGAATCTGGTTTAGATGAAGTGCTTCTTTCTGTTGATGTGACTTACTACTGTTACACATTTAACAAAATGATAACACTCTCTCAATATCTTGTGACACTGAAGGCCAAAATAAGAGTCTTCTTGCCCTTCTTTTGGTAGAGTCTGCTTCTGGGTGACCTCGATGTAAGATAGTGATGTACTCTGATTATGTAATTTTATATATATATATAATATAAAATAAATATAATCATGGAACTTCAAACATGCAAACAGAGTTGTCATAAGTGCTTTCTCTATCTGAGCATACTGCATTTCAGTTTGGGTAAGAGACGTGGATGCATAGGCAATAGGTTGACCCTCTTGTAGAATGACTGCACCAAGACCAAATTTTGAAGCATCACATGACGGAATAACTGGCTTATGAGCATCATAATATCAGGGAGTTGGTGGACTGGCAGTTCTCTGTTTCAGGACATTAAATGCTCTCTGGTGTTGTTCTAACCATAACCAAGATACATCTTTGTGTGTTAGCTCTCTGAGGGCTGCTACTGTTTGACTCAAGTCTGGAATAAATGTGCCTAGATAGTTGACCATGTCAAGAAAATGTTGCAGGGCTTGAACATTGTCTGGAGCTGGCATCTCATGAATGGCTGTTTGCTTGAAGGGTCTGGTCATAAGTCTGAACTTGTAACTAAATGACCAACATAAGTGACTTCTTGTAGCTGGAATTTGCATTTCTGAGTAGCCAGAATTTTGCATTTCTGAGGATTCAGCTTAAGATTCACTTGATGTGCCCTTTCCAGAACTTTTCTGATATTTATGTCATGCTCAGCTTCACCATTACCTCCTACTCATAAGTTGTCTACTATGATGGCTCAGGGGTACCCAGAAAAAAAATTCCTCTATTGCACGCTGAAAGACTTCACTTGCTGAATTTATCCTAAATGGCATTCTCACAAATCTGTGCATGCCAAATGGAGTACTGAAAGCAATTAGCAATGAAGATTTCTTGTCAAGCAGAATCTGCCAAAATGAACTCTTTGCATCTAAGACAGAAAAACAGTGACATTTGGCATGATAGCTGCAACTTCTTTGACTGTACGAACTGGGTGATGAGGTCTTTTCAGTGCCTTGTTCAAATCAACACATATTCTGATGTCGACTGAGCTTTTCTTATGTGCTACCATCATGGAAGATACCCATTCTGTCGGTTTGTCTACTGAACAAATTACACCTTGCTGCACCATTTTGTCAAACTCAGCTTTGACTCTATCCTGCATGGTACTGGAACTCTGCGAGCTGGCCTGATAACTTGGATGACATCTGGGTCTAACTTCATGGAGTAAGCAACTGGAAGCATGCCTTGTTTGTCTTCAAAAAGATTAGCATAAGAAAAAATGGGTCTATATTAGAACATCGAAGTTTCAAAACTTTAAATGTTCTAATATCGAACCCTATTCAGCGAAAGCTGAAAAAAATTTTTTTTTTCCTAGGGAAAGAATTTGGTTGTCTGTTTCTGTTGCTTCGGTATTTTCAGCACTGTGGTGGAAAGTTACGAGTCGGGTTCAGGTAAGTGTGCGATTGAGTGCGGGTTAGGGTAGTTAGGGTTAGGGTGTGGGTTAGGTATGTGTGCGATTGTGTGGACATGAGGGTTAGAGCTGGTTAGGTGAATTAGGATTAGGGCATGGGTTAGGTATGTGTGCGATTGTGTGGACATGAGGGTTTGGGCAAGTTAGGTGAGTTAGGGTTATGTGGATGTCAGGGTTAGGGCAGGGTAGGAGAGTTAGGGTTAGGGCGCGGGTGAGGTGAGTGCGCAATAGTGATGGACCTTAGAGTTAGGGTTTGGGTTAAGGTAAGTGGATAGTTAGTGGTGTGTGTATAGTTTAGTGTAGAGTTAGGTGTAAGAGTTTAGGTGTATGTGTGTGGATTGCTGTTTGTTTGGTGTGCTTGTATTGTGTTTATGTGTTTTGGAACAGCAAATTTTTTCCCTAGGAAAACATTTGCTGTTCTGTATGTTTGATGTTTTCAGCTTTCACTGAATAGGTTTTGATATTAGAACATTCAAAGTTATGAAACTTCGATGTTCTAATATAGACCCAAAAGAAAATGGACTGGGCAAAATTAGAACAGTGGTATTTTAAGCTAACATGATGGACTTCCTTATTAAATGAAAACAGTCCCATTTTCAAAGGGTCTCTGAGCCCTAATAATGACTGGACGTACCTCTTGACCACATAAAATAGCAAGTCATACCATCTTCTAGCAGAGTAACATGAAAGCATTACTGAGCCTTCGGTCTGAATTTCTTTCCCCGCCATAAGCAAAAAGCTTTGCACACTTTGCTAAATCAAGCCTTTCACCATGGCATACTCTTGCAAGTGTTTCTGATGACATAACATTGCATTTAGAACCTGTGTTATCTTTGAGCTCTACTGGTTTGGCATTTATCTGAACAGTGCAAAAAAAATCATTATTTCCCATAAATCTACTACATTGACTGTTTCACTGAGCAGTGACATACCATCAACATGAAAAGTATGGTCACAGCTTTCTAATTGATCAAATTGTTTCTTGAAATGTTCCCTCTCAATGAAAGAATGGTGTACCCTTTGATTTACAAAATCTTTTGAAGTGATTCCAGTTATTACATTTGTGGCATTGTTGACCACAAGCTAAGCACTTTTCCTTTTTAGACTCATGACTTCCATCACAATTACAGCAATTAGCAATGAAACTAGGTGTTGGCCCATGCTTTGAGTTTGCTGACTCACTGTTATACTTCACTGAGACTATGCGAACTCTGGAATGCGCTGGAAAGCTCTGGGGTCTACCAGTGAGTGCTTCAGGGGCTACAGTTGCTGTCATGTGCTTGGGCCTGTTTCTTTTAACCATGTGCTGCATGCTATCAACATGAGCTCTAGAAGTCACTAGAAACATGCATTTCTCATTAGTAAGCATATTTGTGTGTTTTTCTGTGAGCTCATATATCTGAAAAATTACAATGACCTTATTCAAAGTTAAACCACTGTCACAAAGCAAAATGTTTCTCACTGCATCATCTTTAATACCACCCACAACTCTGTCTTTTATCAGCTCATCCTTTAGATCACCAAATCTGCACATTTTAGCTTTGTTTCTCAAGTCAATTATATATACTGCAAAAGTTCACCAGGCTTTTGATCTCTTGTGTAAAATAAGTGCCTTTCCATTGTAATGTTTGTCTGGGGGTTACATATCTCTCTAAATTTACATTTTAAGCACTCAGGATCCTCCCTTGACTCATCCTGTACGACAATATAACACTTTCCCCATCTTCTGCATAGATAGCTGATGCATAAACAAATGAACGTTCCCTTTCTATGGCTTCTGACCCAGCTAAATTAAGCAGAATAAATGCATTTGTATGGTCATCTTTATCAGAAAATGCAGCCTGTATGAAAATGTATTCTTGCTCAAACACTCTCCAGTTCTCTGTAATATTAGTATAAAACACAAGTGCACTTAGTTTTTGAAATCCGTCTGCCATGCCAGCAAAGTATGTGCAAACACACTGAAAATATGGCCCTTGTACTTATATATGAACACAGTTCTCTCAGCAGTTAGCAGTACCATTGAAATGCATAATAAACTCTTTGAAACACTATACTTTGCAAAATATGCTCGGGAATGGCTGTATTTTGTGAAAAAACTATACTGTAATGATGCACATACATGTGAAAAACTGCATACACTTCTTAGAACTCGAATAGCCTTATTTAATATGAAAAATATGTGCTGCATGAAAATGCGGTTGTTTCCTTTTATTTTATTCATTTTATGCAATTTGGAAGAAACACAACAAACCTCCCTATTGAGTAAAGCATTCCCGTAGCGACAACGTAATGATACAGGAAAACAAATCCAGGAGTGCACCAAGAGCTGAAACTCAAAAAGTTCACCAAAAACGTATAAAAAATCCTTTATTCAGAACGAGATGCCTAGGACAGTTAGCGCTTTCACGTTGTAATAACGCTTCTTCAGACTTCAATGGCATGCTGATACATATTCAGCTTTTAACTAGCATAATAACACACCCATCATTCATTGATCTTTCAATTAACAACAACATTCATTGATCTTTCAATTAACAACAATAACAACTCTTTGTAAAAGAGCAAAGAATGAGCGCTTTGTATAAACAAAAATTCATAAATACATATTGCACATTCATACTTAATAGAACATATGTTGGATTAAAACATCTTATAAAAACCTGTGATAAAATATAAAATGTAAGTGTGTGAAACCAATTACATTTCTAGTGTTTAAAGGATTTTGCTGCCAAGAATGGTTTTAAATTGATCCTCTCATTTAACCCATACTGATGTGCCTGTAGCCTCAAAATCCACTTGCTCTCTATTTCTTCTGTATGATTTTTTATGTTGCCTAACCTGTTGGTCCTTTTGTCCATTCGAATATCATTTCTAACCAGGTACTCAGAGTTTCAAAATTAATGACTGATGATGCAACTTTTGTTAAGCAGCATGATAGATTAATAAGTGATTTTGCACATAGAGGATACAATAGAGGAAAGCCACAAACTACTCCAGAGATGAACACTGGTTTAAGGACTGGTAAGGGCAGACCATTCTTTTATGGGAGGGTGTTATAGATCCTGAGACATCTAGGAAGGCTTGTATTCAGACACAGAGGCTTGTTATTCCATACACAAACAGAAACAATCAGATCAATAGGATCATTACCAAAAATTGGAAGTTTCTAGCAATGGATGATAGGATTAGTTCTTTAGTGGATGACAGACCTAGGATAGCTTACAGGAACATGAAGTCTCCTAAGAGACTTTTATGTTATGAGAAGACTGATACACGTCCTATAGTATCTCAAAGGAAAGGCATGTTTCCATGTCGGACGTGCAATCAATGTCCCTACATAGTCAATGACAATGTATTTAGACATCCACATACTGGACGCATATACACTTTTTCTTGCTATGCAGACTGTAAAACTAGGGATCTAATATATCTGGCACAGTGTGTAACATGCCAGAAATATTATGTAGGTAAAACCAACAGAACCCTTCGTGAGCGGATAAGGGAACATATTTATGCAATAAACAAAGAAAATACAACTAATGCCCTAGCCCGACACATTATGGACAATGGATTTCAACATCATTTTAAGTTTAGAGTTTTAGAATTAGTGAAAAGGACCAACAGGTTAGGCAACATAAAAAATCATACAGAAGAAATAGAGAGCAAGTGGATTTTGAGGCTACAGGCACATCAGTATGGGTTAAATGAGAGGATCAATTTAAAACCATTCTTGGCAGCAAAATCCTTTAAACACTAGAAATGTAATTGGTTTCACACACTTACATTTTATATTTTATCACAGGTTTTTATAAGATGTTTTAATCCAACATATGTTCTATTAGGTATGAATGTGCAATATGTATTTATGAATTTTTGTTTATACAAAGCGCTCATTCTTTGTTCTTTTACAAAGAGTTGTTATTGTTGTTAATTGAAAGATCAATGAATGTTGTTGTTAATTGAAAGATCAATGAATGATGGGTGTGTTATTATGCTATTTAAAAGCTGAATATGTATCAGTATGCCGTTGAAGTCTGAAGAAGCGTTATTACAACGTGAAAGCGCTAACTGTCCTAGGCATCTCGTTCTGAATAAAGGATTTTTTATACGTTTTTGGTGAACTTTTTGAGTTTCAGCTCTTGGTGCACTCCTGGATTTGTTTATGCAATTTGGACTTTATTTCAAACATTTTCTGTAGTAATTTAAATA
The DNA here is from genome assembly GCF_019279795.1 of Protopterus annectens. NCBI lineage: Eukaryota > Metazoa > Chordata > Ceratodontiformes > Protopteridae > Protopterus > Protopterus annectens. The sequence continues at coordinate 1,722,110,012 of NC_056737.1, read as the reverse complement.
ATTCTATCATAATCAGACATTTCAATTTATTTTAATATCATTAAGCGCATTTTGTATATTTTGTTTTATATTTTGCAAATGGGAACTTATTTGAGCAAGTTTTAACATCTGAAATTCATTTCTGACCTGTTTTACAAATTTTGTGTGCAGCAGGGGTGATCCACTCTTCTCTATTCCTCCAACAATAGCTCAATGCCTCTTGGATTCAAATTAGAGAAACTGGGCCTCTTTCTGGCTATTAGTCAGTTTAACCATGCCTCTTCTGACACCGTGTCACTTGTCCTTCTAGTCACAGAAGACAAAGCAGGCGGGGTAGTTTGTTTAGATAAAACCAAAAAGACACGTAACCAGCAAAACATATAATGTAGAAAATATTTACTTAAGCACTTTTTGTCAAGCCAAGTGCCTGACTTCTTCAGAGGAAATGACATAATAACAATTGACTTCCAAGTTTATATAATTAACTTCATTAACCAGTAATCAAGCCTGCTACAACTAATTAATCAATTATTAAAAGCATATACAAGAACAAGTAGTAATGTATACAATAAAAATAAAAAAATAAAAAATAATAAAGAATGTACATATTAATATACTTTCTTTAATATCAACATTAAAACAAATATACAAATATATGATGCATGTTAGTCACCTCTTTAGACTTCTCAATTTTAAAAGGCTACAGATTGAACAAGCATCATTAATACCAGGGTGGCAGTAAGCATACAAATCTACCTGCCATATTTTTTAATTTCCTCTCTAGTTAAATGGTCTTGGTCGCCTATTATGTTATTATGTATTATGTCATTTCCTCAGAAGACTGGCTTGGCTTGGAAGCTGACTTAAGTTTAAATATTTAAATTGTTAATTGTTTAATGTTTTGTTTTTTTTTTTTATTTTTTTTTTATTTTTTTTTTCTTTTTTTTGTTTTAGATGCTTTATTATACAGAAACACATCAGGATGGATAGCAGCATCATAAAGTATAAATGAACTGATTAACAGACCAACCTTATATACATACATGTTCACATCTCAACAGCTTACTACAAAATGGCAGGCTCGCACATGCTCAGTATTTATACATTTGTGCAACCTCTTGGATAGCTTCTTAAAGGTGCATACACACACACACACTCATATCTACAAGGGATATCCACTTCTGTACTTTATTTTTCTTTTTCTTTATCTTTCCATTCTTCGGGGTAAATCAACTTATTTATATACAATGTACATGGTTTACATTTTTTAAAAAAGGCAAGTCTGATGAAGAATTTATGAAAGAGTACCAAATCCAAGTTGACCATTATCATTTTGTTCCATGAAAGGGTACATTGAAAAATGTACTGTGAAAACTACTTAATGATGAACATGAAATGAGTTATAAAAGGCTGGACTTCTAATTGCAAAATTAAGAAACTGAAATTTAGACATAAAAAGAAAAGAATAACTGTTTTTTAATAGGCTGGACAATGTCCTAACATTGGGTCTATGTCAGGTGATCGAGTTTTCCGAAACTTGAAAAATGTATCAAAGGGACCATATGATCTAGTTTCTGAAAACTCGAACATCAAAAATAAAATCTACCACTTAAAGGAATATATAATTATAAATGACATATGTGTTTTTTTTTCTTCTTTCATTGGGACCATTTATTTGTTTGTATTATACATATATATATTATTATTTACTACTTACTTAAACTAATCCTGATTGTAAATTATCACATCACTATTCATAAAAATAAAAAAAAAAAAAATAAAATAAAATCTACCTTTTTTTTTACATTTTGTTCCTGGAGCAAGCCCCCCGCACTCTCTGCAAATTATATATACCAACTCAGAGACTGCACTACAATGCAGAAAAGGTTAAATTTCTTGATCCTCCCTGACCCACAATCTCTATTCAAAAGCTTTGAGTTTTCAAAAACTTGATCATATGGTCTTGACCATATGAATGGAGTTCAAGGTTCTGAAAACTCGATCAACTGATATATCTTGAAACAACTAGACTAAGGGGTATCTTAAATTATATTTAATTGTTAAAAATTATTGTTAACTTTTTATGACTTGACTAGTGGGTTTGTTAAATTATATAAAGTAATTTAAAATAATTTTCTAAAATTGATTTATAACATTTTATGAAAAAAACTGTAACCATAATTACCAACCCCCAAGACACACATGGTAACACCCACCATGACAACATAGGGGCTGTATTAAACAAAACCCACTCCCAACCCCTTATGATGCCATGGGAGGATCTTTCCCTGCATCTACCATCAAACGTTCCTAATAAAAGCATAGATTTCATCCAAATGTACTGAGTCAACTTAGCAGTGCTCATCTGCCAAATAAAAGATCCACCATTGATGAAGATAACTGGGTACATACTTTTGCTTTCCTGATGATTTTCAAAACTAACAAAAGGATTGTATATACAACTCTAAGAACTGAAACAAGGCTGAACAGGAGAAAAATGGATTCCAGACCACGGCACCCAAGACGCACTAAGACAAGAAAGGTGATTAATGAAGGAGGCACATCTTACACAAGAGATTATCCCCCTCAAGAAACTCCACTTTAACAGCACTCCAACAGCAAAGATAAGCAGTTAGCTCTATCATTTAGTTTAATATACAGGTTGGGCACAGATATATACTTTTTTTAAAGAGGGAGTTGAAAATTTTTATTTGGGAGGGGAACAGGAGAAGAATCAAGTAGAATAAGTTGATCCTCCACATAAATCAAGGTAGTTTAGGATTACATGAATTGATAAGGCACATATACATAACACATGCAGAAAGTTATAAATCAAACTGCTAGATGATTATTAAACATGAGGAAGTTTGAGAGATGAAGAGAGAGTTACATTTTGGAAGCAGGTCCTTAAGGAGAATTAACAACAGTCATACAAAATACTGTACCGATAAAGCTGCATAAAGTATTCAAAAAACTAGGACCAATGTGGGACTGGAAAAATAAGATTTTGCCAATAGGGATGACTGCAAATAGGCTTACAAAAATAGGCAAGGGGGGATGGGATTTACAGGAAGAAATTGACAGAAGAACTAAGGGACTGAGAGCAAATAACTAGAGAGGAAATGTAATATAGTGGGATGTGGCCAAGCAAATGTTTGAATTGCAGGTTTGAGACTGCATTCCCTACCGTGGATTGATATTAGGGTATAGGCAAACAGAAAGGGATAAGGAAGAGTTATGTGAAAGACTAGCTCTATTGGATATTTTAGTCTGCTTTAGAACAGAAGCTGCTTCAAAAAGGGAAAATTACTATGGTATATACATATTGCATGGTATCTACAAGAATCAATCAGAGGAGGTTAGAAAAACTGAGAAGAGAGATTAGAAAGGCAGTTTATAAAGGAGCAATGGGAGGACATCTGTATGGCTTCCAAATATGTGACAAAGTCCAAAAAGTTTAGGATTTTTGCTTGGAATTGTTTGCATATGTATCTTTGTTTCCAAAGCAGATTTCAAATGCTGTAGGTGAGATGAAAAACAGATAGGTAACTGGGAACATTTCTTTAGGCAGTGTAAAGAGTTGACAGATTTAAAAAACTCCATGCACAGTACTGTGGAAAAATGTTTGGTGTACAAATGGCTGTAAGTAAGGAAAATATTTTTTGAGCTGGAATACAAGATCTGAAACATCTATTTGTAGTAAGGCCTTACTAAGTTTAATACTATTGGCTGCCCCCCCCAAAAAAAAAAATCAATTACAAGAAAATGGAAGTCAAAACCAAAACAAACTGTAATTGAAGTTCTGAATATTTTAAAGACGGTAAAAGAACTAGAGGTTGAGGTCTTTAGAAAAGGGAAGGACAACTTACATAGAAATAAATAGATTTTCTGTAGACAATACATGCAAAATAATGTTCAGGAGGAGTGAGGTTTAAAGGAAAAATGGCCAGATAGAGGACTCAAAGAAGCCACACAGTTATGGAAGATCACACAGTTTAATAAAAATCAGCCAAAAAAGGATAAAACCGATAAGCACTTACATCTTTAATACATTAAAACAGAGACTTCATCAGATAAAAATTCCATTCAAACAAATGCCTTAAATAGTGCACAGGTCATCTGTTAAACCTCTTAATTAATCTATTAAAGATACTAAACAAGATCTTAAATCAACAGCAGACAAAATAACAATGATCGAAGCACACATTACATATACATACATTTTCTCCAAAATAAGTAATTTTACCAAAGTTTAGCTTTCAGCTTCAACAAGCATCCAGTGGATGCTAGTTCATTTAAACTGGGCCATCCCACTGAATTAAAATATAATATCTAGTATAGTTCACACCTCTCCAAATATAAAGGCCATGGCCCACCCTCAGGTTATGTTCCACTTTCTCAATGGCAATAAATTTTAAATAGTGTCCTGAATATTTTGCCATAGGTTTATAGGGAGTGTTAGTCATGTTGTTCTTATAAATGTCATAGGTGTGCTCATGTATTCTATATATTCCCTAAGCCTTCTTTCAGTTTTTCTGATATAATAAGCAGAGCACAGCTTACATAAAGCTACATACATACCTGTTCTGTTGAAATTATACTTAACCCTTATTTTAAAATAGTTGCCATTAATTGTAAGCAGCTTGCCTACATCAATATGTTGGTAGTAGTTTCCACCCCCACATTTTTTCATACAAGCACCACCATTAAATTGTCTTATTATTTTATGCTCCAATAAATTTTTACAATTAGAAACCTTATGTAATAATAGGTCTTTCACCTACTTTATTCTTAATATACTGGTCTTCATCCATAATATTCCAATGCTTCACAATAATCTGTTTAATCATGTCACTCTCAATTGTATAAATAGTGACAAATGATAGACCAAAATGTCTATGTTTTAAAGTCCCATTTGTATTATCTACAGTTTGGGGTATTGGGATGTCAAAAGATGATAAAATAGGTAGAAAATAATTACTCCTACATTTTACGATACCCTCATTCATAAGGTTATCAATAAAACCTAATGGGTGACCTCTCTTAGAGAACATCATTTTCAATAAATCACATTCAACTAAAAATTTTCGTATGAAGATATGAACAAACTTCCAAGAATTAACTAAATATAGCTTATAACTGAATTAGATTGCAGTTAAGTGGCATGCTAATGGAAAAGTGGATTTCAATTGAAGAATATAAATTTTTACATCTGTTGGACCCAATAATTCCTAATATTTGTGGATTGCCTAAAATACATAAGGATTTATATAATCCCCCCCCAAGGCGTCTGATTGTGGATGCTCGTAATTTGATTACAGCTCCATTTGCTAAACCTTCAGACTCAAAGTTGATGTATTTGGTATTTAATGAACCTTGTGTTTGTATAGATTCCTGAGATTTTTAAAGAAATGTAGCCAGTTAGAATATCAAAATGATTTTATGTTTCTTACAACTGATGTTAAAGATCTCTACTCAGTGATGCCACATAATATTTGTACATTGTGGTTCACTGATTATCTTTTTAAGAGAAAGTTACCCCAGGGAAAAAATAACTTGTATGAGGAGATCCTAGAAATTGTTCTTAATAACAACTACATCTTATTTCAGAACCAATTATTTTTACAACTGAAGGGTATTGCTATAGGTGCTGACTGCAGTTCCCTTTTTGCAAATATAGTTATGGTTGAATGGGAGAATATGTACTTATTCAATAATGAGTGGTTTGAAGCCTGTGAACAATATGTGAGGAACTTGGATGACATATTTACTGTGTGGAATAAAGAAGAAGAGATAATTGCTGAGTTTATAGGGTACCTTAATAGTACTAATGATTTTTTAAGATTCTCCCACCAGGTAGACGAGAGTGAAATTCATTACCTAGATGTAGCACTTCAAAGATACTACCAAGAAGATGTTTATATCTAATATTCACAGAAAAATTATGTATTCAAACAGATCCTTACATTTTTCCAGTTCACACCCTATTTCACAGACAAAATCAGTCATAAATGGTCATTTCATTAGAGCAGCGCAAGTGATATCTTTATGACAAATTTTTAGTTGAATGTGATTTATTGAAAATGATGTTCTCTAAGAGATGTTACTCATTAGGTTTTATTAACAACTTTATGAATGAGGTTATCATAAAATGTAGGAATAATTATTTTCTACCTATTTTATTGTCTTTTGATATCTCAATACCCTAAACTGTAGACAATGCAAATGGGACTTTAAACCATAGAAATTTTGGTCTATCATGTATCACTACTTATACAACTGATAGTGACATGATTAAACAGATTATTGTGAAGATTTGGAATATTATGAATGAAGACTGGCATAGTAAGAATAAAGTAGGTGAAAGACCTATTATTACATATAAAAAGGGTTCTAATTGTAAAATGTATTGGAGCATAAAATAATAAGAAAAATTAATGGTGGTGCTTGTATGAAAAAATGTGGGGGTTGCACCTACTGCCAACACATTGATGTTGGACAGCTGTTTGAAATTAATGGCAACCATTTAAAAATAAGGGGGTAGATATAATTCCAACACAGCAGATGTTGTGTATTGAGCTTTATGTCAGGTGTTCTCTGCTTATTATATTGGAAAAACTGAAAGAATGCCTAAGTATGGACTATATGAGCACACCTATGATATTTATAAGAACAAAATGACTAACACTCTCTTTAAACATAAGGCAGAGTATTCAGGGCACTACTTTAAATGTATTGTCATTGAGAAAGTGGAACATAACCTGAGTGGTAGGCCATGACCTTTAAATTTGGAGAGGCATGAACTATACTGGATATTATACTTTAATTCAGTGGGATGGCCTGGTTTAAAAGAACTAGCATCCACTGAATGCTTCTCGAAGCTGAAAGCTGAACTTAGGTAAAATTATTTATTTTGGAGAAAATGTGTGTATATGTAATGTGTGCTTCGATCATTGTTATTCTGTCTGCTGATATTTAATGCATTACATCCGAGTGATACCTCCAGGTGCATCTGCAGTTAACTCTTACTGAGGCCTCTATGCATCAAATATTGCTTGTTCATATTTGCATCAGTAATTCCAAAACAATACTATATGCAAGGCTTTAAAAAAATTCTTCTTAAAGCTTACACAATGGCAAACTCAACTGCATTAATATTTGACCTCTGTCTAGTTCAGGTAAATAGATATTAACTGTTGTTTTTATGATATTCATTTATATAATTACATAGACATAATTATATAATTAATTGTATAGATATAATTTTCACATTTATATCTATATAATTAATTATATAGATATAATTTTCACATTTTTCTAAATATCTCCACAACCAAGAAACACAGACACCACTCATTAGCCTCATATGAAAGCTCTCAGCTAGATGAATAAAATGCTGCTGACAGTATGTGTGTGACTTGAGTGGTTGTTAAGATACTGTAAGTTGTTTACAAAATATTCCTAATGTAATAGTTACTGTGTTTACTGTGATTTACAAAATTTGGTTTAAGACCTAGAACCTAAATAATACTACCACTACAAAAATAGTTTCTGCTGATACTTCTTTCATAATCCCTGTGGTTTCAGAGATATGAATATTTGTTTGAAATTTGAAAATATTTGATTTTGTCAAAAGGCTTAAGCTCCGCCTATCGGAAGTTACAATGCAAACTTCCTGAGCTCCATTGGAGTAAATGAGTTAAGATCTTGTTTAGTATCTTTAATATATTAATTAAGAGGTTTAAAATGTGACCTGTACACTATTTAAGGCATTTTTGAATGGAATTTTTATCTGATTAAGTCTCAGTTGTAATGTATTAGAGACGAAAGCGCTTATTGGTTTTATCCTTTTTTGCTTGACTTTTATTAAATTATGTGATCTTCCATAACTGTGTGGCTTCTTCAAGTTCTCTGCCTGGCTGTTTTTTGTGGTTCAATAGTTTGTGTCACTTATTGGATTTTAAGTTTAAAGGAAAGCAAGAAAGGAGAAATGTATATAATATGTATATAATGTTGAAATGAATAATTGTTAAAAAGAAAGAAAATTAGTGTGATGTGCAATGCATGAATATATTAAATTATAACGTGGTTTATTTATTTTTTTTTATTAATGTATGTTTGCCTATGTCTTAAGTGAGAATTTAATAAAAGTCTTTAAAACATACACTGTAACATTATGGGAAACAAATGCCATATAAAGGAGCTTATGAAAGTAGCATCACAGCTGTGGTAGACTGTGTTGAAACTGCAAATGCTTCCGATTACCATAAGGACCTGTGCTTTAACCTAATACAGAAGAATACTAAATCAGTAACCATTTTTTTGAGTTTTGAAGGAGAAAGATATAGGAGAGGCTGTAATAAACTAAAAGAAAGCTAACTGCTTTTCAAAAGAAAATAGCTTAAAATGTAAACTACCTGTATCTGTGCTGCTTCAAATGAAAATGGTTTTAAATGCTTGTTTAACTCATTCACTCCAGTGGAGCTCAGCTCAGGAAGTATGCACTGTAACTTCCAATGGGTGAAGCCTAAAACTTCTGACAGAATCAAATTATGTCCTCACATTTTAAACAAATGTTCATACCTCTGGAACTATAGGGGTTATGAAAGAAGTATAAATGGCAAACCCTTCAGCACATGGTATTTTTATAGTGGTAATATTCTTTAGGTTCTAGGTCTTAAACTGAATTGTATAAATCACAGTAAACACAGTAACTCTTATGTTTGTAATATTTTGTAAACAAATTATAATATTTCAGCAACCACTACAGTAATACACATACTGCCAGCAGCATTTTATTCATCTAGCTGAGAGTTTTCATATGATGCTAAGTAGTTCTGTCTGTGTTACTTGGTTGTTGAGATATTTGGAAAAATTTCAACATTGTAGCTATATAAATTTATGTCATAAAACCACAGTTAATATCTCTTTACCTGCACTTAACAGAGGTCAAATATTAATGCAGTTGAGTTTGCCATCATGTAAACTTTAAGATGAAATCTTTTAAAACCTTTTACATAGCTTGGTTTTGGAATTATTGATGCAAATTAACCTTCCCCTTAGACATGCAATTTTCCAAACAGGAAAAGCATCTTCTCAATTCATATTAAGGCAACAGGATATGATGTTTGGAAATTTAGATATGGAAGGATATAGGGATCTTGGAGGACTATAGAGTGTATTTGGTAGTTTATCTTAAAGAAAGGCAAAATTGCTGACACCATAACCATTTTGAAGAGGGACTTCCTTAAGTACTGGTTTAGGCTACTGATATCTAAAATTGACTTCAGGTCTTTGTTCTTTTCCAAGATGAAAAACAATATTGCACAGACTGTCTCTAATAAGGTGGGACCTCCTAAATTACCCTTTTTAGAAGGAGGATAAACTTCTACTGAAGTGCTGCTTACAATTGCTGAGCTGGAACATTTGGTAGTGGCAGCCTTTGAGATGTTTCTTGGGAAAATTATATGATATGGCCTCTGGACCTAACCATTCACACTCAGTTGTCCTGCATAATAGCCATCTACACAGCAGGATGGGAAGAAAAATGCCTCACCAACGGTCTCCAGAAATGGATCATTGGGCATGTTTTTAGAGATGCTGATTTTGTCTCCCTATAAAGGATTCTCTGCACCCTGTGGAGCCTTCAACCATGTAGGCATTTTCCATTACAATGGCCACTCTGCCATGACTACCCTTGTATGATGAAGAATCAAAGGTCTGACACTTGGATTTCTTCAACAAAAGGGAACTGGAAACCTTCTGAATTGGAGGATCTCTTTGGGTTCTTAAATCTGACTCCCACAGCAGACGTCTTCCCATCTTGTTCACATCTTGTCAGTTTTTCTTTAGCAATAGAACCAAGGAGTGTTGATTCCTCCAAGGGGGATTTGTAAAGGGTACCCTAAGGTTGTCCACAAAGTCACATAGGTGGAGCCAAGCCTGTTGTCAAAGAGTTATGCCTGCTACCCTAGCCATTCTATTGGCTGCTTTGTGATACAGAGACATGGAGAGATTTGTAAGGTTGGGCATGGTATTCAGTATGGTCTGTAGCTGTTTAGTGGACTCCTCAACAATAAGCAGACCCAGAGTATCCATAGATTGTTTGGATATCTCCCTTTGAAATCAATTCATGTGGGTTAATTAATTCAATGCTCTCAGAGCAAAGGTGCCATTTGCTTAGACTCATTTTCTCATTCTATCAATTGCCTTGTTCTGGGATTGGACAATGGATGACTCATCCATAAGTTCCTTCTTAATGACTACTAAAATAGTCATAGAATTCACCAGTGGACCTTTTGACCAAAACTGCTAATCCTTAGGAAGACTTAAGACCTTATCAGGTTTTTATTGAATGGCTTCAGCTGTATTATGTTTCTGACATGCTCTTCTTGTGACCAAATTGGCGGGATCATCCAAGAGGTAGAATGGGCAGAGCCATATGCTTCAAAGAGCAATCCCTCATCCTGAGAGGGCAGGTCAGGCTACCAACATTCCTTCTTTTTCATCCATTATAGGACTTCAACAAAAGTACCTATTTGTTTACCAAGTAGGCCCACTGGACATACAATCACTTTTCAAGTGTGACACAGGAGCAACATCTGGTTAAGTGACTTACTCAAAGTCATAGATTGAGCAAATGATGGCTGAGTGAATCAAACCTTGTATCACAGGAACTTTAGCTTACAGTCTTAATCCTCTGACTTCAGGAGAAGATGTGATGGACTCAGAAGGGGAGGCAATGAGTTTCCTTTTACACGATCTTTTCCTAGAAATTTCAGCCTGTGACTGGTCAGAGCCTGCAGAAGCGTCAGAGAGCACTTGCAGTGAATCTCCAAAGGATACAGCTCTGTTTCTGGTCCTGAGAGCCATGATAAATAGACTGGAGAGCTGTCAGAAGAATCTAGGGGAAGCAGGCCTTTCATAACGAACTTATTTTTCCTGTCAGCTAAAAATCTAGGACTAAATCCCTTACAAATGAAGCAGTCTACATTTAGATGCTCCAGACCTACACAGATTACACACAAATCATGTACATGTTGAAGTTGGAGTTTAAGCCTACATCTACTGTACTTTTTTAAAATCATATCCATCTCAAAAAAAAAAAAAAAAAAAGCACAGACTATAACTACAGAACAATCTCAAGACTAACTAATAAATACAGTGAGTGATTATTTGTCTGCTTTTAAATAACACTAAATAAATAAATACTAGTTTTTTAGAAAGGTGAGAGGATACAGGAAAAATGCTAGGTTACTACCTAAGTGAAAAAAGAAACAGAACACTTAAACGTTATTAAAAGATATAGCTTGAAACAAAAAAAGTATCCAGTTAACACCATAGGCTATGATATAAAATTGCAAAGGCTATAAAATCTGCTGACAATTTATAAGTAAAATCAGAAAAAATAATGAGTACTTAGTTGTCAGCTAAGGCTTGATCTGTTCATGATGGTAGCAAATAAGATTTGTAGATAGAGGCTGTCAGGGAATTATGGGAAAGTTTTGAAGGAGCTTGAGGCACTGAAGCACTAGCAAATTGCTGGATCAGATCCAGTGAGCAGCTCAGTACTCAACAGATGGATCAGATTGGCTCAATATAAAGGATGTATTGTTCAGTGGTTTCTTCTCACTGGCCCATTAAACTTTTTTTATTATGCTTAGGAATCTTATGCCAATGTTACATGTTAAGATTCTTTAACTGTTAATTTGTTAGAGTCCAGTTATCATAGAAATGCCCTAATGTTTGTTGTTGTTACATTACACCTATAATAAAATGAACTATGTGCTGTTTCAATACAGTGATCTGTCTGTACTGGAAACTGTCTTGAACTGAGCCTTTTTGTTGCATGCCTCAAAAATTAATCCTGTTTATGTGATAATATCATTGTATGCATTCATTCAATCCTAAATCCTAAATGTCTGTGTGTGGGATTTACTCAGCTGTCTCAAATATAATGATTTGCCACCTTTCAAGGTCAGCTGCATTTATTCAAAATGCAATCCCAGCACTCTTTTTTGGGTCATGGCTAAGCTGTTGAGCACTTAACAGCACGTTTTTTTTTTATCTCTGCTTCATTTTAACATCTCTGATAGGATTTCTACTAAAAAAACAAATATAATGTTTCACAACTTCATGGATTTATAGTTGAACATGTGCTGAAAGATTTACTTAAAAAAAAGTTTGAAATGCTTTTAATTTCATTTTCTTGTCAAGAAAACTAGAAAGATTTGTCTCAGAATGAGCCTTGCTAAGCCCAGTCCACAGGACAGTACTATGAAAAAAGACATACAGCCTATACTAAGTAATATCAGTGAGTTATCTGTAAAGATAGATATATTAGAAAGCAAAATGAACAATTTTAAACAGAAAATGATAAAACACAAAGTGCTGAGTGAATCTCTTAAGCAGCAATCATTACAAATCTTGAATATAGAAGAGGCAATGTCTGATTTTTATGGAAGATTACTTGAAAATGAGAATAACACTGAATTTCTTCTGAAACAAAGCAACTTATTCTGGGAAAAAATTAAGATTTAGAGAACAGATCCAGAAGGAATAACATCAGGATTTATGGAATTCATCAAAAAGAAGAGGGAGACAGTATGTTTCATATCCTTAATACCTGGCTGCCTAAAACTTTGAACCTGCCTAAAGCTTCTTCCTTTGGCTTCAAAAGGGCACATAGATCACTTTCTAACTCATCTTTAAAAAACACCTTCATCAAGGTCAGTGATCATAAAAGTTTTCCTCAAGTCAAGATAAGGATTTGATCTTGAAAGCTACATGGACTAATTATCCAGTTAAAATTAAAAAATACTATAAGATTTGATAATGACTGTTCAACATTAGTGATGTCAAAGAGAAAAACATGTGTGCCACTTTATAGAGGCTTAAAGAAAAACAATATTAAACCACAAATCTTCTTTTCAACAAATATAAGGAGTCACCTTCCAGAAAGAAAGATTTTTAACACCTTGGAAGATGCAATGGACTTTATACAGAAAAATACAATCCTAGAAAAACAATAGAAATGCACTGGAATCTATCAACTTTTTTGAAAAGAAATGCAATAAAAGATGGTTGGTTAAAAGGCAAAAACAGTAAAAAAATGTAAGGACAAATGAAAATCGATGTAGTTTATGGTCATGAATTCTTATTAATTTAAAGAAATACTTAAAACACTTATGAACAGGTGCTGAATATTGCTTTTTAGAAGGTAAATCATGTATTTCTTTCTTTCCCTGCTTCATATGGTTACTGATTCCCTTTTTAAAATGTTAGAGTTTGATTCTTTTAGTTATATATATGAAATTAAAGCCACTTATTTTCATTTAGAATTCAAAAGAATAAACTATTCATTTTATTTAAAGTTAATTATTATGATGAAACTTATGTCAGGTGGCACACTTTCTGACATCTTGGCATAGTTGATAGTAATGTACTATTAAGCATGATACAAGATGCAACAAATGACACTAAAAACGCATGTTAAGTTATATTCCGAGTTTTTAAAATGGTCCAGTAGTGTGCTACTGATAGTATGCTTGACATGCAACAGCACCCTGGAAAGACATGTTAAGTTATAAACAAAGTATAAAAAATATAGCCTTTTATATATATAAAAGTTACTATTGGAATGATATTAAATGATTAGAGTAACATTCACACTTTTACAAGTTAAACCTGGATCACATATACTTTCATTCTTCTAATGTAAGTTTATATGTTTTGTCTCCTTTAAAAATGACAGTCTGCTTTATATTAAACATCTCATATAAATTGTGCTTGCAGAACCATGCATCCATCCTCAACCCCTTATTCTCATTTTTGCACATGGGGTTGGTGTGTCACTTCAACAGTGATAATCATCTGTCATCTCCAGCCAAGGTTTACAGCGCAGGATGGCTACCCCTGCTGCAGTAGTTCATCTGTACCAGTCACTCGCTGACACACTTGCACCTACAGCAAATTTAGACTGTCCAATCTACCTACTGCATGTCCTTGGAGTATGGGAGGAAAACCTGAGCACCTGGAGGAAATCCACGTGACCACAGGGAGGACCTGCAGACTCCATACAAAAGGCACCCCAGCCAAGAATCAAACTGAAGAACTTCTTGCTGTGAGGTGGCAATGCTAACCACTGCACCGCCATAGCCACCATCATTAAATGTTATTTCATTGAGTGCAGTGGATTTTTAGTGGTTGTGATATTTTAAGATGGTTTTTGTTGGGTTTTTTTTTTTTTTGGTGGCTTGGAGGGGTTTGAGGGATTGGCGTATGATGAGGAGGCAGCTTGCATTCACATGCAAGGGTTTTTGTGAGAAATGTAGCTGATGAACTGTTCATTTTCAAGTCCTTATCATGAATAACCAACTTGAAGCAACTTAGAATTATGAAACAAAAAAGCTGCTTGAAATGCCAATAACTAGTCCCCGACAACACGTAGTGAGAAAGGTTTTAATAATTAACTGAAAAATGATACTTAAAATAAAACAACAATAGTGGTCAAGCGCTTTTGTCAGAATGACTTCATCAGAACAATAAAATGTTACAAAGGTTCTCATTTTATACAATTCCTTGTAAATCATTTGAACCAACCAATTAAAATTTAAAAAGACAGTCATAAAAAAAATCCAAAACATTTCATATAAAAGGCTGTGGAGTGTAAAACTGTATTGTACAAAAATACAAATATGTTTATTGACAATTCTAAACTTCATTAAAAAAGATTTATATAAAACTGATCTGTATAAAACTGAGGAAATCTAGAGGTGTTGTTGTATCATAATTTGCAAGCCCTGAACTTTAATTCTGGTTTGATACTGACAGCATCATTTAACCCTGGAAATTCAGCACCATTTAACCTAAGTTGCCATTTAGTTTCGGCCCTAAGTAATTTATTAGTCCAATTCCACCCCCCCCTCTAAAATCTACCTGCACAACTTCCAAAATGCCAAATTTGAAACTGTGAAGGGGGTTCACTTTAATGTGTTTGAATAAGGCATTCTTTTCATCCTTCTCACTGATACTATAACAGTGCTCATAAATCCTACAATTTAGTTTCCTTTCTGTCTTACCAATATAGTAACAATGACAGGAATTACAACTAACTAGATAAACAACTCCAGTTGTAATACATGAGCCAGCTACAAAATTAACATCAATACCATAGGGACCCAATCTAACCTTGGGACTTTCATTAATGTAACCACAATACTCACATGAACCACATTTGTGGGTACCTTTCTTCCTGCTTTTCACAGTGGGTTTATTTTCCAAAATGTTTTTCAAGCTACTATCAACTCTGTAGGTAAATAAGGGTTCTGGGCCTAATACATTAGAGAGATCCCTATTTCCCTTAAACATAGCCCAATTATTCTTAATAATCTTTTTCACCTCTTTTGATGTTTCACCATATGTAATAACCATAGCTTGAGAAAAATCCTTGAATTCACTTTGGTTAACAGTTATGACTTCTTCATCAGCCCCTAATAATGGTTTGTATCTATCATTCCAATCATTCATCACTTGGTCCCTAATGTTCTCTACAAAATCTGACGGATACCCCCCATGCAGGAACATGTCTATCACTAATTTAGTCTCTTCCTCTACTAGGGTCCTATTAGAACACATCCTTACAACCCTGACCAATTGCCCCTTAACTGTATTTCTCTTAATATAGGGGGGTGGTTACTTGAAAATTCAAGATAGTCATTGGAAAAAGTAGATTTCCTATGCACCCTAGATTGAAATTAGTGGTTAGGAACATCCTTGAATATTTTTACATCAAGAAAGTTAATTTCATTACAATTACCTTTACCCGTAAATTTAAAGTAATCACTTATAGTATTGATATAATTGAGAAATTATTCAAAAAATGTATCCTTCTTCCACAAAATAAATAAATCATCTAAAAACCTTAAGTAAAGGTGCCATTCATTTCTGTAACAAGATGTAAAAACAAACTGGTTGTCCCACCCACATAAAACTAAATTGGCAAAAATAGGTGCACAACTGTTACCCATGGCTACCCCTTGGACCTGTCTGTAAAATTCCCCCTCAAAAGTAAAAAAATTATTTTTCAACACTAGTTCCATTAATTCTGTAATGAAGTTGATCAAACTACCACTCAGGTTTGTTTTGCTTACCAAAACTTCATTAAAAATTGTAGTCCTACCTCATGGGGGATAGAAGTAAAAAGATCAACTACATCAATAGTGGAAAAATAAATATCTTTGTTAAAAAATTCCTTCTTAATTTTCCTTAAAAAGATCCCATGAATCGAGAAGTACATAGTCCAAGGGAGCCAGGGCATGTTTAACCATCCGATCGATAAAACCCCCCCAGGGAGTAAGTTATGCTATTATGTCCAGAAATAATGAGCCTATATGGAGAGTCTTCCAGTTTTTTATGAGTTTTGGGAATACCAAAACCAATAGGTATAATAGGATGTTCCACATGCAAAAAGTTAAAAACCTCTTCATTAATAACTCCTTGCAATAGGGAATCCTCCTAAAAAAATGTTATCTTTCGATAGCTTACATGAATTTCATTCCTGGAAACTACTTCGTATTTAGTATTATCATTCAACATGTTAGTAATTTTGTTTTTATAATCCACCGTATTTGCAATAACCATACCCCCACCCTTATCCGGTTTCATAAATCTAACATTCCGGTTGTCCCTTAACTCAAAAAGTAGCTTTTTCTCGGCCAAGGTCAAATTATGTTTCCTATAGATGGGTGTCCGTAGGGTCTTAAAAATCTCCTGCCCAGTAACATTTTCAAAGGAATGCAAAATGGGTAAAAGGGGGGGATTCCAACAACTTCTTTTATAAATAACAGGGTTCCTTTTACTGTCAATGCTTGCTTTATCTCTATTCAAACATTTTAAATTCAATTTTCTAACAAAAACCTTGAAATCAGTTAAAATTTTACTGATTTCTTCTCTATTAGAGGGTACAAATTTCATTCCCTTCATTAGCAAATGAAAAAGATCCTTGCAAATAGGGAAATCAGCGTAGTTGAAAATCTTGAAACCTTTATACAGAAAAACAATATTGTCAGATTCAATAATCCCATCATCATTGTTCACTTCTTGGTTACCTCTGGTATCATAAACTACTGGTAACTGTTCTTCTTCCTGTAAGAGGGATTTCTGTATTTTGGTCTCGCCCCACCTTCCCCCCATAGTCCTAAAAATTCATGTTCCTGTCTAACCTGGTTTCTGTTGAAAATCCTTTTGGATCTTCTAAGGGGTGGGAATTCAGTATCATACTCATTCCCATCACTGTTAAACCTGTTAAAGTTCACATTTTCATTAGTAAATTGAGAAGGGGATGTTGCATTACCCTTAGCTAAATCCACTCCCAAATACGCTTTTGGGAAAGGATAAGCCAAACCATTTTTATATTCAAATTCATCCCTCGATAATTTCTTCTTTTTTCTAAAAATATTGCTACTTAATTCATTCTTTACTTTGTCAAAAATAATATTATACCTAAAGGAATACTGGTTAAAATGTACATCATCTACCACGGCCTTATTAATTTTATCAACATCCTTTAAAAATTCATTAATCTTTTTATTATTAATATTCACAATAAAATCCATCAGTTCTACCCCATGTTGATCAAACATTTGAATCAGCTCTTCACATTCTGGATCACCCTTTTTTAACCCATTAGGAAATTTAAACATGCGAATGCCCTTAGGGACCTGTTTGTTATTGATACATTCTCTTAGATATGAATTATCGCATTGCAATGCTCTAATTTTGTGCATTTTCGTTTCAAGAGTCACTAACCTATTGTCCATGCTATTTTTGTCCGTCGGGTTGTTGTTATTACCAAAAAACGAGTGTTCTCCTTTAGACCAATCCTTTAACCGATCAAGTGTAGGGTTGAAATCACTCATATCGATTCTATTTTCAGAACTATTGATGCCATTAGTAACTGATCGGTTTTCCGAATTGTTCATCCCACAAATGCCAACTCCTTGTAGCCCAGTTTCTTTACAGCATGACACACTCCCTATTGCGAGCATTCCTCGAGAAACCGGAAGTGTAACCTCTCTAGGGTTCCCCGGGTTCGTACCAAGCATATTCGTACCAGCAAGGTTACTGTTTTTCAGACGTTGCACCGCTCCCTGAAGCTCAGTAACCTTTTCTGTTAAACTCATAATCAATTGGAATAAGTTCTCACTGTTGACACCAATTTGTTGTCCTCAAGGAAAGGAAGGAGAGTCTATTTCCTCCTCAAATACTGGTGAAAGCCCGTTAATATCTATAGTATGAGGATGGGTCTAGTAGGCAAACGATGCACCCGAAGAACACTTGGAAATCAAAATGGAGCAAAAGCAGCACAACAACCATAAAACAATAAAGCTGCTTGAAATGCCAATAACTAGTCCCCGACAACACGTAGTGAGAAAGGATGTAATAATTAACTGAAAAATGATACTTAAAATAAAACAACAATAGTGGTCAAGCGCTTTTGTCAAAATGACTTCATCAGAACAATAAAATGTTACAAAGGTTCTCATTTTATACAATTCCTTGTAAATCATTTGAACCAACCAATTAAAATTTAAAAAGACAGTCATAAAAAAAAATCCAAAACATTTCATATAAAAGGCTGTGTAGTGTAAAACTGTATTGTACAAAAATACAAATATGTTTATTGACAATTCTAAACTTCATTAAAAAAGATTTATATAAAACTGATTTGTATAAAACTGAGGAAATCTAGAGGGGTTGTTGTATCATAATTTGCAAGCCCTGAACTTTAATTCTGGTTTGATACTGACAGCATCATTTAACTCTGGAAATTCAGCACCATTTAACCTAAGTTGCCATTTAGTTTCGGCCCTAAGTAATTTATTAGTCCAATCCCCCGTCTAAAATCTACCTGCACAACTTCCAAAATGCCAAATTTGAAACTGTGAAGGGGGTTCACTTTAATGTGTTTGAATAAGGCATTCTTTTCATCCTTCTTACTGATACTATAACAGTGCTCATAAATCCTACGATTTAGTTTCCTTTCTGTCTTACCAATATAGTAACAATGACAGGAATTACAAATAGCTTGATAAACAACACCAGTTGTAATACATGAACCAGCTACAAAATTAACATCAATACCATAGGGACCCAATCTAACCTATGGTATTTGGCGTTGGCGTTTGTGAGATGAACAATTCGAAAAACCGATCAGTTACTAATGGCATCAATAGTTCCGAAAATAGAATCGATATGAGTAATTTCAACCCTACACTTGATTAGTTAAAGGATTGGTCTAAAAGAGAACACTTGTTTTTTGGTAATAACAACAACCCAACGGACAAAAATAGCATGGACAATAGGTTAGTGACTCTTGAAACGAAAATGCACAAAATTAGAGCATTGCAATGTGATAATTCATATCTAAGGGAATGTATCAATAACAAACGGGTCCCTAAGGGCCTTCGCATGTTTACATTTTCTAATAGGTTAAAAAAGGGTGATCCAGAATGTGAAGAGCTGATTCAAATGTTTGATCGACATGGGGTAGAACTGATGGATTTTATTGTGAATATTAATAATAAAAAGATTAATGAATTTTTAAAGGATGTTGATGAAATTAATAAGGCCGTGGTAGATGATGTACATTTTAACCAGTATTCCTTTAGGTATAATATTATTTTTGACAAAGTAGAGAATGAATTAAATAGCAATATTTCTAGAAAAAAGAAGAAATTATCGAGGGATGAATTTGAATATAAAAATGGTTTGGCTTATCCTTTCCCAAAAGCGTATTTGGGAGTGGATTTAGCTAAGGGTAATGCAACATCCCCTTCTCAATTTACTAATGAAAATGTGAACTTTAACAGGTTTAACAGTGATGGGAATGAGTATGATACTGAATTCCCACCCCTTAGAAGATCCAAAAGGATTTTGAACAGAAATCAGGTTAGACAGGAACATGATTTTTTAGGACCACGGGGGGAAGGTGGGGCGAGACCAAAATACAGAAATCCCTCTTACAGGAGGAAGAACAGTTACCAGTAGTTTATGATACCAGAGGTAACCAAGAAGTGAACAATGATGATGGGATTATTGAATCTGACAATATTGTTTTTCTGTATAAAGGTCTCAAGATTTTCAGCTAAGCAGATTTCCCTATTTGCAAGGATCTTTTTCATTTGCTAAAGAAGGGAATGGAATTTGTACCCTCTAATAGAGATGAAATCAGTAAAATTTTAACCGATTTTAAGATTTTTGTTAGAAAATTGAATTTAAAATGTTTGAATAGAGGTAAAGCAAGCATTGACAGTAAAAGGAACCCTGTTATTTATAAAAGAAGTTGTTGGAATCCCCCTCCCTTTTACCCATTTTGCATTCCTTTGAAAATGTTACTGGGCAGGAGATTTTTAAGACCCTATGGACACACATCTATAGGAAACATAATTTGACCTTGGCCGAGAAAAAGCTACTTTTTGAGTTAAGGGACAACCGGAATGTTAGATTTATGAAACCGGATAAGGGTGGGGGTATGGTTATTGCAAATACGGTGGATTATAAAAACAAAATCACTAACATGTTGAATGATAATACTAAATACGAAGTAGTTTCCAGTAATGAAATTCATATAAGCTATTGAAAGATAAAATTTTTTTGGGAGGATTCCTTATTGCAAGGAGTTATTAATGAAGAGGTTTTTAACTTTTTGCATGTGGAACATCCTGTTATACCTATTGGTTTTGGTATCCCCAAAACTCATAAAAAACTGGAAGACCCTCCATATAGGCTCATTATTTCTGGACATAATAGCATAACTTACTTCCTGGGGGGTTTTATCGATCTGATGGTTAAACATGCCTTGGCTCCCTTGGACTGTGTACTTCTCGATTCATGGGATTTTTTAAGGAAAATTAAGAAGTATTTTTTTAACAAAGATATTTATTTTTCCACTATTGATGTAGTTGATCTTTTTACTTCTATCCCCCATGAGGTAGGACTACAATTTTTTAATGAAGTTTTGGTAAGCAAAACAAACTTGAGTGGTAGTTTGATCAACTTCATTACAGAATTAATGGAACTAGTGTTGAAAAATATTTTTTTTACTTTTGAGGGGGAATTTTGCAGACAGGTCCAAGGGGTATCCATGGGTAACAGTTGTGCACCTATTTTTGCCAATTTAGTTTTATATGGGTGGGAGAACCAGTTTGTTTTTACATCTTGTTACAGAAATGAATGGCACCCTTACTTAAGGTTTTTAGATGATTTATTTATTTTGTGGAAGAAGGATACATTTTTTGAATCATTTCTCAATTATATCAATACTATAAGTGATTACTTTAAATTTACGGGTAAAGGTAATTGTAATGAAATTAACTTTCTTGATGTAAAAATATTCAAGGATGTTCCTAACCACTCATTTCAATCTAGGGTGCATAGGAAATCTACTTTTTCCAACGACTATCTTGAATTTTCAAGTAACCATCCCCCCTATATTAAGAGAAATATAGTTAAGAGGCAATTGGTCAGGGTTGTAAGGATGTGTTCTAATAGGACCCTAGTAGAGGAAGAGACTAAATTAATGATGAACATGTTCCTGCATAGGGGGTATCCATCAGATTTTGTAGAGAACATTAGGGACCAAGTGATGAATGATTGGAATGATAGATACAAACAATTGTTAGGGGCTGATGAAGAAGTCATAACTGTTAACCAAAGTGAATTCAAGGATTTTTCTCAAGCTATGGTTATTACATATGGTGAAACATCAAACGAGGTGAAAAAGATTATTAAGAATAATTGGGCTATGTTTAAGGGAAATAGGGATCTATCTAATGTATTAGGCCCAGAACCCTTATTTACCTACAGAGTTGGTAGTAGCTTGAAAAACATTTTGGAAAATAAACCCAGTGTGAAAAGCAGGAAGAAAGGTACCCACAAATGTGGTTCATGTGACTATTGTGGTTACATTAATGAAAGTCCCAAGGTTAGATTGGGTCCCTATGGTATTGATGTTAATTTTGTAGCTGGTTCATGTATTACAACTGGTGTTGTTTATCTAGCTATTTGTAATTCCTGTCATTGTTACTATATTGGTAAGACAGAAAGGAAACTAAATCGTAGGATTTATGAGCACTGTTATAGTATCAGTAAGAAGGATGAAAAGAATGCCTTATTCAAACACATTAAAGTGAACCCCCTTCACAGTTTCAAATTTGGCATTTTGGAAGTTGTGCAGGTAGATTTTAGAGGGGGGGATTGGACTAATAAATTACTTAGGACCAAAACTAAATGGCAACTTAGATTAAATGGTGCTGAATTTCCAGGGTTAAATGATGCTGTCAGTATCAAACCAGAATTAAAGTTCAGGGCTTGCAAATTATGATACAACAACCCCTCTAGATTTCCTCAGTTTTATACAAATCAGTTTTATATAAATCTTTTTTAATGAAGTTTAGAATTGTCAATAAACATATTTGTATTTTTGTACAATACAGTTTTACACTCCACAGCCTTTTATATGAAATGTTTTGGATTTTTTTATGACTGTTTTTAAATTTTAATTGGTTGGTTCAAATGATTTACAAGGAATTGTATAAAATGAGAACCTTTGTAACATTTTATTGTTCTGATGAAGTCATTCTGATGAAAGCGCTTGACCACTATTGTTGTTTTATTTTAAGTATCATTTTTCAGTTAATTATTAAAACCTTTCTCACTACGTGTTGTCGAGGACTAGTTATTGGCATTTCAAGCAGCTTTTTTGTTTTATGGTTGTTGTGCTGCTTTTGCACCGTTTTGGTTTCCAACTTAGAATTATGAGCACTTTTGTGCTGCTGCAAGCGTTCCGAAATTATAAGAACTGTCCAAGTTATTTCTTCCTGTCTAAAGTAAATAATCATAATATTTTGAATCATATGCTAAGATGTCAAAAAATACAACTTAGACAATAACCAAAAGACAGTGAATTGCATTCTAAACCACTGTCACTTATTACATAGTTCTGAATGCTTGCTACTGATAGTAGAGTTGACATGCTATAGCACCCATGAAAGTTATGTTATGTTATAAACAAACACCAGGATTCAATAACCTCTGTGTAGGCTCCATGTAGAGCCTACACAGAGTGTATCCATGTAAGCAACCTCAAGCAGTCCTTGGCAGCTGCTTATTAGTAAGGTACAGCATGGTTGAACAAGGTTTCACGCCACACACCAGTGCACCTCACTGCAAAACCTTTCCGTGAATGTGGATAGCACTTTCGCATATTACGCAAATGTACTGATTTTCGCAGACTGTCCAGATGTTTGCTTCATATTTGTGGTCTTTTAGCCTTATAAAATCTTAGAGGACTGAATTCAAAAATAATGGCAGACATTTGAGAATCAGACTTCATATGCCCCAGAAATGTCATGCTAATGCAACATCTGTTATTCCCTCAACAAAGTTTGGAATAGCAATACATAAAACTTGTCCCTATATTCTGGCCTTTGTCCCCCCATTATTTATAACTTGGTCCAGATGTCTTACTCTATAAGTTTGAGAGTCATGCATTTTCATGCAAGTTCTCTACCTGCCTCCCCCTTGTTCCATATATATATATATATATATATATATATATATATATATATATATATATATGTGTGTGTGTGTGTGTGTGTGTGTGTGTGTGTGTGTATGTATGTGTGCATGTTATGATTTTGCTTAATTAATAGCGTATGTGTATTTCTTTACTATTATCACTTTTTTCTCCAGCATTTGTGCAATGTACCACTTGTTTGTGTGACTGGCCCACCCATGTATCAGACATAACCCAGACATCCAGAATTGGAAACTGGATGCACTCAATTAATAGTGCTGCCCATTGTGCAAACCCGGTAAGTTAGGCTGTGCTATGCTAATACCATGAAGTTAACAGTGAATACTAATGTGTGCAACTTCATATAATTAATCCTGTGGTGACAGGTGTTAAGTATCAGAGTACAGATGGTCCTGGGTTCTAGTACAGGGTATGTAAGCTTTCTTATATACTGTTGTGACATTACAACTTATACAAATAAAGTGCTACATAAATAGTGTTGTTTCAATATCCTTGTAGCAAGAGTTGTAAGTGTAGGACAATTGTACACATGGTCCTGGGTTCATATACTGTGTGTTCCATATACATTTTACACTTGTTCCATGGCAAATTGTATTTACTTCCACATATAATACCTGACATAGTTATGCTGATATGACAAAATGTTGATGAATGCATAGCTCTGCTTTCCTAGTTGAATACCAGATCTACACAAGTGGCTGGACATGAATTAAGGTTGGAATTGCATTGCCTGAGAGTGTGCACTGTATACTGCTTGCTACATTTGATAAAGATGTGTTTTGCTTATCATAGAACAAACATGATATAACAAGTGCATTGATTTGCGTGATGGTAAGTGGAGTGTATCTTTTTCAAATGTAGCAAAATGCAGACAGTGTACATTCTCAGTAAGCGAAATTGGTGATAAAACATGTTATTTCAAGTGAAACTGGTAAGGAAATGAACAGTAGACCTTGAGGTTGATCTTGCGCAGACATGGCTGGTGTCACTGGAGAAGGTGTTTACTTCTGGATGAAACACTGGGGTGTGCAAGAGTCCAAGGTATTCATTGGGCTCCTGGTTAAGGATCATGGCCCCTGCCTCCTGCAGGGAAATTACATATGCTGTCAATACAAATCTGAACACTGGTGTAGTTTGGCAAGGGCTCTGTCTAGTGTGACTAGTATCCCATGGACTGGGGAGCAATGTCATCACCATTTTGACAACCTCTGATGGTGGAAACAGAATACCCTTGATCATTGGATCAGGGACTGTCAGGCAGGGAACACCTCACAGATGTGTAAATAGTAATGCTGAATATAGTAAAAACTGTTAATCTTAATGTTTTTTTTTTTTTTTTTATCCACAGCTGCAGAAGAGATGGCCTCAAATGTTAAGTCTCATGCCAGGTGACTGGCCAGGATGAGAGAAGCTTGTGGTATGTAAGTATAATTATATAAAGTACTGTTACTGCAGCCTTAAAGTTAAATATGGATTAGTTGTTGTATCATACAGTGGTCTAACATTGGAAATGCATTTCTGAACTGTAAAAGCAAGTATTCATGCATTACTCTGTGGCATAGCTCTCAGCTGTCCATTTCATTGCTAATATCCACATTTTTACTCACTGTTTTGGTGTGTTCATAGTAAGATTTTTGTTTGTCTGGCAAACAACTGATATTGCAGCCATGGAATAATGAGTGTCAAAATGTATGCTAACACAAATTCTATGTAACTTTCTATGTGTGTAAGACCAATATTTAAAATATGCTCCTATTTATGTGTCATTGTAGCCCCAGTTTTTTTATGATCTGTACAGATATCCTGCACTAAAAGGTTGAGAGTATGATCTGTAACACAAAGCAACAGTTGCACATTCTCAGATAACAGTGGCCCAAAATATAAGAGAAAAACACAAGTATTAACAAGCAGATACAGAAATCAATGTATGACATACACAGTACAATATGTTACTACACATGAAATATGCCTGTATAGGTCCACAATCCAATTCACAATCCAATGCACATTCATTTGCACACATGAACCTTTGTAGTAAGCAGCAACATTCATTCAGCACACAAAAAAGGAACAGAATTTACAGTTATATTACAATATGAAGTGTTACAGGTACATGTAGTGGAATGTTTATCTTTGGAAATACTGCACTTAGTGATTACACACCCTGTTATGATTCCTACTTGCAAATATACAGCAGTGTTTTACATGTCTGTGTTCCTTAGTCATGCAGCACTTATCTGACCAGTACTCTGGGATATGCAGTGTGTAAACCATTCTGAATCATTGCACTTACAATGTCAAAGGATATTAACTGGGAATAATATGATGTGCAATTGCCAATTGAAGAAAATCAGGTTGACTGTAACAACCAATCACTGATTGCTCATTTGGGGGTGAGGAAGCAAAGTTGTGTTCCTGCTATGGCACTAACAAGGTTGTGTTAGTCTGGTTAATCTGCTTGTTTAGCATTCTGCAGGGTTGCCTGATTTAGGTAGGGCTGTCT
Organism: Protopterus annectens; assembly: GCF_019279795.1. Taxonomy (NCBI): domain Eukaryota; kingdom Metazoa; phylum Chordata; order Ceratodontiformes; family Protopteridae; genus Protopterus; species Protopterus annectens. The sequence goes on along the minus strand of NC_056737.1, from coordinate 1,722,083,931 downwards.
AGTGAGAAACTGCAATGTGTATCCTTACTGTCAAAATGCTGTCTGTAATTTTTCCCAGTACAAAAGTACAGTGATGTAGGATGACAGCTTTAGTCTCCCAGGTGGTGAGGCAGTATGCTAAGATTCTAGGTTCAACACATACCTTACTTTTCATTGTGTTGGGTTCCCTGCGTTTGGCTGTGAGTCAAGGCTGCCAGAGTTCACACAGTTCCTGTACTGTGTTCTTAGCCTGCAAAGTAGTCACCCTCTCTGTCTATGTCTAATGGCAGCAGCAGCATTGTTGTCAGCCTGTAGTACAGGCAATAATAATAAAAAATCAGGCATTTATATTACCTCGTCAAAATTTTACTGCATCGAAGCAATAAATGTCGAACACAATTGATCGATGCAGTAAAATATTGAATGAGTATAAAAAAACAAAAAAGAACAAAATAAACCTAAAGGGCATAGGCAGGGGGGCAAGCCCCCCTGCACCCCCCACACCCCCCGCTACTTAAATATACCAACTTCGAGACCACACTACATTGAGGTAAATGGAAATCTCCCCCTATGGAGATTTCCGTTTACCTGGCCGATATTCTTCACTTTCGATATTGTCGTGCCGACAATATCAGATTCGATGTTGTCAGCTTGCAAAAATACAATATAGACCCAAAAAGCAGCAGCTACTAACAAGCTGTCTGTTAATACTTTGTTTCTCTACTCCACTATTGTCTCAGTCCCCATAAAAAGACAGCATGGAGTTTATATGGATGCTTTATATCTTGTTGGTTAGCTCCACGATATTGATTTATTACCATGCAGTTTAGCTCTGTATGTTTTAAGTAGCATCTCTGAATCACAAATTAGGAGAGATGTAATCAATTACTAATGTACTCCATTATAAAAAGGCTAATGTGTAGCTAGGCCATCTGATGTGGATGAGAGTTGAGTTATTGCATTCCTGAAATTAGTAACACATTGATCTTGAACATTATATCTCTAAGGATGAGTATTGTACTCCATTTTGTTTAATTCATAATGCATATGATGGAATGTAGTTAAGGATAATGTGATGTAAATATGTATACATTTTTTTATCTGTAATCAGGGCATGGCCTTGTTTTTCAATCCATATCAGAGGTATAGGGGATGTAGAGTCAGCTGAAAATATAATGGTATAAAGTGCGCTAGCCATTTTTCTGCTTTAAAATAGTGTTTTTTGTGGTTCTAATTGTATTTTTTAAACAAAAACTAAAAAAACAAAAAATACTATCTCCTCGTTTCCCACCTTTCTGTAACTAGAATAGTTTGGATTTCAGATTTGCTGATCTCAGGACTGTATTGAGGTTTCTGTGTTGCCCAGCCCTTACTGAGATAGAAGGAAGCTTCTCTGTGTATCAGTGGGAATGGTAAGCTCTGAGCAGCCTATCAGTCACTAAAGGAGTGGTTTCAGCTCAGGAAATTGTATTTTTATTGGCCATTTTGGGCTATTTCTAGCCCTTTCATGTTTCTGTTTAAAAAAACGTGTTTGTGTGGGTTTGAGTGATGCGTAGCGCTGCTTAGCTAAGGTAGAACCATTACCGGTGCCTTAAAGTCTGCTCTTCAAATTTTCCCTTATACCTTGTAAACCTTTACCTCTGAGCACTCAAATTAGACTTTAAATCCAGCACTTGCTCAGAACATCCTTTAGCATTTATTACAAGTTCACCCACTGCCACTAGCACTGACTTTCCATAAAGGAAACAAAAAGCTTCAGTACTTAATCTAAGCATAAATAACTCAGTACTTAAAAAACTGATCACTTTTCCAGGCATGTCCAAAGGTCAGTTTACGATGCTTTCTCCCATTAACCTGGTGAGCCTGGGCATCCTGAGGCAATGCAGCAATTGCCGCATGTACACAGACAACCCTCTCCTCCTACCTCCAAACACATTCACTTGTGAGAGATGCAAGTACATAGCCAAACTTGAGACTTCACTCTCTCAATCCAAGACTGGGTCAATCAGTCAGGAGGAGAAGGTCAACACACACACATCTCATCACAAACACATAGCCCCCCTGTTAACACACCACCACTATCACATAGCAACACAAAACACACGACCACTTTCACGGAGGCTCTCTCAAAAAATCTGCCCAAACAATAGAGACCTCCAAGGCACAAATGCATGTAAACATCCCATCCAAGCATAACCCACAAGACACATAGCCCTCACAACCAGTGTGCCATTCAAGCTAAGCCACTAAGACAGAAAAATGGACCAAACACATTAGTCATAAGTGACTCAATTATAAAGCACACTGACGTCCCACTCACTAGGCTGAATAAGGAAAAAGTAATGTTCAGCTGCCTTTTGGGTGCCAGGATTCGCCACATAATGCATGCACTTGGGTCTCTCCACAGCAAGTACAAATATGACTCCATCATCGTACATGTTGGTGTGAATTACCTAAGATGTACCTTCTCTGGACTACATGAAAAGAGACATGGAGGAGCTCTCTGATCCTGTAGCCCAGGCAGGTATGACCCTAGCCTTGAGCAGCATCCTACCATCATCAAGAATGATACCACAGTACAAGCAGAAAATGATTGACTTCAACAATTGGCTAAGTTTCTGGTGTCATTCAAAGGGGATCCAGTATCTGTCTGCTTGGGATGACATGATAGACAGACCTCGATGCATTGCCAAAGACAGCCTGCATCTGTCACCTCTGGGATTCTGGATATTGGCCAAGGCCCTTGCCCCCCCCATAGTGCCTTTTTTAGGCAATGACCAGAAGACAAATTTACCACCATAACCTCTACTAGTAAACACATCTTAAGGGTTATGCTATTCAACGCTAGAAGTCTAAACCTCAAAATGCACTCGCTCAAGTCACTCCTCAAACTGGAGAACATTGACATCTGTGCAGTAACAGAGACCTGGTTCAAGGCTCCTGAGAGCACCCCTGCACTACCAGGTTACAATGCATATCACATCTTTGCCCCCCCCCCCAAATCTGAACTATAGCCCTAAGGGATGTGATGACTAAACCCCCAAAGGCAGAGGTGTATCCATCTTCATAAAAGATACACACACCTCCAGACTTGTTGCCCAACATAATGCACCAGAAATACTTCAGGTACAGTTATCATTGGACAAAACTGCAGTCCATCTTGTAGCCTGCTACAGATCCCCCAGGACTCCCACTCTGCATTCCAGGACACTCTGGAAAACATCAAGGTCCAGCCTAATACCCTTATTCTGGGAGACTTTAACAACCCCTCCATTAGTTGGAACAACTACTCCTGCTCCAGCTCTTTTAAACAACATTTACTGGAATTCATCAACTCCAATGCCTTGGACCAACTCATCCTCACCCCCACTAGGGGAAACAACATTCTTGACCTAGTCATTACAAACATGGGGGACCACTGCTCTATCCCTTTGATAAACCCTGCCCTAGTCAGATCTGGCCACAAGTTAATCACCATTGATATCCAAATCCCACCCCCACCCCCAAAAAGGAAACCACAGTGAAAAACTTCTCCAAAGCTAATTTTGATCTTCTAAGGACAGAAGTGGCAAACTTCACATCATCCCTAGAAATGGGGAATGGGAGTATGGCTGCTGAATCATACACCAAGGCACTGTATGAGCACTTACACAATTGCATAGATAGAGCCATGCCAAACAGAACCAAGACACTCTTCTCTAAAAAAAAAAAAGCCACTCTGGTGGACCCCTGCCATTAACAAACTCTACAACAGAAGGAAAAAACTGTTGCAGAAAAGGGTAAAGTCCAATGGAAAAATTCCCTTGGTAAACTCAGTAAAAAAACTGAGATCCCTCATCAAATCCACCAAAGCTAGTTACGAAAGTAAAATTGCTACTGATACTAAGGACAACCATAAGACATTCTTAAGTTATGTCAATAATCTGCATAGTAATACTCAGACTTGCTCTGAGCTCCAGCACAACAGCACCACTTATACTAAACCAACTGATATTAACAATATATTGGCGAACAGGTTTAGTACAAACTTTACTCCCTCCTCACCCCCCCCAAAGGGCCCATCCACATACCCGAGGAATATCAAGTCCCTGTTATTATGACTCTACAAGTTGAAACGGCACTGACCAAAGCTAAGAATACAGCTTCCATGGGACCAGATAATATACTGGGTTGTGTCTTACATGATCTACAAAAAGAACTGGCACCACACCTGATTGCCTGTTCATCTACTACCTCAGTTCTGACTTTGTCAACACTAAATGGAATACTGCTACAGTCATACCACTCCACAAAGGGGTTGCGACTATTGACCCTGGGAACTACTGCCCCATCAGTTAGACGAGCCTGAACTGTAAGGCTATGGAATGTATTGTTATGGATCTTATAAATAAGGATATAGGGAACCTTCAAACCCTGGACCCCACACAGTTTCAGTTTGTGAAAGGCAGATCATGTCTGCTCAGTCTGATAGACTTCTTCGAAGCTGTCACTAGAGCAGTGGATGAAGGCAGGGCTGTTCACACAGCCTACCTTGATCTAGCCAAAGCCTTCAACACCATCCCACACTCTGCAATCATTGATAGGCTCATGAATCTGGGCATTATCCCATACATCACTAGATGGGTTGCCAACTGGCTCACTGACAGAACCCCCATGGTGAAAGTAGCTGACTCCAAATCTGACTACTGGGCAGTTACAGGTGGAGTCCCACAGAGATCAGTTTTGGATCCTCTCCTGTTTGGTATCTACTTCTCTAAAGTTAAAGCCAACATCAAGGGACGACTCTGGTTAACCAAATTCATGGATGAAGGAAAACTGGGAGCTATTATTGATTCTCAAGCTGATGTGGACATCCTACAAAAGGCTTAATGGAAACCAACGACTGGTGCCAAAACCTTGGCCTTAGGCTCAACACCAAAAATGCATGGTCTTTCCCTTTGGGAAAAATACAGTTCCTACAAACTACCATATTAAAGGGAACTCACTTAACTCTGAAGGTGTTATAAGGGATCTAGGGATACAGGTAGATAGTAATCTCTCCTTCGACAACCACGTCACCACTGTAGTTAGGAAGTCCTTCTACATGACACATCTCATCACAAAAGGGTTCTCATCCAGGAAAAAAGAAATTATTATCTCTCTCTACTCGGCCCTCATCAGACCCATTATAGAGTACAATGCCCCATTTGGCATGTACTTCACTAGACACCTCCAACAACTGGAAAGGCCACAGGAGTTCCTCATAAAGAGGATCTTAGGACTCAAACATGTGCCTTATGCAGATAGACTTAAAAAACTTAAACTTAACTCCACCTCATATCACCTACTTAGAGGCGATCTCTGCTTGACATACAGAGCTGTGTCTGACTCAGTTTTGCTAGACATGTTTCATCTGAAAAATCCCAATCCTTCCGTGCTACTCATTCCAAAGACCTCAACCTTATCACCACATTAAACAGAACCTGCTGGAGGGATAGGTTCCTAACCCAGAGACTTCTAATACTCTAGAATAAACTCCCCATTCACATCAAGCAGAGCACCTCACTGCCCCTCTTCAAGAGAAATCTTGATGAGTGGCTGAGAAATAGGAAATTCACCCCAGGGATCACGTCAATTGCATTGCTAGATAGGGGCATGGGGAACTAATGTCTGGTAAGCCAGATGACTGGGAACACTATTAGGCTAGGCTTGCACTGGCTCCAGGGCCGTTAGCCTAGTACTTACCTATGAACCTATGAACCGAGGAACCTATGATAACTATGTAGACATATTTCATTGAAAGTTCCTTTGATAGCACTTTTAGCATTTCTTATCTGTTTAGTTAGCAAAATTGGTTCTTAGCATGTTATTGTGTTTTTGGAGGGGAGAGCAGAGAATAGTTCCTGCCATGACACAAACTAGAATGGACTGTTAGTTTGTGTGTATGAGCATAACTGAGTACCTTTTATGGCACAAACAAGGATATGTTCATCTCATTGCTCTCCTTGTTTTGTACCCTCCATTGTCATTTTTTTAACCTTTATTGAACCATTAAGGTTTATCAAGTGAGGAATACTGACAGTCTTCCATCACTGCTGTATCTGTAAACAGTTTATTTGTAATGATGTGATCCTTATATGTGTTCTGATTTTAATGTCTTTCAGGATACAAAATGCCCACTAGGCACAGGCCCTTATTTATTGAGGCTGAGAATGGCCTAATCATAGAGGGATTATGTCAACAATATGCAGTACTGCTGTCCAGAGGGCGTGCCATTATGTCTCAGTGTACAGCCCCATGGGATGAATTGGTATGCAGCATTAATGATATTGGTGAACACAATCACACCTATGAGCATGTACATCACCAAGCAACAGAAGTGATGACAGCTGCAAGGAGGCTTACAGCTGCAGTGGCAAATAATCACCAGATCATTGGTAGTGGGCCTGCTGCAGAACCCCCTCTCACTGCCACAGAGGAATTCCTGGCCAACATTGCTACACATGACAACTCCCAGCAATCATTGACCCAGTATGTTCTTCATATGTGTCCCACCCCTGCATCTCAAGAGGAGCTTCCAGGTATGCCTTGTTAGATTATCATTTGAATACTGTGGCATTCTGAAATGATGTCAGTTGTTTATCACTGTGTGTAAAATTGTTTTATCGTTGGGGGTATTTAAGATGGCTGCACTTTTATGCTTATTTTGAGGTTGTCAGCCACATTGTTGTTAACAGATATGTTAGAGCAGGTATAGATGGGTTAAGGTATTACCCCCTATTATACTGCTAAATGTGGTGCTTTTGCCATCACCTCTTCCTTTACTTATTCCAGGACTATCAGGTATTCTTCGACATAGGCCTCCTGCAGTTGGTAAGCATAACAAATTGATGTCATTACTATATATAAATACAAAGATATCTGCTAATGTGTCCTCTCAGGCCTGCTGTATGTATTGCTGTACTGCCTGCATACCCGTCAACTGTACAGATTCTTGCTGAATGTCCAGATATTTTACTCATATGTATTGGCTGTAGTTCATATCATAGTCATTTCCTGCCAAATTATTGGCAAGTCATGAAAGACTGAAGACATAAAATAATGACAGAGATCTGAGTTTCACACGTCATATCCTTCAAAGATGTCATGCTACAGCAAAACCTGTTGTTCTATCAACTTTCTAGGTTTGTAAAAGCAATATTTCAAAACAGACCCTATTCTTGGTCCTCAATCCAAACATTATTTATGGCTTTGTCCAGATGTCTTGTTCCAACAGGCTGAGAGGTGAAACTGTCTGTAATTGTGACAGCAGTGTAAATTGTTTAGCATATATTGCAGCATGGTAGTACAAATATTAATGTAGCTTTGTGTTTCTTCCTTTTATCACAGGTGATCATGGAAGTGATTCTGTATCCCCTGTGTCATCTGATGTCAGTGTTTCATCTAACTCTGATAATGATGGTGGCCAAAATGAGGCACAGCTGGGGGTTGCAAAGGCTGCATCTGACACAGAGATTGACACTCAGAGATCCCCCTCATTTTTACGGTATACAGTGAGTATTGCCTATGCATCCCCAGTCCACTGAGACCACAGATATTGGACAGGTGGAAGGTGAAAATATTGACCAGGGAAGTGTAGCTACCACTGTTTCAGAGCCTGTTGACTCTGGCCATAGCCAAAATGTTGGTGAGGTGCCATGCAGGAGGCTAGATAGGGGTGCTTGGAGGAGGCCTGCTCTCCTTCCTCCACCTGGTGCAGGTGTCTCTTCATGTGTAATGCAACATATGTTTAGGGCTATCATAGAGGCACAGACACATTCAGAAAGGATCTCCAGACAAATGCTCAGGGTTTTAGATGTGGCACAGTCTGACATCCGTGACTGCCTCTGCTGTGTTGCTGATTCCATTGATCGGATTAATAACACATTGGAGCAAGGTGTGTCTGTGAGGGAGTGCGAAGTATCTATTATGGAATATACATTGTCTGTGCTGAATCATCTGCTGGGAGGGGAACATTAGCCTCATGGGAGTAGGTCAGCAACTACATCTGCTCTGAGCCAATGTGCCCATGTCTGATTACACTCTAGTAGAACACTACTTCCACTGCTCCATCAGGGAGTGTGCTGTCCACTCTCAGACATGGCAGGCCATGGGGTCGTGGTCCTGGGTGTTCCTGTGAAGGGAGCACATCCAGCAGACATCATTTACCTGCAGTCAGTAGCCCTACATCAGTCCTTGGACATGGAGGTGCCAGTGCAACTCCTGGCAGAGCCAGTTCTTGTGGTCAGGGATGACAGCAATGAGCTGTCAACTCTACTATGCATGGTTCACATCTGTCCAACATACAGACACATACAGCTAGCACTGAGCTTGGCTGTGTGCATGCATACACTCACACACCAATGTTACATTTAGGGCACCTACAGACACACACACAATGTTTTCATTGTCCATCCTGCCTGTTTCATTTCCTTGCTCACACCCACTCATGCACCTTTTAGGTCAGCCTAGACCTCCTGCACCTTGACACAACACCTTGTGCAAGTGATAACTGTGCCATATCCCTACTGACTATCTTTTTGATTCAGGGATAGTAAAGCTATGTGTCTGATGCACAGGGTGACTACCTACAGAAATAATAATTACACCTGCATGTGTGATGTTAAAGTGATGATTGCACCTGTCAGTTATATTATACTTGGCCAGTTAGACAGATGCTACCATCATCATTTCATTACTTTACAGTGGATGCTCTCATAAGGGTTTCACAGTTAACAAATGAAATTTGTATCTTACAATTTGAAGTTTTCCATGTAATTATTTATATTACAGAGTTGTAGTGCACATCAGAAGTCACAACATTAGCTGAGATATCAGGATTGTAAGTATGCATTGTATTCAACTGTCATCACACTAGTAATACAGTATATCAGTATTTCTGGCATGTACATAGCTATAGAGGATGTTAGTAGGGTATTGACCTGATGGTGTTTAGAAGCCTAGCCATGAAATCACAATATAAAACTTGATGTCAGATATCATTTATGGTGATGATTTGTCTAGCAAGGACTACCCATGTCCAGGTGAGAAGCAGGGGAAATGCAGGGCAGAGATTAACAGTTTAACAACATCAAGTTATCCAGGCTGCGATGAAACAGTGTCATGGAGGTGCTCACTTTGACATGGTTTGGAAGCCTATTCCAGAGGAGTAACAACCTATGGGAGATGTATCTGTCTCTCCAGCATGTCCTATATTTATCATTCTACACTGATGGCCCTTGAACAGTTGACTGTAGTCCCAAATGACATATGTAGGGGCAGCATTTCCATCACAATTGGGTCAACGATAGCACTGTAAAGCATACATACATCACCTCAAAGCAGTCTATATCATACTGAGTACAGTGACAGCTACATCAGCCTGGCCATATTAGACACCCGTTTGACAGCTGGATATAAACAACTTACACGTCTCAGAGGTTTGTCAAGTTTCTGCAGATGTCTGTTGCAATACATAGCAAAAGGAGCATTATATTCCAGAGTAGGCCTGTGGAGGGATGACTGTAGTGTATTTAGAAATGAATGTGATACTGGTGCAGTGGCCTTGCTAATCTGACACATGTTGCAGTCTACTTGTGTTTCCAAGTCTATCAATTCAGAATTGGTGATTAGGGTATTCAGGGTTATGTCATAATAAGCTAGAACACTGCTAATACCAAAGGAAGTGAAGATGCATTTATATGATGGTCATTTAACAGCACAGAGTTGTCATCAATCGTCGGTCTGTGTAAGCCCCTTTTAAACAACAATAATGTTGTTAGGGGATAACATGATAGCATCCAAGTGTCATTCAACCATAAACTTGGCTAGCCACAGACACTCTGTTTGGGTCTAGACTTCTCAGACATACATGGCAAACATGAATGGATACAGTAGTGACACTTGTAGTGACCCTTGGGTGATGGTTCTGCTCTCAAACTTTGAATGAATGTTGTTTTTCTGTGGGCCAGTTTGCAACCCACCAGACAACATAGCAGTTGATATTCATCTGGCTTCACTTCACACTAATGCACAACTGTGGGATTGTGTGGAAGGCCTTGACCAAGTCAAGACAGAAATTCAATGCTGTGCACACATGCTATGTCTCTGGTTACAGAAATGAATGGCAACAGGTTCAGCATGCACAACCATCCCTTGAGAAAACCATGCTGGAACAGATATCATGTCATCTCTGTTCTTGTATGTGACATCCATGAAAATATATTCCATTGACTCACAGCTGAGGCTTGTGAAACTTAAGGGACTATAAGTGCATGTGTATGTTGATGATCCACCCTTGTGTAGGGGGAATAAGTCTCTGATTTCACATATATGTGGATAAAGGCAGTACTGACACTGTGATTGAATACGGTGCCTAGTGCAGTGGTTTGCTGGGATGAACATTAAGAACACATGACAGAATGCCATCTGGTCCCATGGAGGTTGTACTCCTCTTCTTGGCAAGAGCACTGATTACTTGATCTTTGTAGAGGGAGGTTGGAGGATGTTAAAGACATGTGTTGTGGTAAGCTTGTGGGTGCGTGGGGGGATAATTTTATCCAAACATGTGTGTTAGCTGGTTTTCATTTTACACATGTTCAGTATGTGCAGTACCATCCACAATTAATTCAGCACACATCTGAGTTATACTTTTGATGTTGCAGATGTATCAGAGGAGAGCTTTATGATTATCCTTACCTATGGTTTTGACAAATTTCCCATAGCTGCAGTGTGAGGATTTTATAAGGTGTCTTATTGTCTTGCTTAGGCTGGGGATGTTAGTCTTCCAGTATGGGATTTACATTTTTGTATCTGTAGACATCCGCTTCATTTCCTTACTGTATACTTATGTAATGTCACGGATCTATCAGCATGATTATGATTTTCTTAAGATTCTGTTTTTCATCCTATCAGTTACATCTATGTCTATACATTTGTGTAGATGTTTATGCATCCCACCAGGGTATACCTTACTATAGTTGTCAATGTTCTTTGTGGGAACTGGAGTGTGGAAGATGATTATACCATCCCTTAGGATGGCAAATTGAAGTTGGAAAATGTATGTTCAACTGCCCTATAATTTTTGAATTCTGTACCTATTGCACACTGTGAACAAAATACTGTATGGTTAGATTGATACAGTGCAGCCCCTACACATGAGGGCTTTCATTGGTCAATGCTATTTGTGAAGACTAGATCTATAGTATTACATACACTTGTGGGGTGGTGTAGTCTTAGTTCCATGACATATGAGTTATCAAAGTCCAGGAATTGTTGTGCAAGTAAGTTTGGGCTCATATAAGTTTCACAATCAATGTAGGTATAGTTGTAGTGATCCCTGAATAGTTTGTTTTGCTCAACTTTAATTGTTACAAGTGCTTATAAATAGGCTGTGTGGCCTTTCTTGCTCATGGAAGGTGACATATAACTGGTGATAACATTAAGGGGTTTCTTACATACAGTAAATTGGAGTTACATTAACCCCATTCAGTTATGTTGACTAACTCCTGCAGAGGAGGAATTATCTTCAATGAGGAGAGATAATCCACCTCCCATGGCTCACACAACTTCAAACTGCGTTCTGAATGTGTGGAAGGCCTTGTAGCCTTGCAAGGCTGGGTTACTTACTGCAACCTTTAATCATGTTTCCCTGACTGCACAGACATCCACCACATTCCATTCTGACAAATGCTGACAACAACTGCTGTTTTTGATGTTACCTCCTACAGTTTACCAGCATGATCCCTACTTTGTTGGAATGATATATTTTTACATAGTAACCTCTGGTTTTATGACACTGCGTAATAAAGGCATTATGGATTAGACATGCACCTTAGCCAGCAAACAAAAGCCTAGAGGTGCCATTTGAAGTCCATGTCTTGCCAAGCAGCATGGTCTAGCCACAATGTTGTCCCACACTGACAGGAACTGGATCCCATTAGAATGACACCAGCCACAACCAATTTCAGAACATCATTTGTTCTTGATATCATTGTCTCATCCTGAGTGGCTTATAATACTGAGCAAGCATAGAGCCATACGTGTCTGGGACACACATTTAGATAACTCAATCATGTGTGTCTCCATATATTCCCTAGAGATACAGCTGAAGTTGTGCATACCAACACCATCTACAGTGGATTAATAGTGGGACTTCTTGTTGACAGATTTGATTGGATGTGTGAGTACTTGTGACATACAGCTGACCCAACATTTCCCCTTGTTTAGGCTGGAGAGTGGGGCAGGTGTATGTCTCACTGTACAATAAACTGTAAGGACAACCTTTGCAATAGACAACTATTGCCTTAAGCACTTTCTTGGTGAGACACTGGCACTCCTTTTTTTATGCATATTGTGTGTTTTGGTATTACTGTTAAGTGTACCATCCATGTGTTTTGGATGTCTCTGCAGTTTCTGTAGTTTGCTGGGGAGTATCTGTGCCCATGATGGTACTTAATTGATGTTTTAGTACAGGCCTGGGGCATTATCATCCCGGAGACAATAAAGACATGTCAACTAGGCTAGCACATGAAAGAGAGGGACACTGACAGCTTGTAACATGAGGTGTGATCATGGTATCTGCAAAGAGAATGAGTAAAGGATGGGTGTAAGGGAAAATAATGTACTTCTTGTTTCTGCATCTATAACCACAAGGAGTTTAGCTCTCTGGACACAAACAACAGCAGAGCAACTAAGACAATGAAACAGTGTTAAAGCTAAAAATTATACCAGAAACAACAATATACAGTCCTACTGTACACTGCAGGCACAAGGGTACAGTGGAGTTTTCTCACAAATCACATGTCATGTTGTTTACTTATCTGTAATTGACCTGATCTGGATTAATGCAGTGTGAATCCAATGTATAGTGTGGGCAACACAACTGCAACAGAATAAAGGTGGTAAATGACAATTCACTTGTCCATAACTTTACATAGGCAACAGAGTCGAAGGTAGAACAGTTTTTTAAGTAACCATAGTAACACAAAGAAAATTAACTACAATTTTTCTTACATAACTAACAGCAGCAAGTGCACATGCTGAGGGCTTTCATGTCATACCAGTGGTTAAATAAAATAGTATGATTAATGTGCATAGAACAGTGTTTCATAAGCTGCTCTATGCACATAAGTGGGAGATTGGCATAATGGTTAAGGTGTTTACTTTACAAACACAAGGTGTGGGGTTTGACTCTCATGTGAGGTAATTGGCTAGGCTTAAAATGGCCTCCAAGAGCAGTTAGCTTAGTACTAACCTATGAACCTATGCTGCAGGACACTCTCTGTTTAATGTCTATAAAGAACTCAGACACAAACAACACATTCCACCCAAGTTGACTGCAGCGAGAATAGATCTCCTATCTAAGTACAGAGATTACAGAACACACTACTTAATGCATGTGCCACAGCACAGACCTGATTTTAACAGGACTGCAGGTGGTCTTATAGTAGATGGCATCAGCAGGCCATGTGGGGGACAAGAGATAGGAGGCCTGCTTGAAATGAAAGTTTGTGCAAGCACCAAAACACTGCAAAATAATGTTAGTGGAGAAGTCAGATTGGGATATACTGTTCCCTTGTCTTTTATGGACACACACACACAGTTGACTGCAGTGAAAATAGAACCTCTACCTATTTAAGATACAGAGACTATAGAAAACAGTATTAATTCACGCACCACGGCACAAGTCTGATTTTAATAGGACTGCAGGTGGCCTTATAGTAGATGACATCAGCAGGCCATGTGAGGGACAAGAGGTAGGAGGCCAGCTTGAAATTAATGTTTTTGCAAACAGCAAAATACTACAAAACCATGCCATTGAAGAAGTCATATTGGGATACACCATTCTACTGTTGTTTACAGATAAATGAACACAATTGGCTGCAGTGAGAACAGAACCCTACCTTTTTAAATACAGAGACTATAAAACACAGTATTTATTGCATGTGCCATGGCACAGATCTGCTTTTAACAACACTGCAGATGGTCTTCTAGTAGATGACATCAGCAGGCCATGCGGGGGACAAGAGATAGGAGGTGTGCTTGAAATTAATGTTTGTGCAAGCACCAAATCACTGTAAAACCATCCCATTGGAGAAGTCACTTTGGAATACACAGTTCCACCCTTCCTTATGGACACACACATGCAAACACACACACACACACACACACACACACACACACACACACACACACACACACACACACACACACACACACATTCTACTGCAGTGAGAACCACCCCCCTACATATCTAAGTGCACAGACTACAGATCACAGTACTTAAAGCAAGCACCATGGCACAAGTCTAATTTTATGAAGCTACAGGTGAACATATAGTATATGACATCATTAAGCCATGTGGGAAACACCAGCTTCGGAGGTCAGCATAGGCACATTGCTCCTTAGTGTCCTCTGAGGCTACATGGATGCTTTATATATTTGTTGAATATGTCCACCATGTGGGGCTGGCTACTTAAAATGCAATTCACCTGACTAGTCTGTAATTAGCATGATTTAAAACACCTGCTTGAGAGCTCAATAGGGATCTATGTGCACCTTAGCACAGGTCTGTGCACTGTCGCATAAATAAGGTAAAACTAAGAAAAATGTATAATTTTAATCTTAGTTTTCCTGATAACACAAAAACATGGTTCATTACATGTGAAGATAAGCTTGTACATCCTATACTCGAACCCAGGACCAACACTGTAGCCCTACAAATACAGGAGCTGCCACAGGAACAGTTACATAACAAGCCTTTTGTTGCTCTGTTTCCCATCAGTGCACTACATGCAACAATGCACAAACATGTTAAAAAATGGAAGCTGTCACACCCCTGATGTCATCTTTCACTGCTGACATCCACTGGAAACCTCAACACCATATCGCTCCCTAAACAAAGTGAACATCCCTACAGGGTTAGTTGTTTTTGTGATGCAATAAATCTATTGATTTTGGACCTTATTTGTATAATAACCATGCTGACAGCCTGGATTCTACACTGTTAGTAGAAATGTAAGCAGGGCAATTGCACGGGAGCACAATGTTGTAAACACAAGGCAGGATATTACTCTGCCTATATATGCGATACAAAACACATTGTGCTTACAGTTGTTTCATCAATTGTACATCTTGTAAAGGCCTGCATTATGTACATATTTATTATTTAGTTGGGGGTGGGGGACCAAAGGTGCATTTATGTCAGGGCAGTAAAACACAATTTTTGTTTCAATGACTGATGTTCTAGCATCCACAGTGTGTAATTAGGCCAAAATATGTGTGCTGCTATTTGTTAAGGTCTGTTCTGTCCAAATTTCTATATTTTTTATTGTTCTTTTTCCATGTAGACTCATGTACACAGAAACACATACATGGAGTCTACACAACTTTATTTTAGGTTGTTGGAACACTCAGTGACACAAGTTTGCTTCATTCGCATAAATTTCAGCTACTTATGCTGAAATTTGCATTTCACAAAAGCTTCAGTATTTCACTGTGAGAACATAGAGTTTACTGAATCTAAAACTTGCTGCGCCTGTGTATGCATTATGCTGCAATGCATACAAGGTAAAAATGACTAACTGAATTCCCCTGAAAGTATAAAGACATGCCCCAGGATTCAATAAATACCATGTAGGAATAGCGTTATTCCTACATGGAGTGAATCGTGTTTGTATCTGCATCCCCCTCCAGTAGCATACCTTTCATATTAATGAAGGCACGCTACTGAGATGGATCTGTGGACACAAACACTGAATGAGTGCAGGGGGCATGTTGCAGTAGTGCTCGCAGATCCAACACACCCCCTGCACTGTCAAAGTGCCATATGGCACTTTTCAGTGTCCGCAGACATTGAAAACAATGAATTACAATGAAAGCAATGCAGGGGGGGGGGTGTAACAGGAACTGTAGCACATCCCCTGCATTGTCAAAGTGTCGTATGGCACTTTACAGTACAAGTGTGCCCTTGGACACACAGCCATACCTGTCAACCTCTTAGTGCAAAAAATCCAGACAAAGGCCAACAAAATGGGGGGACAAAGGTCCAAAATATGGACAATTTTACATATTTTAAGTACTGCTCTTATAAACTTAGAATGTTGATAGAGTAACGGTGTGTTTCAACATACATTTTCTGAAGGATTAGAAGTCTGAAACTCAAATGTATGCCATCATTTAGTGACTTCAATCCTGAGATAATCCCATTAGTTTGTAGAAAACCACAAATTGTATGAGGAACAAAACAAAAATATTAGCCAAACATCTGGACAGTCTGTGAAAATCTGGACAGGTGAGAGGTATGCACACACCTCAACCTCTTCCACCAAGAAATCTGGATAAAGCCATTAAATAAACGTGGGACAAAGGTCCCAAAATAGGGCAAATTTAAAAACTACTGCTCTTACATAATTAGAAAGTTGATAGAATGACAGGTATGCATTACCAAATATGAATCAGCATTAGTATTAAGATATGTAATTAAAGTGGTTGTATTTTTTTTTGTTTCCATTATAAGTGAAGTTTAGGCATAGCTGAGCAGGTTTGCGCATTGCGACACTTTGCTCAGCGTTGCTTAAACATCTTATAGGAGCTAAATACAAATGTATAGCTAAAATCCTCAATGGTGAGATAGTGTAGTGGTTAGAGTTCTGGCTTTGCATGCAGCAGTTTGTGGTTTGAGTACCAAGACAAGACCTTCATTTTTACATGGGAAAGCATTGTTAAAAATATTTTAATTTTTTTAAGTTATTTAGTAATTGATATTTGGTAACCAGGGTAGTGTAGCTGGCACAAAATTGAAGCGCCAGTGGATATAACATATGAAATTGCCCATGTAAACGCAAGTGACCCATACCGTACAGTCACACCCCAAGGTAATGTCATGAAAGCACATAGGGGGATGTCATGTAAAGTAAAATATATGCACTTAATAATATGGCATTAATAAGTAATTAATGTCCAATCCAAAACTGTTTTTGACCTGAAAACTGAGCAATGCTTAGCAGCACTCAGCTCTGCTTAGCCGGTTTGAGCATTGCTTAGAAATCTATTCTAAGCAGTATTCAGCCCAGCTGAGTGGATTTGTGCACCGCTAAGCACTGCTCAGCATTTGCCCCTTTAGGCACTGTTCAACTCAGCTTAGCAGGTTTGCGCACCACTGAGCTCTGCTCAGCATTTTCAGAAATGGTCTAATGATGGCAAAGGGTGGGAATATGGCCTTATTTAAACCACACAGGTGGGAATACAGCCAGAACCTTTTGTAGTTTGATTTCTGCACGAACTATGGCTGGCGTTGGAGAGGAACCACTCTTTTGGGTGTAGCATTGGGCATCTTGGATTCCAGGGTCATGGCTGGGCTCCTTGTTGAACACCATGATGACAGAATGCTGCAGGGCCAGTACCAGGGCTTACAGTCAAAGCGGAGGCCTGGGATCATCTAGCACATGATCTCACCAGTGCTACTGGAATCCCCCAAACTGGTGAGCAAGTACAGCACTATTATTCTGACCTAAGCCATAGGAAGGGGGCACTCTTGGCCCAATGGATCCAAGACGCTCAAGATGGGGATGCCCCAGTAGTGAGTAAGTATCTCACCCATATTAGTACCAAAATCTAGCCTGAGTATGTGATAGACATGTATGCTTAATGTTTTTCCCCCTACAGCTGCAGAGGAGAGAGCTAGCAACCTCGAGGCCCAAGCTGACAGATTGGTGAGGTTGTGACGAGAGTCTGGTGATTACAGATTCATTTTGCAGTATATACTGTAATAAATAAGGAGTACATTGTTTACTGTCAGTAGGTATAGTGTGTTCTCAGTGTACTGAATAAACATAAAAGTCTGTCATACCAATATCAATGTACAGGATATGCAGTAGTACTGAATGTAGAGTATCAACTGTAAGAAAGCACTATGTCATGCTTCTCAAATAAAGATTTATACCACAAACTCTTGTGTATAATCTAATTTGTTGTTGAAGAAATAGAATGTGTAAAACAAGATATGAACAAAATATGAAATATCTGCACTAACATCTGAACCTTAATTAGTAATGTGTAATGGATTACATTGTGTCCCCTGCAGCATTGCCTTGTGTTAAGCTTTGCATTTCATATTGATATACTCCTAAATGTGAGTATGCTGATGCAGGCAAGTATGAGAGTGTAATAGGTGGGGACTGCAAATGTATGATGTCCAAATGTATACGGGTTGGGTATGAAACCCAGCACCCTGCTATACTCAGTACAGATCACACATATTCACATCTACTAGGGGATAAATGTGTACACCTGCTTTCAAAGGATTAATACACAGTACAATAACTATATGTCAGGCATGTATGTTCAACTGTAACTACAGTCTTTGGTGACACTCCACTTAGATTACAAGGTCAGACTGTTTAACCAAATGAGTACTAGGCAGAAATCAGTCAAACAAGAGACAGCAGTTCCGTAGTAGCTCGGTGTGTTGAGAAATATATGTTTGTTCATTTTTGCACACACAGACCATGGCTTGAATCCAGGGAGTGGAACTAAGATGTGTGAATATTTACAGACAAGTAATCCTGAATATGTGTACAAATAGTCAGGTAGTGTTAACAGATATTTTCTCCACAGGTTTTGCAGGTAAAGAAATGATTGTAGTAGCTGTATGATGGGTATACTAATAAATGCTGTGTCCAAATGTTCCAATGTCCAATCTAATGCCTGCAAAAGACAGCAGGATATGTACATACACCATGCACTCTTCCCAATACATATCTCTCAAGTGTCATGCTGTCACAGCTTGTACACAGATATGAATCTAGTTGATGAATGCCAGTAGCACACTCACACAACATCACTGCAGGATATACCATGTTAGTCATAGATGTAACTCTGACATGTATGAGTCCCCTTCAGTCATGTACCCAGAGTACTCACACTTTACCCCATACCATTCCAGCTTTACAGTTTAACAATTATGTATGTGCTACAGAAGTTATGAGCCACAGGTAGATGTAAAGTGAAAGCAGACTTGTACAGTACTGAGCAGTACTGTTGTGAAAAATAGAAGACTATACAGTTGTTAATGGACTTTTTCCTCTACCCCACCCCTATCTGCATCAATAATTATTATCCATATACTACGGGTATGTTGTTCTCAAAATCTAATGTTGGGACTTATGTTCTATTATTGTTCATATATTTAATTGTTTACATATTAACATACCTTGCTCAAATACCATTGTTGGTGGACTGTTGCCACACATTTAACTGTCATGCTGTTACAATTCTGACTGTTATTCCATATATGCGTGTGTTCTGTTTGCTATGCATATGTCTGAATTCCACTGTTCTGGGTTAATTGGAAACTCGTGCATGCTGTTATAACTAATTTTGAAATGTTTTGTTCATGACTAACCAATACATTTTGTAAATCCTCAACACCATAGCACGTTTGAGAAGGCCGAACCCAGCGGATCCACCTGTGCCGCCTCACCTAGCCATGGCACTGGGGCCCCAGCACATCTGGGACCCAACCCAGAACTGCCCCTCCACTGGTCCTGCACCACCATTGCGTGAACCGACCTCAAGGGATGGGCCCATTTCCCCCTCTGGATGCAGGCGTGGAGAGGAACCAGTCAACCACAACAAATTCCGGGGTATGGTGAGCAGTGTCCTCTGCTCAGAGTTGGATAGATGGCTGAGCCGGATTGAGGGCAGACTGGTGCACCTCGAGGCCAGCCTGCTCCTGGTGTCCAGCCCCCAGCACAGCCACCTTTGGGGCCATGAAGGTGTAATGATGACTACCCATGGGTGGGAATCTCAGTCCCACTGTATCCATTTGGGGGCTCATGGGCCTGATTCCCAACCACCCTCCCTGTCCAAGGTGTTTACTCCCCTCATGTGTCATATACTATCCCTGTCTTGTGTGTCTTGTCTGTCTATGAATGCAATCTATTCTACCCAACCTACCTCCCCAAACATAACTACATCCCTTCCCCAACATCCCATGCTCACCTTAAAAAACAAAAAACAAAAAAAAGGCATGATGAATTGACCTCTGGTGTGGAGCACCAGTTGCTCATGTTGGTAATTACCAGGTCTAAGATATTGATGCCCCTGGTGGGAGTGTGGATAAGTTGATCCAAGGCATTGGAATTTATGAACTCCAGAAAATGTTGAGCACAAGAGTTGGTACATGAGTAGTTTTCCCAGTTAATGGTGGGGTAGTTGAAACCACCCATTATTCAGGTGTTAGGTTGTACCCTAATATTTTCCAGTGTATCAAGAAATGAGGAGTGGGAATCCTGGGGCATGGTGGGGAATCTAAAGCAAGCTATAATTTGGATTGCGGTCTTACCCAGAGTTAGTTGCACTTGGATAATATAGGATGCATTATGCTGAGCAACTAGCCTGGATGTGTGGATATCCTTAATGAATATGGACACATCTCTGCCTTTAATGTTTTGGTCCAGGTTAGGTGGCCGAAAGGTGTGGTATGAATTATAGCCTGGTAATGCAGGGGTACTTTCTGGAGCCTTGAACCAGATCTCTATCACTGCACAGATGATGTTCTCCATTTTAATATATATATATATATATATATATATATATATATATATATATATATATATATATATATATATATATATATATATATATAAAATAATATATATAAATTTTGTCATTGTTGTGTCTTTTGGCTTTTCCCGGTTAGGGGTCGCCACATTGGAACTCCGGTCTGTTAATGATTGGCAGTAGATTTTTACGTGCCAAGTTGCCGGCCCTGACACACAACCTTCAACGAAGGTACACCCATTCACGCATGTCTCCACACAGAAGATGGTCTAGCTGAGAATCGAACAGGACAGCGTCTTACTGTGAGGTGACAATGCTACCACAACACCACCGGAAACTTATATATAAATAAAATATATATATAAATAATATATAAACACAACCTCTTAGTGCAAGACATCTGGACAAAGCCTGACAAAGTGGGGGGGGGGGGCAAATGCCCAGAAATAAAGACATATTTTAATTATTGATTTTATAAGCTTAGATATATTTTCCGAAGTATTTCAAGTCTGAAACCCAAATGCTTCTCATTATGCAGTGACTTCAATTCTCACATCATCCCAGTGAATTGTCAGAAATCTGCAACAGTTATGGGGAACAGACCAAAGATGTGAGCCACACATCTGGACATTCTATGAAAATCTGGATAGTTGAGAGGTATGAGTGGAGTCATGTAACATTAGGGAAAAACATTGAGCTGCCAAACATTTCACCCAGCACCTTCTGAACTACAGTCAGAGGAACACAACACTACACAAAATCAGCCCTGGGGAATTGTTGATGCATTTGCAAATATATCATGCACAACAGAGACGAAACTGTAGGGGAAAACAGAAATTGGTGAGAAATTGGCTACCCTGATCCCTTTGCACTACAGTCAAGGTAACATAGCAGTAAGCCAGCTGATCTCTACAGTATAACAACTGTTTTAACACACATATCCTGATTGCCAGTCACACACTACTCCAATATATACTGCCTCAAATCACAGTGTATTCGGAATCCTGAGGTTTTAAGGGACACGTCTCAGTCTACCTCTACAAATATAAACAGCTGATAGGCCACCAGCAACTGTAGCAGCATGCACAGTCAAATAGAAAAGAATCTATGACACTCACATCTGCCCCTCTCCCTACTCGGCCCAACAAACATTTACACACTACACTGCTAGTCTGCTGCACAATCTTAAAAGTCTGTTAACAATGGCCAGACATACATAACTCTCAACTGTACAGATTTCCACAGAATGTCTAGGGTTTGGGCCCATATTTATGGCCTCTTCCTCATAACATTTCATACTTGGGGGACAGAGGCCCAGAAATAGGGACATATTTTAAATATTGGTGTTATAAACTGAAAAAGCTGTTGGAGTGACAGGGTTTGTTTTAGCATACATTGTCTGAAGGTTATGAAGTCTGAAACACAAATGGATGTCAGTATTTAGTGACCTCAAGCCTCAGATCATCCTAGTGATTTGCCAAAAGAAACAATTGTATGAGGAACAGACCAAACATGAGGCAAACCTCTGGACATTATGTGAAAATCTGGACATTTGAGAGGTATGTTATATACATATCAGTGACAGACTTCAAATCATGCAGAAAATTAATGTCCAGACAAACCCTATATATCTAGCAAGCTTTTAACTGTATAACAGCAATACTTACAATCTGCCCCTAATTCTGGAACTTTGTCCCCCATTTTGTTGTGTTTTCTCCACATTCTGTGTCCTAAGAGGTTGACAGATATGCAGACACAGCACGCAAAACTGTGGAAATAGCACATCAGTCCAAACAGTGGACAGTTTTTCCACCTACCCTCTGTGATGCTGTAGGTCCCACACCTCCATAATGTCCTCCTCACAGGAAAGAAAAAGGGGCAAGGCCCACACGAAGGACTTAATCATAGCACTGTGTTGCCATGCCATTGGCTAATGGAAAGACAACACAGCTGTTCTGGATGCAGTTAGCAAGTTGGAGACACCAACTGGTGCACAGGCCATCACCTGCTCATGAGCATTACCTACAAAAGGCAAGCTGCTGCCTGCAAAACAGGTCCACACCTTTCTATGCAAAGACAGACTGTGAATAGAGAAAGCTACACTTCTGGATTACTCTGAGAAAACACTACAGCACTATAGTAGGTATGTCAAGCAATTAAGAATGTAATGGAATGTAGAAGGGGGAATGCAATAACAGGAAATAGGAAGTTAAACAAAAGGTCTCAGCCAGACTTTCTGGACTGACATGTTGCTGTCCAGCACCTATGGCCATCACTGCTGGCTCTGTCTGCAGTGACATAGATCACAGCTCTGGCCCCTGACTCACCCCAGCAAAGGTCAGCTCACATATGACTACTACTGGAGTGTCTGTTGTACAATATTGACTGTGACACTGCCAGGCAAGCTTCCTGGGATATTGTAAATATTCATATGTCACTAGTGAATGCTACTATGATACATATGCTTGTCTTACAAATGTAAGAGACCTACACAGGGTATGTGCATAGTAAACAACTGGCACAGAAGTGTATGTTGAAATGTATGTTATATACTGAGGTCATACCTTTCAACTGTCCAGAGCTTGACAGACTGACCACATGTTTGCCTCATATTTGTAGTAATTTAATCATACAGTTGTGTTTTGTCTGGCAAATCAGTAAAGATTGAAGTCATAACATAATAGCATACATTTGAATGTCATATGTCATATCCTTCAGAGTATTCCTGTGAATGCAAAACCTACTTTGCTAACAACTGTCTAAGTGTGTTACAGCAAAATATTTATAAAGTATCACTATTTTTGAGCCTTTGGCCCCCATTTATGTGTGTCTTTGTCCAGATGTCTTGTTCTAACAGGTTGAGAGGTATAACAGAGCTGCAAGAGTAAACACAGTGTGCCATCTTGACAAAGAACAGAAATCTATATCACGTATTACCCGTGTACATGTATGTCTTAACTCATTCACTCCGGAGCAGCTCAGAAAAAGCTGCCTGCTTAATTCTACCATAGGAACAACAGTGCAGCCTGAGCTCATTTTCAGAAAATCCATTTGTAATACCATACAGAAACAAATGTTCATAACTCTTTAACTATAAGTGCTAGACGAAAAATGTAAATGCAAAAGTTGTTCAGCAGACACTGACCTTTCCAAAAGTGCAAATGTTGATAGTGCATATCAAAGTCATTATTAAATATCCGGCAAGGAATGTCAATATTGTGCATATTTTTTACCTTTTTGCAAAATCAAAGCACAATATCTTGGTCAATGTACCATGCAGACATATACAATTTGAATTTAATTTGATAGTATGAATGTCAGCTATAAAATAATAGCTTAACCATTATGGTGTGATGCTCCTTTCTTGAGATATTCACAGAAATATGATTAATATATAATTTCTCATAATTGATAAATAAAGCATAATATCTCATCGCCTGTAACAGACAAAGCCTACATATCAGTGTAGAAGTTGTGCATCTGAATGTCAGCTTCAAAATGATGCATCATTTGTGTGATTACCAAGCTCCCTCGCAAAGATATGGGCATAATAATGAGAAGTATTGTAAATGTATAATTTCCATATTCATAAAAGACTAAACAAACTGTGATATCTGTACATGTGTACAGTGCACAGACACAGTTCTTTTACCATGTTGTAAGGAGTAACACTATCTTCAAAATGAGGTATTACTTCACACAATGGCATGCTGCCTTGTAAAGTTATTTACCAAAATATGACAAAAATCATAATTTCCATAACCTAAGTCCGAAACAAACTTTGATATCTGCATATGAGTACAACATACAGGCACCATTTGTTTACCATGTTAGAACTATGAATAATCTTTTCAAAATGAGGTATTACTTAGCACATTCAGATGCTCCTTTGCAAAGTTATTTACCAAAATATGAAAAAAAATCATAATTTCCATAACCTAAGTCCGAAACAAACTTTGATGTCTGCAAATGTGTCAAACATACAGGCACAATTCTTTTACCATGTTAGAACCAGCAATACTGTCTTCAAAATGAGATATTACTTGGCACATTCAG
This sequence comes from Protopterus annectens, assembly GCF_019279795.1. Taxonomy (NCBI): domain Eukaryota; kingdom Metazoa; phylum Chordata; order Ceratodontiformes; family Protopteridae; genus Protopterus; species Protopterus annectens. The sequence goes on along the minus strand of NC_056737.1, from coordinate 1,722,059,313 downwards.
ATGCTAAATATGAAAAAAAATCATAATTTCCATAACCTAAGTCCAAAACAAACTTTGATATCTGCACATGTGTCAAACATACAGGCACAATTCTTTTACCATGTTAGAACTAGCAGTACTGTCTTCAAAATGAGATATTACTTGGCACATTCAGATGCTCCCTTGCAAAGTTATTTACCAAAATATGAAATAAATCATAATTTCCATAACCTAAGTCCGAAACAAACTTTGATATCTGCACATGTGTCAAACATACAGGTACAATTATTTTACCATGTTGGAACCAGCAATGCTTTCTTCAAAATGAGGTATTACTTGGCACATTCAGATGCTTCCTTGCAAAGTTATTTACCAAAATATGAAAAAAATCATAATTTCCATAACCTAAGTCGAAACAAAGTTTGACATCTGCATATGAGTACAACATACAGGCACCATTCTTTTACCATGTTAGAACTATCAATACTGTTTTCAAAATGGGGTATTACTTGGCACATTCAGATGCTCCCTTGCAAAGTTATTTCCCAAAATATGAAAAAAAAAAATCATAATTTCCATAACAGTTATTTACCAAGCTCAGAGAAATGAATTTTACAGAACACATTTCATAATAGTGTTTTACTTACTATACTGGTCTGACTTGGTCATGGGTGTTTTCCATTCTTCTCACAAGCTGCATGTTAGCAATCCTGCATAGCTCTCCTCATGCCATTGTGGAGGTTGGTCAAGAACAACGCAATGTGCTCCTCAGTTAGGTGAATGCCATCCCTTCTGAACAGGTGAACATCTTCCACGGTGATGCCGTTATGGCAGATTGTAGATCCACTGACCCTGTGCATCAAGCCATGCATGAACACATTCTGTAAATGTCTGAACAGCAGAAGACAGTCTTACCTTACCTTACCTGAAATACTGCATGGGTGAACACTGACAAGGGGGCACACAAAGGGCACATGTAAAGAGAAAAAGTGAGGTAAGGACCACCGCTCCACTAATATGCCAAGGACAGGCATGGGGCTCCAGATGTTGGTTATCTGTAGTGTCCCATAGCTGTGCTGGCTGCCCACTCAGACTGCTGATACCACTATGGTCTCATGACCTCCTTCAGTGTCAGCAGTCTGCCTTACCTCTGCCTTTTCTCTTTACATGTGCCCATTCAGCAAGGGACCTAAGGGATGAGGGACTGAAGTAACTCACTAATTGCTGTTCTGACCTTCATACATTTACTACCTTCACCTACATACATTGACTACACCTGAAGGGAGGGAGGGAGACCGAGTGGAGAGCTACATCAGGGCAACATGTCAAAAGACCAAGACTGACCCAGGCTGTGTCTTTTTGCATGTGTCCTTTCCCGGAGGGAAACACTGCACCACAGTGACACCCCCAAGCCCATGCTTACCTAGGACAGCAGCACTATGGGACTGAGCTGAAGAGTCTCCAAGTTCCCAACTGCGATCCAGGTGGATCACAAGATCCATGTTGGCTGGGCATGCCCCCCATGATGCACCCACCAACACAAGATTCGGCGATGGGACAGCGTTGGGTTTTTGGCTGCTCCCTTTCCAGTGACTCCCAGAACAGCAGAAGACAGTCTTACCTTACCTGAAATAAAGCATGGATGGACACTGACAAGGGGGCACAGAAAGGACACATGTAAAGAGAAAAAGCAGGGTAAGGACCACCGCTCCACTAATATGCCAAGGACAGGCATGGGGCTCCAGATTTGGTTATCTGTAGTGTCCCATAGCTGTGCTGGCTGCCCACTCAGACTGCTGATATCACTATGGTCTCACAACCTCCTTCAGTGTCAGCAGTCTGCCTTACCTCTGCCTTTTCTCTTTACATGTGCCTATTCAGCAATGGACCTAAGGGATGAGGGACTGAAGTAACTCACTAATTACTGTGCTGACCTTCATACATTTACTACCCTCATCTACATACATTGGCTACACCTAAAGGGAGGGAGACTGAATGGAGAGCTACATCAGGGCAACATGTCAAAAGACCAAGACTGACCCAGGCTGTGTCTTTTTGCATGTGTCCTTTCCCGGAGGGAAACACTGCACCACAGTGACACCCCCAAGCCCATGCTTACCTAGGGCAGCAGCACTATGGGACTGAACTGAGGAGTCTCCAAGTTCCCAACTGTGATCCAGGTGGATCACAAGATCCATGCTGGCTGGGTATGCCCCCCGCAATGCATCCACCAACACAAGAGCAGTTGGCAAAATAGACTGAAGATGGACCTTCCTGGCATTGGTGCTGAAGGACTTGGCCGCTAACTGACATGGGGACAATGAAAGGGCAGACGTACACTGAAAAAGCAGACTGAGGCACTCTGCTTTACCTCTGCCTTTTCCATTTACATGTGTCCTTTCGGCAATGGCCAATAAGGAGTTGAAGGGAGGAGCTAATGTAAACCCTGTTGCCCTGACCTGCATACATTGACTACACCTGAAGGGAGGGAGACTGAGTGGAGAGCTACATCAAGGCAACATGTCAAAAGACTAAGACTGACCCAGGCTGTGCCTTTTTGCATGTGTCCTTTCCCGGAGGGAAACAGTGCATCACAGTGGCACCCCCAAGGCCATGCTTACCTAGGACAGCAGCACTATGGGACTGAGCTGAAGAGTCTCCAAGTTCCCAACTGCGAACCAGGTGGATCATAAGATCCATGCTGACTGGGTATGCCCCCCATGATGCATCCACCAACACAAGAGCATACACATCTTCATTTGTCTTGTGCATCACAACATGTGCCATTCCTGACATCAGTTACCCATGAGAAATTTATGGCCATGGTAATTGCCAAAGCATTCGACACACAGGTTGACCTTGCAAGTTGGGCACCCCCATGTGATGCAGCATGTTTACCCTTGCTGGCACAGTTTTTGCATCTTGATTTACTCCATTTCACCAGAAAGTGAGAGCCATGCTCAAATCGGCTCACAACCTCTGGTACAGTAATCTCAGTGCACCTTTTCCTCTTTGTGTAACTGGCAAGTAGATGCAAGCCTAGGTTCCTTTGGAACTGCAACTGTGTTGCTGGAATAGCATGTCCAGAGTGTGACAGTTGCTGGTGGCTAATTCTTTCATGGAATATAATGAAAGCATTGACAATGGCCACATCCCATAAGAACCAGAACAAGTGCAAGCACCATTTGTGGGCCTTTCTGGCAGTGGGATACTGTGTCCTGAGCTGATCTGCTCGGTCCACCCCATTCATGTAACTATTGTACATGTTTACAACTGGTGGACATGGCACCGATGCCTTGCTTCCATCATGCTTTCTCCTGTGTGCTGGAGACTGGCAAGGTTGGGTTACAGTTAGTTGACAGAAGGAATACTGGGTTGCTATCCTTCCATTCAGTAGCTAGTAGTGGTTCACTCTGCAATTGCTTGTAGTAGCCTCGAGCTGCTTTTCTGATGGCCTGTCTGTTGAATGTTAGAGGCCATCCTGACCTATTGGTGTACATGGTTTCACAACAGTATAGACCATCTTTCAGCAATTGCTGTGTCAGCGGAACAGAGATAAGGAAGTTGTCAAAGTAAATGTGATGTTTCTTGCCAATCAGTCCCCTAGTTAAGTCAACCACAACTCTGTGTGCCAGTCTGACCTCTGTATTCTGCTCCGTTTTTCCAGTGTATACCTGGAATTCATGTACATACCCATCGGTCGAGTCTGCCAACACCCACACCTTAATGCCATACCTCTTGGACTTACTAGGCATAAACTGTCTAAATGTCAAGCGTCCATGGAAGCCAACCAAGGCTTCATCTACAGCCACCTCACAATGCAAATTGTAACGTGTCCTGCATGCATGAAGTATTGCATCCAGTTTTGGCCGTACGTGATGTAGCTTGTCATGACCCCCAGAGCCCTGTAGTAGCCTCAGGCTGTTATTGTTGCAGTGGAAATACTGTTGAATTTTTTCAAACCTATCTCTGGTCATGTACTCCGCTATTGGGAAGCGACCATATACATGGTGCATTTCCCAGTACTGCCTGTATTCAGGAACATGTACAATGGACATGTATATTCTGACACCTAGAAATGTGCGTATGTCTCCTGGGCAAACAGGACTCCACTGCGTATCAACCTTGCCTGCTGCAGCCTGCCTCTATGCAGCATAGAGATTGGTTTAATTAGCAATACAGGTGTACAGTTCCTCTGGGAACATCAAATTCAGGAAGTCCACCTCTGTGCTATCTGAGCCCAAGTGATTTACTGGTCCTACTGGCCCCACAAATTCCTGAATGTGTAAAGTTTGGAGGTGTTTTTCCCACGTGATCTTACATGGTGGGCATGCTCAGCGTACCCGACTGGGTCACATGGAACCGCTGGGAATGGAAAGGGCTGAAGGGTTGAGAGATGGTGCTCTCTCAGTGCCAATAGCAACTGTACTGCATGCAGTTGGTAGTGAATTACTAACACATGCTCCCTGCTGAGGCACAACCAAGGAGCTACTTGGGCTCATATCTAGTGGATTTTCTCCATCCCAGTCACCATAATCTTGACTACTTTCCACGTGATGCACAGTTGAAGGCACATCCACACCCTTGTCAGCACTTGCAGTGCCATGCACTGTGGAGGACTGCATAGTTGTGTCAGTCATACCACATGCTTTCTTGAACACAGATAAAGGCAAGTCATCATCTGCATCATACTCTGAATGCACTGGGTGGCCATTGTGTGTGGCCACCTTCCTTAGGTATGCAAGTGGCACCTCATCCTCACTGTCATGGTCAGTGTCATAATTACTGGTCGTGTCTGCTTTGGCAACTCATAGTGGTCTTTCAAGAATGGCGGGCACAGGGGCATCATCCGTATCACAGGCAATGGCCTTTTCATGCAGACGTGTGAGGGGAATATCATCCTCTGTGTCATAATCATCCTCACTCTTGTTGGCATTATGTGATGCCTCAAGGTGCATACCATTGTCTGAACCACTGCTACAACCATCGGAGTCAGTTTCCTCACCCAACAGGTAAATGCTGCTTGCTTTCTCCTCAACAGATGGCATCTTTGGTGGTGACTGTGTTGCTTTACACTTGAAATCATACCTTAAAAACACAATGATATACATCATTCTGATGTAATATACCTGCACAGAGGGACATGAAAAGCATTGCACCTATATATCTCTATATTTATATATCTATGCATCTGTCTCTATATTTCTATATGTATATGCATATATGTATATATATATATATATATATATATATATATATATATATATATATATATATATATATATAGTTAGATATAGACAGGTGATAATTGCCTGTTGAGTCGGCATTTCATTATATTACTTTCTGCAGCTGCTATGTAACAGAGTCATAATCTGTTATAAGGCCATAGTCAAATAGTATAACAGTTACATATTACTGAGCCCTTCCTCCCACCTAAATTGCACACATGACTGACAAAGCCAGGAGAAATGCACAAAAAATATGGTAGCTCCATGCTGTCAGTGGTCACCTCGTGATAACCTTTATCTCACTCAGGCAACTACTGAGTATAATCATAATAATAAGACAAGCAGAAATGTCAAACTTGATTAAGCTCTTACTCAGTAAAAATATTATAAGTTATTAATGAGCCCTTCCTCCCACCTATTTGTTAGCAACATACCAAGCAATGAGGAATGAGTCATATTACAATTGTTTGTCTACATCACAAAATCCTTTGGTCAAGAACTTTAAAACATTTAGATGTGCAATTGATTTTATCACAACAGTAGATGTCCATCTGTTCAGTATTATAGTATTCATAACAGAATGATCTTTTGCCAAAGATAGCCCAATATCCAGCCAGTGTACCAAAGCCATTAGTCCTTACAGGTATTGTACATTACACATACACTCCCTTCACAAGGTCGGGAATGGGCGTCATACATATATTGATATACACACATGTGCACAGATATATATATATATGTGTGTGTGTGTGTGTGTGTGTGTGTGTGTGTGTGTGTGTGTGTGTGTATATATATATATATATATATATATATATATATATATATATATATATATGTGTGTGTATATATGTATAGATATATATAAATATATGTATAATATATATATATACACACACACACACACACACACACATACATACATATACACACACACACATACAGGAAAAAAATCAGGGGTTTTGGAGGATAGCTAGTTGATGAAGAATGAGGGGGTGGCTTGATTACAAGCAGAGAAAAAAACACAATCTGGTTTGTGCATTCATCAAAGTGATAATAACTTCTACTTATGTGAATAACAGTTACAGCAGCTGAGACTTTTACCAGAAAAATGATAATGACTCACTGCTATGTTGTAACTGCACTTATGATAATGACCTTCCTTTCATTACTGCAAAGTTATGCAGGATCAGACAAAGGTGATAATTGCTGCACATAACCTGTTGACTAGGCATTCATTAGCATTCATTCAGTAACACAGACTCAATATCAGTAATGAGAACACCTGAGTAATTCAGTAAAATAGTATAACACTTACATATTACTGAGCCCTTCCTCCCACCCAATTCCGCACATGACTGACAAAGCCAGGAAACATGCACAAAAATATGGTAGCTTCATGCTGGCAGTAGTCAACAAGTGATAACCTTTATCTCACTCATGCAACTACTAATCACAGATAGAATACTACAAGCAGAAGTGATTTATTGCCTGCTTATTTTACATTATACTATTTACTCAGTGGTGTATCTGATGTCTTATATGCTGGTATATTACACTATAATCATTACTATGTCCAGGTATACATGCACCTCAATGAAATTTTTACCCCAAACAACCCTTCAGTAACATTTCCTAGTATGTGCAACCACCATCATGAGCACTTAACCAAAGCAACCCCTTCAGTACAATTTTGAGCTATGCACAATCACCACAATTAAACACTTCCCCAAACAAAACGTGTGTAACATTTCCTAGTATGTACAAGCACCAAAGTGAAGCATTCACCCAAGTGAACCCTTCAATATAATGTATGCACAGGCACCAGAATGAAAGATTTCCCAAAAACAGCCATTTAGTAACATTTCCTGATAGCAAAAGGAACAATTCAGAAACAAACACCCTACGTGCAGGTGGGAAATTGCATCAGATTATCTGTTGAGTAGTCATTCATTATATTCCTGGTACAGGTGTAATATAAGACAGAGTAATTACCATCTGTTAGGATAATGACCATAGTAATTCATTCAAAGTAGTACAGCACTTATATCTTACTGACCATTGGATACACCATGGAACACAGTGAAGTGAAGACAGTCAAACAGTGGAGAAAATATGGGACAACAGTGATGCTGCAAAGAACTGGACGTCCCTCCAAAATTTAAGAAAAGACAACACGATCACTGTCAGGGAGGCTGGCAAGAGACCTACAGCAACACTGAAGGAGCTGCAGGAATTTCTGGAAAAGTACTGGTTGTGTACTACTTGTGACACCAATATCCCATATTCTCCATATGTCTGGACTATAGGGTAGGTAGGATTGGACAGAAGCCTTTTCTAACACAGAAAAACATCCAGGCCAGGCTACAATTTGCAAAACAAGACATCATGTCTCCCAAAACCATGTGGGCAAGTGTGTCATGGTCTGGTGAGACCAGGGTTGAATATTGTGGGCACATTCAAGAAGAAACGTTTGGCACAAAAACACCACTTCTCATCACCAAAAGAACAACATCCCCACGATGAAGCACGGTGGTGGCAGTATCATGCTTTGGGGTTGCTTTTCTTCAGCTGGAATTGGGGTTTAGTCAAGGTGGAGAGAATTATGAACAGTTCCACATACCAGTCTCTGCAAGGAAAACTGATCTCAAATTGCAGCTGTAGTAGTAAAGTAGTAAATAAGTGCAGTAAAGAAGGCACTGGTGTAGATTCAGGAGTTATACCATTATGAGCAGATTCCAAAAGCAAAAAAATAATGCTTTCATTCTACAGACGTATGGGTAGGCTACATGCTGTGTACAGTTCTTGAGACAACATAAATAAAGAGATATTAGGTACCTTGAAGGAATGCAGAAGAAAGCTACCAGAAAAGAGCTGCAGAATGGAAGGTAAGGGATATGGTCAAAGACTAAAGAAACTACAGTTCTCATATGAGACACAAGGAAGCAGGGCTGGAAGATTTGATACTACTGCACAGAATCATGAAAAGTTCATTTTAACTGACAGGACTCCAACAGCAATTCCCCTACAGCAACATACAGAGACTAAATAAAAACTGTAGATAGCCATTTAACACTTCAGCTTTATGCGAGCAAGCTATATGAAAGAACTCATCCAACAAAGTCATTCAGTGTTTACAACAAAGTCTCAAACAATCTTAACAGTATTCCCAGAAAAGCAAACCATCACAAAAGTCTATTTGGAATAATTGACCAAGAGAATTTACAAAATGACAAACTGAAAATGTCTCTTAACTTGGGATTATGACCAATAAAGGCACTGTAAATTCATCTAATGCCAAACACCAAACATTATTACAACCATAACATTTCATTACCCAGTGTTGATCTAACATCTAAATGGTCAAAAAATACGCAAAGCCCTCACTTTACAGGATAAAACAATAGCTTCTGCTACAGCTACAGGTTGTTGTATTGACTTGAAACAAAAATAATTACAAGTTTGATCATAATTACTAGGCTGAAATTGGAAAAGTGTGTAACTGTGCTATGCCTTTGTGTTCAAGCCTACACCAAACATCTATATGAGCACCTACATAGCTGTATGGACTCAGCAATACCTGACTGGACAAAATCACCTCCCCAAGGTAGAGTAAACCTCTGTGGTGGACAGCAGCAATACACAAACTCCATAATAAGTGGAAATATTGGCTCTACAGGGCCACAAGGTGCAGGTGCCAAATTGGAAGCAATCTCACCTTTTGTCTGAACAAGCAAATAATGTTACATGTGAATTACTCTAAGGCTAACTTTGAGTACAAATTGGGCACATCCACCAAGGAAAATTACAAGGCCTTCTTCACGTATATCTGCAATCTCAGAGGCAACACCCAAATCTGCTCTGTACTGGTGGTCAATAACACCACATACACATACGCTATAGATATAGCCAACCTGCTGCAGACAGGTTAAGTGAAAAACCCACCACCCTGTCCCCCCCATCAGTAAAGGAGGACATGCACAGCACCTGCTCCGCTCCCCATATCATCAGGGAGCAGGTCCGTAACACCTTTTCAAAAGCAACAAAGTGAAGTCTCCTTGGGACCTGATAACATCTCTGGCTGCATCATACATGAACTCAGGCATGAGTTCTTAGCTCCATTACACACTGTAGTCAACCAAAGCCTAAGCACCAGTGTTATCACATCTGCACAGAGAACAGCCAGTGTCATCCCTCTGCACAAAGGTGGATCATCCAGTGACCCAGCCAGTTATATGCACATCAGCCTAAATAGCCTGATCAGCAAGACCATAGAAGGCATTATCAAGTACTTTATAAAAAGGGACATCGGTAACCTGAACATGCTTGAGCCCACACAGTTTTGTATTGTCAAAGTGAGATCAGGCTTGTTAAACCTGGTCAACTTCTTTGAACCAGTCAACAAACACATGGACAAGGGGAAGACAGTGCACACTGCCTACCTTCACCTAGGCAAAGCCTCTGACAATAATCCCCAGTTGGCCATAATACATAAGCCTATACAGCTAGGCATCAACCTGTATGTTACCAGATGGGTAGCTAACTGGCTCAATGATAGTACCCACCCAGTCAAAGTAGTGGAAGCCACCTCTAGTAGTAGACACTTAAAGAGTGGTGTACCCCAAGGATCTGTCTGGGGGCCTCTACTGTTTGGGATATACTGTTCTGAGGTGCAAGACAAAACCAGTGGTCTGTGGCTGACCAGGTTTACAGATGACTGCAAGACTACCATGATCTTAAATCCCCCCTAGTGATGTGAGCATCCACTAAGAGGCCCTTACCCAAATTAATGACTGGTGCCAGAAGCATTGCCTCAAACTGAATACCAGGGAATGCATCATTATCCCTGTTGTGGTAGATGTCATTCACACTAGTTATGACAGTAATAACAATGTACTGAGCATTCAATCAGGCATGAGGCAATTTGTGCACCAAGGTTGATAGCAATCTGAAGTCTCCCACCACGTTTTCACCATTGTATGGAAGGCTGTCTACATGGCCCACTTTACAAATAAGGGTATGTCATACAGGAACCAGGAGGCAATAGCATCAGTGTACTCCTCCCTTATCAGACCCATTACCAAGTACAATGGCTCATTTGGCATGTAACTTGCCAACCACATGCAGCAGTTGCAGAGACCACAGAGGTACATGCTAAATGAGCCATTGTACCTGGTAATGGGTCATTTGGCATGTACCTCTGTGGTCTCTGCAACTGCTGCATGTGGTTGGCAAGGTACATGCCAAATGAGCCATTGGCATGTACCTTGCCAACCACATGCAGCAGTTGCAGAGACCACAAAGGTACATGCCAATGGCTCATATGACATGTACCTTGACATCACATGCAGCAGTTGCAGAGACCACAGAGTTCCTGAGCAGGTAAATACAAGGTCTGCAACACCTATCCTATACAGATAGACTGAAAGCCCTGTTGCTCTAATCATTCTCATACAGACTGATCATAGGTGACATGTGTCTGGCATACAGGGCCATTCCCAAACTAGCCTTGATGGAGTTTCTGCATATCCATAAGACAAAACCCACTCACGCAACCCACACACAAGGCCCTCACCTGGTCTGTGACATGAATAGTGCTTGTTGGGGGGATAGATTTGTGTCTCAAATAATACACTCTCTGTAAAATACACTCCCTCCTCATGTCTAGCAGAGTACCTCTCTAGCCTTCATTAAGAAGAAACTGGATGACAGCATGGGAAACACAAAATACACCACTGGGATCCCACCTGTGACCCAGCTGGACAGCGGAAAACAAGTGCTGACTTTGAAGGGGCATAGGCAAAAATATGGGCTAGGCTGATGAGGATGTCTGGGCCAATAGCCTAGTATCATCCTATGAACCTATGCACCTGGTACTTTACACATTTCCTGTATGTATTGCAGACTGTCCTGCAATGTTGTCATAAATGAATCCCTGTGAGTCTGAACTGTGTAGTTACTGCATTGATACAGTATTCACTTGTTCCTTTATTAGTTATTATCACATATCGTTACACCTTGTCATTGTGTCTGGTCTATATAGCACTTAGCGTACTTGAATATGCACGTGGTGACACTGTATAGCTCACTCCAATAGCCTTGGTCTTGGTCACACTTACCATTTTGCTAATAGGCTCATCACACAGTAGGATTTGTCACCCTTTGTTGAGGGCCTTACAGTAGCTGTTAAAGAGATGGACTGTGACAGTCTGGGCTGAAGGGCCCATAGGTAGAAAAGTTGGGCCAGACTTTAACAGGAGCGTGCATGTGTGTGTGTGTGTGTGTGTGTGTGTGTGTGTGTGTGTGTGTGTGTGTGTGTGTGTGTGTGAGATTCAAAACCTGAATAGCAAAGTGAGTGTGTCAGCTACTTGGCCAGGGACCCAAAGTACTGGTTAGACAGAGAGGCTATCAGCTGTTTCAGATTGACCGTTCTGCTGAGATGTTAACCTCATAGGTGAGCCAGTGTGGAGTGTTATTGGGGATGTGGAGAGAGAGGGAGAAATGATCCCCACACTGGCTGTGACCTCTGTGGGCTCTGAAGGGTAATTGTACTTTCATTTGCAAGTACTTGTCATCCTGCCATTGTGTACATCCTTCACTGGTAGTAGTGGTGAGTATTTAGGCTCCCTGATGATTGGGTCAGTGCAGGGGTGAAACACTGACAGTATGTACTGGTGGATACAGATGGCATATCACATCATGTACTGTCATTGAGCCCCTCTCATTCTGACAATGTCAGTCCGGGTTATTTCACAGATTGTTCAGGTTTTCTTTTCTCAATTCCTGACATCCTCTTCATAGGTGAGTGTGTACTCCACACCTGTGTCTGACTGCCTCATACCTATGGCTAACATACCTGGTGACCCCTGCAGCAGGGCAGCAAGTTATAGGTAGTAGTAGTGGGTGGATACTGGCACTGGGGCAGCAGCAGTGTGTACATACTGAGCATACAATGTAAGGAAATGGATACAGTACCAGATACCCAGGTACCATCACTGTGATCCAGGGGTCTGGCATGCCACAGACACATTCTCCAACCTATGTGGACAAACATCATGTATTGTTCAAATGGTGTGTGGAAATGCACATTTGTCTGGCAGCGGGGAGGGGGGGTCTACATCGTTCAGGCACATGTATGCAATTCACAAACATCTGGGTGCTATGATGTCAGACACCTATGAAGTGGTCACTCTACAACACATATGTACTGATCTCAGTTATCATGTAGCTCAGATGTTCCTGGAATGTCCACATGCACCTGTAGGAGCAATCACCTATTTGTGGGATGTAGGCTTGAATACATGGTACTGTAATGCTGCCCATAGGGCACACCCATCAGTCAATGGCACTGATGTGTGTGGACACATAACAACACAGTACTAGGCTGTGGGTCCTGAGCGGCCATATCCCTAGGCCACATGTTAACCCATATGTATGCAAGGCAGCAGCTCATGTCTCCATCCAACAGGGACACAGGTGGTATTCCCAAGGGTGTATGTGCCATTAACCATCCAATTGACCATGTTACACCTGCAAAGGTGTAGGTAGCTACTCTGCCTGATGTGGACAGGGCACCCATTCCCCTGCAGAGTGATTATGTGTGACACACATCCAAGCTGTCAACAAGGCCAGTCCAGGTCACTCACCAGGTGGAGGTTGTTTGTCTGCATATGTGTGTGTGTGTGTGTGTGTGTGTGTGTGTGTGTGTGTGTGTGTGTGTGTGTGTGTGTGTGTGTGTTAACAGTGTGGAGCATGACCTGCACTCGTGCAGCAGCCCCAGCAATGTGGAGTGTGTGATTGTCTGGCATGGCAGAGTGAGGTAACTCTTGAGGGGTATGTATGACACCGGGTAGAGGGTAGGCCTCATATCCTATAGGTATACGCTAGATGTCGGACAGGCTGGTATTTCCTGGTAGGGAACTTCTGTGAAGTCCCCAGCTGCTGCATGAGCCATCTGATGTGAATGATGAATGGAGGATTATGCACATTAATGGTCTTCATTGGGGGGAACATGAAACATCAGGATCAGAAATACAATGCATGCTGTAATGCCAGTATGGTGAAATGACCCACACACATACTGTGCTGATAGATGGCAGGGTTATGATGTGGGTGTTAGTGCTAGCAAACATGGATGTGCAGGATCTGTACATAATGCTGCCATATGTATGAGGTTCGGTGATGTGTTTCCCTGTTCATGTCTTTCAGGTGGAACTGCAGCAATACTCAACACCGTAAGACTGCATCACAGTCCTGTTCGGTAGGAGCAGACAGCAGCTGCAAGCACGGACTGCCCTGTGGACCAAACTGGTGTCTACTGTTAACAATCTGGGTCAGCATGGGTGACTCTATTAACAGATCAGGCACAGGGCAACTGACCTTATTCACCATGCCCGGCAAAGGGCTGCAGATGTGACAAAGGACCGTATAGCCACAGGTTGGTGTCCTGCTATGCAGGCCCCACTGACACCAACAGAGGAGTTCCTCACCAACCTTGTGGCAGCCACTGCACCCCAGGAAACAGTACTCACCTATGTCATGGAGGTGGGTGGCACCCAGACAACAGGCAAGGAGCATCCAAGTAAGGCCTGAGTGGACATCACTTCAATACTATATCATTCATACTGACATCCTTGGACTATCTAGATGCATATGTCAGGTCAAACTACATTTGTGGGTGGGGTGTTGTGATGCACACAAGTGCACATATATAGTGAATGACAGCAAATTTTGTAGAATCAGAACTTGTACTGTACATATTCAGAAATGCATCATTTATCCTGTACCAATGTCACATCTGAGTATGCTGACAATATTTCTCCCTCACAACTACATAGGTCCCTCTGGTCTGGCTGGGGAACAGCAGCCTGAAGCCGGTGAGTATGGGAATGTCTTGTTGTGGCTCACCAATACCCTAGGCATGTTAAGGGCTTGCATTTTTCCATGCACACAACTATTACTCTTAACCATATTGAAATATGTGCATGTTCACTTGCGGTACAGTTAACAGCAGTGCATCACAGTGGTCATCACAGGAGTCTATTTGCAGGAGCTGTAACATTTTTGTAGGTGTTGCCACTGTGCTATATAGTGGTACATCAATATTGTGTACATGGGTGCAGTGTGTGTTAGTTGATGGTCCATCACCTACTACCAGTCCTCACATATCTCAGAGGTGTATATTAGTAGCAACATTAAGTGGGCATAGCTGCACTGCATGTTGCTGAGGGCCTGTCCAGAGTGTGTCTGTTGTGGTCTGATTGTGTGTCATGTATGTCATCAATCAGATATTATCTGGTCTGTATAATGCTTTTGTGCCACCTCACCTGTATGTGTCTGTGTGTATGTGTGTATGTGTGTGTGTGTGTGTGTGTGTGTGTGTGTGTGTGTGTGTGTGTGTGTGTATGTGCCTGTGTATCAGCAAACATAGTGCAGGTATTAATTCACATATGTTGTCTTCCCCTCACAGGTGAACATGGGGATTGGTGTCTCTCCCTCTCACAACCTGATGTCAGTGTCTTTGCAGACTCTGATGATGACGGTGGTCGTAGTGAGGCACAGGTGGGGTTGTCAGGGATAAATCTGTGTCATTGGTTGGTATCCCACTATAACCCACAATGCCTCCGCACACAGTCAGTATGCCCACACATACCCAGTCTCCAGCAGCCACAGATAATGGGCAGTTGGAGGGTGGTGACATGGAACAGGTTAGTGTGGTGACTATTCAAGTGTGAGTGTAGATACTAGCCATAGCCAGAGAGCAGGCGAGGTCCCACACAGGAAGATGGACAGGAGTGCTCAAAGGAGGACTGCTGCTCATCAAGCCCCTGTCACAAGTGTCACAGCAGGTGTCACCAGACACATGTTTCAGTTTGTGATGGAGGCACAGGCATGTTCTGAACACATCACCAGACAGATGCTCAGGGTCATGAATGCAACACTTCCTGCCATGCGTAATGATCTGCACGGCCTTAGTGATGCCATATGTTATTATGAAAATGTCATGGATAGATGGTGGGGTAAGACATTGTCATTGCTTGACCATGCAATGTCTGTGCTTGAGCATGTGGTGGGTGTAGGGTGTTGGCCACATGGATGTAGGTCAGCAACAAGATCAGCTGAGAGTCCATGTGGCCATGCACATTCACACTCCCGTAGTGGCAGTACCACCAGCACTACTGAATGGAGGGTGCTGTCCAAACCACAATGGTGTAGGCCATGAGCACATGGTCTTGCCAGGTCCCTGCCAGTCCCATCAGGAGCATGGATCCAGCAGACAGCAGTCACCATTGAGGAGTAGTACTGCATCTGGCCTTGGGCCTGGTGGTGCCAGTGAGACTCCTGACAGACCCAGTTCCCATGTCCATGGCCGGAGATGGTGAACTGTGCATCCTGACATGTACTGTCCACGGCTGTCCAACATACCCCTGTATAGGGCAACCACACGGCCTGACTGTGAGCATACAAACACTCACACATCTCTATCACAGGTAGGTCATCACCAGATGCACACAGCTCCTCTGCATGGCCCAGCTGAACAACACCCCCTCCAGACACACACACACACAAATGATGTCAACTGTATGATCCAGCCTAGGCCTCTGCCAAACCCACACTACACCCTGTGCATGTGATGATACCTGTGCCACATCCCTGTTATCCATACCATCAATGCAGGGACATGCTAATATGGGTCTGATGCACAGGGTGAATATAGTACACCATAGTAATGTAATGCTGTGTAAGGTGATGTCTGCTGGCAATTGTTATGGGTACATATCAAAGTGCATGTTCCTTTTTAGCCATGATGCATTATTGCTGTTAGTACTGCTGAATGACTGTAGTCTCACATACTGTATTCTGTTTGTGTTCCAGGTGTCTGTGTGTCTGCAGGCTGTGGGCCTGCTGACATTACCAATGATGAGTATGGCAGAGGGGAAGTACAGTGACCTTTTAATAGCCAAGGTACAGCTCTATATATACATGTTTACCAGGTGTGTATGCATGCAACAGTGTGTGAGGGACACTGGAGGCAGACAGTGTGTTCTTGCAAACACACCCCTTGACACAGTCAACTAGCCATCATACATGTCACCCGGGTGTTCTGTAATACCACAGGCTCACACATACAGAGGAGGTTACTTTTGTACTTGCACTAGGTCCCTCAGAAGCCTATCCATTACTTTAACCCCAACATATTCATCTATCTTGTGGGCACCAGGTAGTCACATGGCCTTCACATGTCTACATACTGCACACACATAGGCAACACACAATGTGTGTGTGACATTATCAAATGTGGAGTGTGGGACACAATCTGTAGTAATGTGATAGTTGGCAGCATATAGCATGCCCACAGCAACTGCAACACACAGGACTTCCTCTGGTTTGCTACTATGGCACTTTCTTTGGGTGACACTACCTTAGCTTACAGTATTTCTCATAACAGTAAGGTGCTTCTGATGTGCCATAACTGCCCTACACAGTCAGTACAGAACTGTACGACATATTTCTTGTCCTACAGTTTTCGGACCTCTTTTCACTGTTTCAGTTGTTGTCACAAGTTACACCTTGCCAAACATGGACAACAACCTGCAGGGTGGTACAGACATACCTCTCAATTGTACAAATTTCCACAGAATG
The DNA here is from genome assembly GCF_019279795.1 of Protopterus annectens. Lineage (NCBI taxonomy): Eukaryota > Metazoa > Chordata > Ceratodontiformes > Protopteridae > Protopterus > Protopterus annectens. Next base: position 1,722,042,466 of record NC_056737.1, on the reverse strand, counting down.
TCCAGATTCTTGCCCCATATCTTTGGTCAATTTTCTCATAAACCTGTGTTTTTCTGGCAAGTCATTGCTAAATCATTGTGGGGTGATGTCAAAAAATAATGGCAGCCATTATGAGTTGCAGATTTCATACCTTTCAGACTATCTATGCTAATGCAAAAACTTTTATTCTAGCACCTTTATATGTTTGTAGAAGCAATATTTGAAAAGTGTCCCTATTATGTGGCCTTTGTCACTCCATTGTTTATAGCTTTGTAAACATTTCTTGCTCTAAGAGCGTGGTAGGTATGGGTACAGATGGTGGCCAGACCTCTGACCCCTGCATATGTCTGCAGATTGTCCTAATGTCTGACACATAATTTCTTTACATCTGTCATAAACTTGTGGTTTTTCTGGCCAATGTTTTGGAAAATCATGACAGACTGACATTGCAGGTTAATCATGGATATTGTCACGTAACAACACATACCCTTTGGAAGATGCATTCAAATGCATGACCTGTTCTGCTATTTCCCATGTGTGTCACAGCAATATGTAAAGGGTGTGCTCAATGTTTTATGTTTGCCCCAGCTTCCCATATGGCTTTTACCAGATGTCTTTGTGTAATTGGCTGAGAGGTATGCTGGTACATACACACAGACACACACACACACACACACACACACACACACACACACACACACACACACACACACACACACACACACACACACACACACACACACACACACACACACATTCATGACCTACCCCTGCTGATAGATGAACCTCTACCTGTCCAGTTTTACATATGAAGCTGCTACATACATAACAGAAACACCACAGATATAATGTAGTGTTGGAGTGTCTGCCAATACTATTCAAGTGGGTGACAATTGCAGAGGCTGTTAGGATTGCCAATCGTGGGTTCAGAGGTCTCAGTAGATTAGTAACCCTACGTATCCACTTGTATGTACTATAGTGCTACGTACACATTACATGCACCACAGAGATTATATGTTGGGGACATAACTTACTATCTCTTACAACAAGTAATCTTGGAATACCTTCATGGATGGTGGGATAAAAAACCCAAAATAGCAATTGGTCTTATATATTGCTCTCACATACCTGGACAAGTGATAGACTAACAGACTTTGTATCAGCATGATGTTTCAGAGAAGTATGAAGTCTGATGCTGACATGTCTCTCACTATGGTAAATGTGACATATTTTGCAATGATTACTCATAAATGCCCATTGTTAGGGGACACAGATCACATATAGGTTGCAAACATTGTGATATTCCACATACATCTGTACAGATGACTGGTATGGCCTGTATAGTTTAGCATGGTGCATGTAAGGCAGATGCCATTAACTGCCTCCTTAAAGTAATGCCATGGGGAGGGAGTCAACAGGCCTTCAAATGGTATAACCAACACACACAGGGGATATGCTTCACACAAAAACACACACAGTACTATAGTTGCCAGTATTGAGATTAGAACCCCTACCTATCTAATTATTTGTACTATAGTATTACACAGTTATTGTATGTGCCACAGAACTTTTAGGGCTGAAGAGTGTATACAGGTACTTCTAAGGTGAATGACATCAGCGGGCCTTGTACAGTAGGACAATGGGAAGTGTACTGGGTGGAAAACACCTAAAAGTGGTATAACCCACACACCCAGAGGATATGGTTCTCACCCAAACACCCACAGAGGATATGATTCTCACACAGACACACACACACACACACACACACACAGTTGCCAGTACAGAGTTTAGAAACCCTACCTATCTAGTTATTTGTATTACAGTGTCTCACAGTTATTGCATGTGCCATAGAGCTTATAGGGTTGGAGAGTGTCCCAAGGTACTTCTAAGGTGAATAACATCGGCAGCCCTTGTAAAGTATGGCAATGGGAAGTGTACTGGGTAGGAAAATCCTCAAAATACTTCAACTTACAAACACTCATACACACACACACACACACACACACACACACACACACACACACACACACACACACACACACACACACACACACACACACACACAGATTTTCCAGAACTGAGATTAGAGCCCCTTTCTATCTAGTTATTTGTACTATACTGTTACATAGTTATTGCATGCACCATGGAGCTTATAAGGGCTGATGGCTGTCCTAAGGTACTTCTAGGGTGAATAACATCAACAGGCCTTGTAAAGTATGGCAATGGGAAGTGTACTGGGTGGGAAAGGCCTCAAAATACTTTAACCTACAAACACACATACTTACAAACACTTATACACATACACATTTGCAGAGCTGAGATTAGACCCCCCCCTGCCTGTCTAGATATTTGCACTATACTGTTAGGCCACAGAGCTTATAGGGCTGATAGTTATCGAAAGGTACTTCTAAGGTGACTGACATCAGCAGGACTGCTAAAGTAGAGCAATGGGAAGTGTACTGGGTGGTAATGGCCTACAATTTTTAATCTACAAACACACACTTACATTTGCCAAGACTGAGATTAGAACTCCTACCTGTCTAGTTATTTGTAATATAGTGTTATGCAGTTAATGCACATGCCACAGCACTTATAAGGCTTAAAAGTGTCCAAAGGTACTTCTAAGGTGAATGTCATCAGCAGGACTGCTAAAGTAGAGCAACGGGAAGTGTACTGGGTGGGAATGCCCTAAAATCTTTAACCTACAAACACACACATTTAAATTTGCCAGGACTGAGATTAGAACCCCTACCTATCTAGTTATTTGTACTATGGTGTTACATAGTTATCACATGTGATACAGAGCTTATAGGGCTGAAAATTGTCCAAAGGTACTTCTAAGGTGAATGACATCAGCAGATTTTATAAAGTAGGACAATTGGAAGTGTTCTGAGTGGGAAAGGCCTCATAATACTTTAACCTACAAACACACACACATACACACACACACACACATACACACACACACACACACACACACACACACACACACACACACACACACACACACACACAAAGGCAGGTGATGTGATATTACAACCCTTACCTCAGTACTATTACGCAGTGGAGCTCACCTTCATGTTGGCACATGTGACTGTTTACAACTGGTATGCAACTATCCACATCAGAACATCACTCTATGCCTTTCAGGGTATCCCTGTCTTTGACTCACTCTGTGTGTGTGTGTGTGTGTGTGTGTGTGTGTGTGTGTGTGTGTGTGTGTGTGTGCGTGTGTGTGTGCGTGTGTGTCTGTGTATGTCTCTCCCTGTGTCTCTCTCTCTATCACTGTCTGTCTCTCTCTTCCCCATGTCTATGTGTGTGTATGTATACTTGAAATATTGTTACATGTTGCCCATATATATATATGTGTGTGTGTCTCACATGCAACAGCTGTAGATATATCACATATTGGCCACCTACAGCTAGATGAGGGTAATCCTGTCTGGTGGGTGTGGGCAGAGTCAGTTACAGTGTACATAGCTGTCTATGCAAAGAAATCTATGCACAATACAGTTATACAGTCCAATGTGGGTTTAGACATGGGCTGTAATTCTCTAAGTGTAGGAGTATGCCCAGTATGACCTTTTATAGTAAGAGTGGGACTTCATTCCAGAGATAGTTGTACTCCGGTCCAGGGTTTTGTGTACTACAGCCATACCTCTCAACCTGTTAGTGCAGGGTATCTGGAGATATCCTGTCAAAATGGGGGGACAATGGGCCAAACATAGGGAGATACTGTAAATATTGCTCTTATTAATGTGGAAAGTTGCTAGTGTAACAGGGTTTGTTTTAGCAACATTTTCTGATATATGACATATGACACTGAAATGTATTGTGTCATTACTTACTGACAGAAAACCTCAGATCATCACAGTGATTTACCTGAGAAATACCAGATGTATGATGCACAGACCAAAATTATGAGCCAGACTATAGACAGTCTTGCCCAATCTGGCCAGTTGAGAGGTGTGGCTACAGCCGATTGGCTGATGAAGCTGTGTAAACAGTCCATCACCTCAGTGATATACTGGCTGGGGATCACCTACTTGTGTGTTATTCTTCTTAACTGAAAAGTCATATCCTGATGTGGTTCATACCTCTCAACTGTACAGTTTTTTGCAAAATGTCCAGATGTTTGTCTCATAATTTTGGTCTGTTTTTCATAATATTGTGGTTTTCTGGCAAGTTATTGGCAAATAATTAAGGGGTGAAGTTAGAAAATAATGACAGAATATTTGAGTTTTAGACTTCATAACTTTCATAACATTCATGCTAATTAAAACCTGTTATTCCATAAACTGTCTAAGTTTTTGGGAGCGATGATTTAAATATTGTCCCTATTTTTGGGCCTTTTTCCTAATTTATTTATGATGTCCAGATTTCTTGCTCTAAGAGGAGGAGATGTATAGGTGTGGGTACAAAGTGCATTCTACTGAGCAGAGCTGTCCATTATACGTGTGGTATGTTCCACACAGCACTGTGATTTCCAGGTATGTCAGTGGCAGAGCAGTATTGAGTAATGTGGTGAACCAGTGACAGACATTTGTTTATAGGTTGATAGGTTGATATGAGGTTACTAGGCTATTGGCCCTGAAGCCCTTATAAACCTCACAGATGACAGTGTAGCCCATGTTAGGACATGTCAGCACACAGAGCCCCTGTCCAGCAAGGACACAAATGGAATCATAGGACTGTATGTTCTGTTTCCCATGCACTTATACAGGGAGCACTTCACAAGGGGTATTGAGGCACTCAGCTTGATGTGAACAGGGAGTGTATTCCACAAATGAGGAGTCTGTGAGACACATATCTGTCACACCAATAAGTCCTATTGATATCACAGACCAGGTTGATGCTGCGCCTACAGACTGATCGAGTGGGCCCTGACTTCCAGATGTGCAACAGTCCTATAAAGGCAGGGTCTGGATTGCTTTGCTTACCTGACAGAGGTCACCTCTGAGGAGTCTGTATGGAACTGATTAGAGGAACAGTGCTGTTAGCCTATCTGTGTAGGGTAAGTGTTTGGAGTCCTGGAGTCTCTGTGGTCTCTCCAGCTGCTGCATGTGCTTTGTGAGGTGCATGCCAAAGGGGGCGTTGTAAAAAATAATTGGCCTTATAAGGTTAGAATACATGGATCTTATGACCTCTTTGTCCCTGGATGAGATACCCTTACTTTTGTGTTGGCCCATCTATGAAGCCTTCTGTACAGTGGAAGCAACATGGTGCTCAGACTTCAGGTTGTTATCAACCTGGGTGGCTAAATGCCTCACTACTGATTGTGTATGCAGGACATTGTGTTAATGTGATAATATGTGGGGACGTCAGTCTCCCCTAAGGGGATGATGTTGCATCTGCAAACATTCAGCTTGAGGCCATGTTTCAGGTGGCAGTCATTTGTTTTGGTGAGACCCTATTGTAGGGCATCCACATCACTTTGGGTATTGATGACTGTTCTCAGCTTGCAGTCATCTGCCAAAATGGTCAGCATTGGCCAGTGTTTTTGTCCTGCCCCTCATGGAAGTATATCCTGACACCAGAGGCCTCAATACTGATCCCTGGGGTATGCCACTCATTTCGGGAGTGATGCTTGACTTGGCTACCCCTATTATGATTATGTGGGTCCTATCAATGAGCCAGTTTGCTACCCATCTGGTAACATATGGATTGCTGCCTAGTTGACACAGTTCATGTACTATGGCCAACTGGGGAATAGTGTGTAGGGCTTCACCCAGTTCATCATGGCCAGAGTGCACTATCTTCCCATCATCCATGCCTTTGTTGGCTGTCTCAGGGAAGTCATCCAGAGTTCACTGATATACCTCCCCTTGAGAAAGGCAGACTGAGTGGGGTCAAGTATTTGGAGTTTGCCAATGTCCCTATTAATGAGGTCCATGATAATCCATGATGATCCATGATGATAATACCTCAGATGGTTTGTGTTGCTATGTTATTATGAGGTTACATATTGTCCCTAGCTGTCAACCTGTCACAGACTGACATCTGTACAGGCCCATATATGACAGTTATACATAGAGCCACACATGGGCTCAGGGTGTTAATAATGCTCTGACAAATACAGACAGCTTGGAGACCAGTTTTGTATAAGCTTGTTTTTTCTTATGGGTATGATGTCTGCTTTGCCACTGCCTGCCATTGATGTTTTGATATGAACCTTTCTTGTTTGACATATAGTTTAGCAGGCAAATGCAATGTTAGGACAAGCAGAAGAGATATGCAAGGCATACGTGTAATCCTTCTGTGACAGCCTGTCATTCCAGGAGTATGGATGGTGGCCAGTGACTTTTTGTCAGTGCTAACACAGTAAAGTGGCAGCCATTTAACACCTGGCCGTAGACTGACTTTCAGGTACTGCCGTCCTACTAGGCACTATGTAAGTTACTCCGAGCTGTGTACTGTCCATATGTGTGTCCCCCTGTCCCTGACTTTTCCAGCTTTCCTGCAGTGACAGATACTGACTTCTGGACAGTGTGTACAACTCCTACCATAGGTGTAGCTGCATGCAAAATAGTTGTCACAGAAAGTCTTGGAACATGGACCCTGTCAACCACAGTACTGTACCTAGGCCACTAAGCCACAACAGCCAAGATTACGTGCTGCCCACTTCCTGAAAGTATTAACCACACATATGCATAGCTCATTGACTCCTGCATATTGTGGACATGTGAAAAGTTATCAAGTTGATTGGGACAGCCCTGGAAATGTGTGCTCTGCTGCTATTACCCTACAAACATATATGTTACTGAATTTCTATGGGGACACGGGTGTGTTGGAGGGGCATACCTGTTAAATGTACCCATTTCATAGACTGTGCTCATGTTGGCTTTATGTTTTGGTTCCATTTAGCCTACTGCTGTGCCTGTCTTGGAGAATACTGGCATATCACTAAAGACCGAAAGGTAGAATGTAATGGCAGACATTTGAGTTTCAGACTTCCTACCCTTCAGAGACTTCATGCAACTGCAAGATCTCCTGTGATATTACTGTGTAAGTCTGTAAGAGGAATATTTCATCATTGTCCCTATTTGTGAGCCTTTGCCATACATTTCTTTATGGTTTTCTATGGCTGATTTGCTGGGAGAGGCTGAGTGGTGAGTATGGGGCCTAACATCGACATCTGTACATATGACCAATGATTCCCAAGTTTATTAGTCCCCAACATACACTGCAGTGATTTTTGTCACATAGGGGACTACTGAATACTCTGGGGAAGCCAGTATTGGGCGGACATTTCATGTTGCCACACATAGCTGTTGTCTGCTGCTATCACAGCAGGCCACCCCATTCCCTTGCATACATGCAGCTATACCTTAGATATGCTATCAAAACATACTACTCCATTCATCTATTGTTAAGAAGAGTGACTTACCTTGTGCCTGCAGCAGTTGTGCAGATGGTACTTGAGGACTGACTCTGTCAGATGCATGCAGTACACAGCCTATACATGGTAAGGTACAGGTAGTGTGATGTGTGTGTCATCCATTTTACTGTATGTGCGAGTTGGAGTGAGGTGTCAGTCCCTGGACCCTTAGGGTGTCAGTGTATGTGCTATGCGTTGCCTCTTTGCCAATGCCAGGGCACACTGGGCATGCCTACATCTGCCTACAGGGGCAGGCTCAGGGGTTTCCTCCGCTGAGTCCCCCTGTGCCTGTGGAGACCTTGGCAAGGGTGGGGGGCTGTGTGTCCCGTCCCTGTGATGTTCCTGCTGCAGCTGTTTTCTCAGGATCATATTGTGTATCATGGCACATACTATAAACATGTGTGCACATGTGGCTGGAGAGTACTTCAAGGCTCCACCAGATATGTCAAGGCAGTGGAACCATGACTTGAGCATCCTAAACACATGCTCTATAATGTCCCTACTTTGTGCATGTGCCTCATTATGGCATTCTTTATTGGATGTGTGTGTGTTTTTGTGTGTGTGTGTGTGTGTGTGTGTGTGTGTGTGTGTGTGTGTGTGTGTGTGTGTGTGTGTGTGTGTGTGTGTGTGTGCATTTCTGATGGGTCTCTTCATCCACAGTTCCAATGCATAGCCAGCATCCCCCCCGAGATGGCCATATGGGATGTCCCCCCCTGGCAAATGCCTGGTACAGCTGTGAGGCATGCCAAATGTGAGAGCCATGATAGCTGCCAGGGCTGCCAACACACACATTGATAATAATGCCTTGGGCATTGCACATGAAGTTGATGAAGTGATAGCCCTTGCAGTTGATATAGACTCTACCCTCTTCACTGGATGGTGTTTTGATGTGAACATGTGTGCAGCCTATGGCACCCAGTACCTCTGGGTTGTTTGCTACATGGTGGAAGAGACACATATTGATGGTCCTCTCCTCAGGGGGGAATTAAGAAATAAATATGCTCACTGGCATGTCATTGCATGACATCCAGAAACTGGTGGAGTATCCTGGATGCAGATGCCTGTGAGGCCCCCATGATGTCCCCAGTAGGTCTTTGGAAAATACATGTAGGTAGTATTCTTAAGGCTACACATACCTTTATTTCAACTGGGATGGGTTCCCCTCTGTTGGCTCTGGGTCTGAGGTGAGGCCAGCAGAGCTCAGTGAGTTGCTGGAGTATGTCCCTGTCCACCCTGTAGTGCTCTATTATCTCCAGCTCATGTAGCCCCTGAAAGGGTACCCTGGGTCTGAACACTCTTCTCCTCCTCAGTTTGGACTGGTTGTCAGCATTATCTTCATCACTGCCCTCAGTCTGTAGCACATAGAGATGTATCAAAGCAACAGCAGCCCCTATCATTTTGTCAGTTAAAATTCACAAGTGTGTACTCCAATGGTGCTTAATATGTGGGGAAATTATATTGAAGGGTGTTTGCATATTTTATACTGGTATGCTGCAGATACTGCCTGTGTGATTGGCTGACTATGATGCATTCCACCTGCCAGCTACATTATTGAGGGGTTTGAATAGGTCACTGTGAGTGGCAGAGGCCTTATTAGTCATTTATAGTTGATTGCCTTTTGTCTATTTCCTCCCACCCCCATTTCCTCCAGATTTAGGCCTTTAGAACTGTTTCAGCTAGTGGGAACATTGCTGATTGTAAAGAGGCCACCCATGGAAACAAACACACTCAGCATTTCTGATTCCAGCTAAGCATAGCTAAGCAGCCTCAGACACACCCTCTTGCTTAGCTGTGCTTATCTGGTTTCAGAAGTGCTGAGTGGTACACACATTTGCTTAGCTGGGCTGAATGCTGCTTATAATTAAACTTCTAAACAATGCTCAAACTGGCTAAGCAGAGCTATACACTGATAAGCATTGCTCAGTTTTGATTTATATAAATGTACTAAATGGACATTAATTACTCATTACTGACATATTATTAGGTGTTCTATGTTTTACATTATATGACTTCTCCCTATGTGCTTTGATTACATTACCTCAGGGTGTGGCTGTACTGTTTGGAACACTTGTGTTTACCTGGGTGAGTTTGCATCATATATCCACTGACACTGGAAATTTGGATCAGCTACACTACCCTGGTTAACAAATATCAATTACTACAGCATTAAGTAAAATAAAATTATTTATCAATGCTTTCCTATGTAAAAGCTGAATAGCCTGCCTTGGTATTCAAAAGGTAAACTACTGCATGCAAAGCCATTACTCTAACCACTAAGCTAACAGAGCTGTCCAAATTTTCACCTATACATTTCTATATAGCTCTTTCATTATACAAATACAATAAGGAAATATATACAACCATTTTAAATGTATACATTAAAACCTGTAATTATATCACCTTTCTAAGTTTGTAAGACCAATACTTAAAAGCTATCCTTATTTCTGTCCTTTTGCCCCACTTTTAGTACTGCATTTTTCCAGACTTGTAAGCTCCAGTGTGTTTACACCAAGCATGACAAACCCCCTTTTCATGTCAGCTGCCTCTTCTGCATACGCCACTGCATTACAGCCCCTACACGGTTAGGTATCTGCAGACACAGTAGCCCATTTTGCTATTCAGTAAACTTAGCTAATTTGCATACACCTAATTACCTATACCCTAGTTGCAGCACAACATGAGAGCCTATGTCCTTAGCAAACACTGTTAACTGCCATGGTATGTCTCTGCATGCTGGCCAGTATAACGGAGAATTTATATTTAGCTTAAATAATCCCTTGTGACACTTTAAAATTCTTAATTTGTCAGATCCCATGCTTGGGCGCCACAGTGTTCCACTTGCACATAGTATATGTGCATGTAACATTAACTTTGATTATTAATGTTTTGCATCAGTCTTA